>NC_136243.1:17135000-17445000 GCF_053564925.1 Oryzias latipes | reverse complement strand
CTCTCTCATCAAAATGGGTTTAGTGTACTAAAGTATCTTAGGCCAATTATCGTAGAAACAATGCGGTTTGATTCAAACTTTTCTTAACAGAAAACAAAAATCTGTTTATTAAACAGAATAAGGTCTTGTGTGAATGTAGTATTTTACTGCACTTCTAAAGAAACAACATTTCTAAGTAAATACACTCTCTTTGTTGTTTCATCTTTTAAACACAGACGTAAAAACTCCACCAGCAGCCAATTAGTCTGGTGTCACACTGCAATGAGACATTGTGTTCAAAGTTTGATGCCTATCACCCAATTCCTGCAGAATGATTTTTAGCTAATTGTTACACAAACAAATTACAATAATCTTTTATATGTTTAGCTTACAGACTTTTTTTCCCCAATGCTTAGTGACGTTGACAGTGCTGCTCAATGTGAGGTTACATAATCTTTTGTTTCCTCTTAATAGTAATAATGGATTGGATTTATCTGCGCTTTTCCAGATACTCAAAGCGCTTAATGTGTCCATTATTCATTCACTCTTCATTCATACTTGGTGATGGTAGAGGCGTGGCTGCTAGTTCGCGCCCACGATCCCTCTGACCATCACCGGGATCATTCATGCACATTCATGCTGGTAGGCAGAAGCGTTAAGGGCATTCCTTGCCCTTAACTGATGGTTAATTTGCATCAGCATGCACAGTATTGAAATTGTCTGCATTCCCACACAGAACTGTGAAGTAAATAAAACAAAGATAAACAAAGTTAAAGAGCATTTACCTTAAGAAGCCCCCACCCCCCAAATAACCTAAAAAACGTTTTGCTTTAAAACTAAACTATGACTTAAACTATCTCCATACATGTTCAAAACTAAAATAGAAATTAGAATAAAATATAACTTATTTAATCATTTGTTTTTTTAAAAATCGTGGTTGCTTTAATTTTATTTTTTCAAATATTACATGAGAGGGTGTTGTGACTAGTGGCCTTAATAAATAAAGCACAGAGTTCCAGGGATATGGTATAGCCTTGCTATTTTATATAGCTGTTGGCATGGTGACTGGTTTATTGAGTGTTACAAGTATGTTTTAGCTCTAAAACATTAACAAGCAGTTTGCTGTTGCCTTCCCCAGACACTGAAAAACTTCACCCCTCTTTTTTAGAAAGTTAGGCTACCCTCAGTCATATTTTTATTATTACTGTTATTCAAAACATCACACTGCTTCTGGGTCTCTGTGGCTCTATTGGTTTTTGTACTTTTTTTGTTGTTTTATAGCCATTATTTTGGTTTTAAGTCAACCTTTAAATAATCTGTTGTTAGCTAATGTCGCTAATTTGCAACATACCATAAAATCCAGGACTCCACTTATTTTGGCATCACCTGAAACAGAAAAACTGAGGTATTTTTTTTTATATAACTCAAAATTGAATCAGGCATAAAGTGGTTAATAACAATTCATGACCGATACATTATTCTTTATATTACAGCTAGGCTCAACAAGTGCCTGTTTTTTCACTAGAATCCAACCACATACATCAAACCTAAAAATCTTCTTTAAGACCAGTAGAACTTCATGGGAGCATTTTAACACCTTTGATGCTCCAGAACTTTAATTCAAACCTCCTCCTTTTAGGGTAAGAGTGAGTGAGCATGGAACCTTAAATTGAGCAATGATCAGTTTACAGTAGGGGTATTCACTGTTTATGAGAACTGGAGAAAGAATGTGACATTAGTGATAGAAAATGGCTTTTTTCCAGCTCTAACCAAATGAAGCCAATTTAGTTGCCATTCTTTTGTGATATGGACAGTGTTTGGTTCAAAATCTATCAAACGGTTTTAATGTTCATTGTAGAAGCCAGCATAAAGTCTGAGTAATAGCTGTTTATTTCTTTATCCCTTGTGCTATCCTAGGCACTTTACCATTGGGAGTTGGGTCATTTAGACCCACTAGACAGTGCGCTGAACCTTTTTTCTTCAATGATTTGTGAACCTCACTGGTGTCCATGGATTACATGAAATCTTTCCACCTTTATCCACCTTTGTCATGGTAGGAATGACATGTCAAAGTAAGGGTGGGGTCATCCAAGATAGCACAAGGGTTAAAGAAGTCTATAGGATTTTGGCTTCTTGGAAGCAGGGGTTACTTTCTTTCTGGACTGTGAGAGGGTAGGGATCACCCACTCCAGTTCTTATATGCAGTCAATGGTTAATGCAACGGTCAGGGGTTTCTAATTCATGGACATTGTATAAAATTTCCTTACAGAAGGTAATTCTGTCAAAAATGAGTTTTTACCCCTTTTGCAAGATTTAAAAAAAAAATGTTAAGAAAAGCTGAATGTTTTATTTTGTAGTTTGAGTCAATCCCTTGATGTCCAAAAGAACATCAAAACATCAAAATAAGCCATTATGCAGTGTAAAATTAGTGACTGTTTGGGATTTCTCAAGGTTTTGTCACAACCAACACCTAAAATGAGAAAAAGCAGTCAGCATGGCTTAACCTAATAGCTAGCTGACTCCAATTATTATGGTCAGCTGATTACACCAGATAGAGATTTGGGCATTAGTCCATGGGCTGTTTTTCAAAGATTAATTAAAATTCAGACAAAAGAATCGGTATAATGTATTCAATAAATAGGGTTAAACAAATGCTGGTCTGCATGCAAGGATAAAAGCTTTGGTGCAGCCAGCAGTCTTGAGTTGATGTTAGACTTATTAGCTGAGGCTTTATTCAGTGTTCTGCTGTATTAGCACATTTCATGTCTTTATCTGGACAACCCAAAAGTCACTCTTTGTCCAAGAATTATGAGGGTTTTAGGCAAAATAGACAGAAATACATATTTGCCCTCTCATGTTTCAAAAGGCACTTGTTCTTATATACATGTATGAGTGAGTAAAGAGAATAATTTTAATGGGAGTATTCTGCTTTTTTGGTATAAATGTAAAATTTGTGGAATAAGTGTTGTCACTATCACATGTTAAAAAATAGGCTTTACACTCCCAATCAAAAAAAACTTTTCTTTGATAGTTCATTTTAAGCGTTGCAACTTTCTGACAATTTTGTGGCAAAAAAACAATGAATGTTGGCGTTTTGTGAGTGGTAACTGCAACCTGTAAGGTGCAATCTTTACTCAACAAATGGCCATCTTAAAGGTGTTAGAGAGCCTTTTGACTGTAAATATAAGAAAAAGGGAAAAAAACTGATGAATGTGAAAAAAATATCGACGATGTACTGTTTTTAAGCAAAGTTTTTAAAAAAAAAGACTGTATGGAAACTGGTATGGGAAGTTGGGCCAGTTTGAGCACGTCTCTTGAATGCACTCCTCTCTGGTGACACATATATGCTACACTTACAAAATCGTGCTCGACTTGTGACGACTCTTAATGATATTGCCACTTTGGAGCTGCATGAATACAGTTCATTCTGAAATAGTCACAGTAGACATTAATGAAGTAGAAAGACTTTACAAAACCTCTAGAAATGTTGGCATGCCAAAATACTAAATGTGATTAGGAGTGTTACAAAACTACACACAAAATGAATAAATACTTTTTTTCTATGTGAGAACGCATAGGAAAAAAAAATGGTGAGTAACATTAAAGATTTTCTGCCTGATCTAAGTAGGTCTGCATCTAATAATTGTTTTTTTTATATTCCATCACAAAATATATGTGTGATGGAATGATATATGCTTGACATATAGGTGTGTTTGTAATATTTGAGTGTATTTGTGGATGATAAACCTCCAGCAACTTGTTTCTCTGCACCCCCTACTAATTCTTAATCATCCTCCAACTTCTTCACTTTGCCTTTCTTTAGTACCCTTATCCTCCATCACCAACATCCCACTCTCTCCTTTACTCTTCTCTTTTCCATCTGGTATACAAATTAAATTAATATATATTAATACAAAGAAAGTTTAGCATCAAATACAAAAAGGGGGTTTATACAAATATACACCATGTGTCAGAATAATAATAAACCTCTATTGGAACAGTAAATTTTGTCCAATGCAAGAGGCCTTCAGCTCCTATCTGTTAGCTCAACTGCTAGACAGGATAAGTTTTAGATGTGAACTCATATGTCAGTTGTTTTTATGTTACTTGATTAGAAACTTAAATAAATAAATGAATTATTAGGTTACCTCAAAACCTCTCCATAAACCACCACTTTAACATGAGCTTGAGTGAGGGTCTATGCTGTGTGTGGCGCAAAAAACCTTGGTCTTACAACAATTACATAACCTTTTTCATTAAAATATATGTTATTGAACAAAACCACAGATTATAGCAAACAATGGAGCCTTTCATAGGCTTTTATTAATCTTAATTAATTATGAACTGGCTGGTGATGAAGAACTGTAAAAGAGACAGAATGGTGGACTGCAAGTACATACCATCACAAACTAAACCATTGGTTAAATAAAACTTGGGAACATAACTGGCTGCACGGTGGTGCAGTGGTTAGCGCTCTTGCCTCACAGCAAGAAGGCCTCCGGTTCAAGTCCTGGCTGGGGGACGTGAAAAACTACATCAACGGGGGACCTTTCTGTGTGGAGGGTCTCCGGCTTCCTCCCACCATCCAAAAACATGCTTCATAGGTTAATTGGCAACTCTAAATTGTCCCTAGGTGTAAGTATGAGAGTGAATGGGTGTGTGTTTGTGGACATTCTACCTTGCCATAGACTGGCGACCTGTCCAGGGTGTCCCCTGCCTGCGCCCACAAGTGGACTGGATAGGCTCCGGCAGCCCCGTGACCCCGAAAAAAATGAATGAATGAATGAATGAATGGGAACATAACGTGAACTCAAACATGACAAACTAAAACATTTAGGACCAAAACGGATGAAAAGTCAGGGAACCTGGCAGCGAGGGAAGGCAAGGCAGCTGTATTTGTGTAGCACTTTTCATGCGCAAAGGCAATTACAGCAAAGTGCTTTACAGAGACACCAAATCTATTTCAGCAAAATATTAATGAGAATAAAATACAATAGTAGGAGAAGAACTAAAGTGCATTAAATTAAACTGTAAAAGGGCAGCATTTCAAAAATAGTCAACAAAGGAGTAACATTATAAGTTTGGACTAAAATAAAGAAGTAGTTGGGGAAACATCTGAGCTCATCCACAAGCTGCTTCCATCCGGTTGCTGCAGGGCAGCTGAAAGCAGTTTCACCCTGTTTAGTTCGAATTCCAGGTTCTACCATCTGATTACTTCCTGCAAAAAAATACATCAAAAAATGATCGGAGTGAGTCTTTAAGGGATTTATAAACTAGAAGCAGTACCTTGAAATGAATTTTTCATCTAACCGGTTGCCAGTGTAAAAACTTGAGAGCAGGAGTCATTTGCAGACATATCACTGTAACAAGAGAGCAACAAGCATGAGTCAGACTTAAATTAGTATCATCTCCCACGCAAGGTCATAATTAATTGAATAAGGATTAATTGATTCATTCATTGTGGAAGACTCTGGAGCCTGGAGTCTTCCACAGTGGAAGTCCCCAAATTGCATTTTTACGTTTCCCAAGGACATTTGCAGAATTCCAGGACTTGGAAGAGTCTGGGAGAAGGGTGAAGTCTTTTGGATCTTTCCAATGGTCAAATCTGTCATTACAAATACTGATAACATGCACTGACAGTCTCCAGTAAAGTAGCTGAGTTTGTTCAGCTCATAATCATTCGAACAAAGACCCATCCACAAATACTCCATTTACACTTTCAGTTCTTAACAGAATGCTCTGCCTCACTGATTTTTGAAGAGTTTGTTGAAAACTGAAGGCAAGAGGCTAGCTGATGCAACAGTCTGTTTTGGCTGTCAACCTGTCCCTGTCATCACCACTTCCATAAAAGCAAGACATGTAAGCGTTTGATGGCATCTTGACACACATCCATCCATCCATCCATCCATCCATCTTCCTCCGCTTATCAGGGATCAGGTCGCGGGGGCAGCAGTCTAAGAAGAGATGCCCAGACTTCCCTCGCCACTTCCCCCAGCTCATCTGGGGGGACCCCAGGGCGTTTCCAGGCCAGCCAACAGAGATAATCTCTCCAACGTGTCCTGGGTCTTCCCCGGGGCCCCCGCCCAGTGGGACATGCCCGGAACCTCTCTCCAGGGAGGCCTCCAGGAGGCATCCTTATGATGTGGAGGAGAAGCGGTTCTACTCCGAGCTCTCCGCGGGTGACCGAGCTTCTCACCCCATCTGTAACCCTTGTGCTATCCTAGGCACTTTCACATTGGAAGTTGGATCATCTGGACCCCACAAGACAGTGCGCTGAACCTTTTTTCTTCACTGATTTGTGATCTTCACTGGTATCCATGGATTACATGAAATCCTCTTCACCTTTATCCACCTTTGTCATGGTAGGGATAACACGTCATTGTAAGGGTGGGGTCATGGGATAGCACAAGGGCTAAGGGAGCGCCCATCCACCCTACGGAGGAAGCTCATTTCAGCCACTTGTATTCGGGACCTCGTTTTTTCGGTCATGACCCATAGCTCATGACCATAGGTGAGTGTTGGAACGAAGATCGACTGGTAAATTGAGAGCTTTGCTTTTTGGCTCAGCTCTCTCTTCACCACAATGAACCGATACAGCGACCGCATAACTACGGACGCCGCTCTGATCCACCTGTCAATCTCACGCTCCGGCCTTCCCTCACTCGTGAACAAGACCCCCAGATATTTAAACTCCTCCACCTGGGGCAGGGAGACTCCACCCACCGAGAGATGGCAAACTATCTTTCTCCGGTCGAAGACCATGGCCTCAGATTTAGCGGTGCTGACCCTCATCCCAGCCGCTTCATACTCGGCCGCAAACCACCCCAATACACGCTGGAGGTCCTGGCCTGATGAAGCCAACAGGACAACATCATCTGCAGAGCAGAGACGAAATCCTGTGGTCCCCAAACCAGACCCCCTCCGGCCCTTGGTTGCGCCTAGAAATTCTTTCCATAAAATCTATGAACAGAACTGGTGATAAAGGGCAGCCCTGCCGGAGTCCAACGTGCACCGGGAACAGAAAACAGACCAGGACGGAAACAGCACTGTTGTTCCTGAATCTGAGGTTCGACTATCAGATGGACTCTCCTCTTCAGTACCCTGTCATAGACTTTCCCAGGGAGGCTGAGGAGTGTAATTCCCCGGTAGTTGGACCATACCCTCCGGTCCCCCTTCTTAAAGAGGGGAACCACCACCCCTGTCTGCAAGTCCAGTGGTACGGTTCCCAACTGCAAAGTGATGCTGCAGAGAAGTGCCAACCAAGACACTCCCACAGCATTTAGAGACTTGAGGTACTCAAGGTGGACTTCATCCACTCCCGGAGCCTTGACAAACAGTGTAAGGAAAAAGGATCGGGTGTTTTTATCACAGTTCAAATCAACAAGCAGTTTTAGGATTGAACAAAACATTTAGAACTCTAAACATGTTTAATCTCTTTGCGTCTGTGATTTAGAATTTATATATATTTTTGAAAAAAAGGGAGTTCAGTTGGTTAAGTGCAAGACTGACACATAGGAAACCAGGGTTCGATTTAACGGGGGCGAGATGAGCTTCATCCAGTGTGGGTAGGAAGTTCATTTTCAAATGGATAATGCTTGCCCAAGCAGAAACGATTTAATCTGGGGAGTAAAACAATAGAACAGTACTAATGCAGGAGTTCTATAAAGGTAAAATAATATTGTTTGTAATTTAATGCAAAAAGGCCAGTGTGAAAGCTGATCTCAACTGTATTAGGGTCTTGGCTTGTAAATGAACCCTGATGAGGTTCAGTCACAGTAGTTAAAACACATCAACAATGTCATTGTAGTAGGTTTAGGGGCTGTCATCTGGACTTACTTTTTAAAGTTAAAAGACATTTCACCTCTTATCCAAGAGGCTTTGTCAATTCTGAATTAGCTGTCAAAAGAGCTAAAATATATATGCTCATGGGGGAGGAGTCAGACCTGAAATTGGATGGTATTGTCAACTTAGCCTACATGATTTCGGGTCGTTAAGAGTCCTTTTTCCTCAGCTGGGGGTTGGGGAGCCAGTAACTACTATGATGGAATCAACCTGGATGAGAGTCTTCATAGACATACATGTTCTTGTGGCATTATTGTGATAATGGAGGACGTATACACGTATATTTATAAAGAAAATTAACCTCAAAATTGTATTTGTGAATCAGGAGCAGATGAAAAAATGCTGTTGGAAATAGCTTGTCAGTGAGGTGTACAAGTTACTACAGCAAGCCACAAGCTCCCTGCTGCGCTCCGTTCTGATGCATTCACTTACAGGCATGTGCGTTTTCATTTTCTTTATTTGAGCATGCATCTGGCTCAGAACTATATGACTGGATGGCTCGAATATTGCTCGCTAATGTATTTTTTTTTTTCTTTAACTTGTTCTGTCCAACAACTGAGCAAACAGATTAGAGCTGAAGGCTTTTTGTGTTGGACAGGTTTTACTATCACAAAAAGAGGTTATATAGCTTCGAAAAACTAGAGTGTAGATTTGTATAAACCCCTTTTTGTCGTATTATTTTTAATTTATTTGTTACATTTAGTGTGTGTGGGGAGGGAGAGGGGAAGAATGTGAGGGGAGGGTGGAAGAGAGTAAAAGGAAGAAAGGTGAAAAGGTGGGGGATACAAGCACTGATTTGAATAAGTTATTTTAAGCTGTAACAATTATACCAGATCTGCTGGAAAGACGAATGTTACATCAAAGGTGAAAATCTGACACTAAGATGAGCGAAAAAAAATAAAAAAGTAAAAAAATAATAATAAAAAAAAAATCTGTCCATCAATACACTGTGGGTAAGGAGGAGGGATGAAGCAGACAGGGAGCAGTGTGGCAGTGTGCACGTGCACGTTGGGGTGGAGATACATGCATGCTGCCGACGTAAACCGTGTGTTCATAAGGGGAACCAGATCCTACCCAGCCAGACCAGCCAGACCAGCCAGACCAGGAGAGGGGAGGAGAGCCCCCCCGGCCAGAAGCCCCCCAGCACCCGGACCCAGGCAGCCCGGGAGGGGAGGAGGAGGGTACCGCCCACCCCACCAGCCAGGCACAGAGAGGGCCCCCCTACAGGGGCCCGCCCAATGCCCAGAGGCACAAGCGAACCCAGTGTCCGGCCCACAGGCCACGAGACAGGAGCGCTTAGCCGTACCAGGCGGCAGCCATGGGGGCCACCGGGCGCCGGACACCGAGACAAAGGCCAGGGACGAAGCCAGGGCCCCCGGGACCCATGAGTCGGCCACCCCCCGACCGGCGCCCCGTCTCCGCAAGCCAGCCCAGGCACGCGACCTAAGCAACCCAGGGATCGCCACGCACCCACAGCCACCCCCCATAACCCTACAACCCTACACACTACAACCCCCCCCCCCGCCATAATATCTGGGGCCCCCCTCGCCAACCCTCTCAGTGCCCTCCCCTCTCTGTGATGGGGAGGGAAAGCCCCAGAGGGTCCCAGCGAGCCAGCCCTCAGGTCCGTCCTACCCATGCACTCACGCACACATACTCACAATCATCTGGTTACCCTCCCTCCCCCCGCCGCCATGCAGTAACCCCCCCCCCAGCCGGCTGACCCCCAGCGCCGTATGCCCGACCATTCCCGCAGCTGACAGGATACCCATAAGCCCGGCCGCCCTGAGAGGACCAGGCGGGTGAAGACCCCCCCCCCCGACCCCACCCATGTATGGAGGTGTGCGAGTGCTGTGTGTGTGCTGCAGGTAAAATAGGAGGTCCCCAGTGTGGGGGGCTCCACCACTGCCAAGCCGCAAAGCCCCCCACTCCGGGGTCCCTCTGTGAGTGGTGTGTATTTGCTGCGTGTGTGCTGCTAGCATGCAGTGTGTGTGTCTACAGAGGGAGTTAAAATTGTGGGGGGGGCCAGCGAAAGGTGAGCACGGATGTTTCACCGTGCCCCCCTCCACCAGACCCTCTCCACAAGGCCCTAGATGAATCAGAGTGTCTAATATGCAAGTAAAAAGCGGGGAGGAGGGCGGGTGCCAACGAAAACCGAGAGAGGGGCATCCCCAGTGAGCATACCCCTCCCATCCAGATCCCGGAGCCCTATGTGCCTGTGTGCAATATTTGTTTGGGTGAGAGCGGGGAGGAGCAGGCGGATGGGCACAACCAGGGGAGAAGGCTCCCTCGAGCGACCGGCCCCCCAGCCGGCCGCGGTAGGTGCCCCCCATCCC
Source organism: Oryzias latipes (assembly GCF_053564925.1). Lineage (NCBI taxonomy): Eukaryota > Metazoa > Chordata > Actinopteri > Beloniformes > Adrianichthyidae > Oryzias > Oryzias latipes. Next base: position 17,434,843 of record NC_136243.1, on the reverse strand, counting down.
AGAGCGGCCAAGCAGCCAGAAACGGCAAGCCAGCCGCAGTTGGAGGCCAGAACCTCGTAGCGCCGAGAGACAGCCAGCAAGGAAGGGTCCCGGTGCCAGAACGGAGGGGCAGGGGGTCCAGCCCCACCATTCATACCCTGGCCTCCCTAAGGACTAGCACACCGCCCCCCCCAGCCCCCCCCCCCCAAAATAAATAAATAAATAAATAATAATAAAAAAATTAAATAATAATATTAATAATAATCAAATAATAATAATAATAATAATAATAATAATAATGAAATAAACCCACCCAAGTGAACCCCTTAACCCCTGCTGTGACTGCGGCGTCGACCCCCGGGGGGCCAGGCCACGCGCCAACTACCGGCCACGCTAATGTATTTGCGATAATGTTAGGTTGGGGTTGTGAAGGGCTGTAAGCTAACCCGACCACAACTCAGAGGCAAATTTCGGATGAACTACTCTCACTTTTAAATAACTATGTCCTAGAAAACAACAGGGTTTTTACATATTGGCTAAAAACGGCATATTCTTATTAAAAAAGACCACATGAGATGCTTTTAAAAAACATCAAAAGATTATTGGAGTAGGACTTTAAAAAAACAAGAAAGGGAGCTACTTTATTTAACAGTATTTAAGTCTCAAACAATGTTCTTTTTAAAATCTGAATTTAGCGATAGACAGCTGTGGCTGTGTGAGAAGGTTAAGGAAATGCCTTCCTGGACATGTGTAAAACACCACAGAACTCTTAATTAGAGAAATGAGCTAGACTATCTTGACCAGAAACACTGATTTCCTGAAACATTTCTGTGGTCATGTCTAACAGTGTGGCATGTGTTAATTAGTGAGCAGGGATGTGTTGAAACAAAGATGACAGGACAACAGAGAAGTTCTTCTTCTGTCTGAAGTGTCTTGCTCTAATTTCTATCAAGTACCTGGGAGGTGAAAAACTGCTGTGCATTGGTCCATGCATGTGTTAGATTCAAATTTGAAGGCCAACAATAGTCTGCAGTCAGATGCAGTGAATCTGAGGAGAAAAAGGAGACTGATTTCTTAACGGTCAGATTCAACAGCTGGACTAAAACTAGCCTCAGACATGCCTACACTTCAGCGGCATATTGACCCTGAAGGATCGTGCAAATGAAGCATGGAAGATGGATAGCAGGTGGAGCCAGTGACACAAACGCAAGAACATATCATTATTTAAACAAAACAAAAACTGAAATGTGGCAGCAAACCAGTATTTACACTATAAACTTGAATGGGCTTTTGTTTGCTTTTTCTGTACATTTGTCTCCATGTTTGCTGTTGTCTTCCTGATTCGGTCTACCCACTGCAGCAAACTACAGGAGAAACCATTTAAGATTAGTTGGAAAGGTTTAGAGTTGGTTAAAAATTCAATTTGAAAAAAAAAGTGATTTTAATTAACTCTGACATTTATTTTATTCCAGACAGAAGGAAACCAAAATGTTCTTTTTAATTAACTGTCTTAAATTTGCTAGAAAGGAAACATCTGTCTGTAGTGTAGTCCTTTCCCCTCAAAGCACCCATTCTTAAACGATGGAAAAAGAGTCAACTTTTAAGTCTTCACTCACATGCGACCATTTCAATACCCACCTCACAACACCCTATTTGTATGGAGTCCTATGTTTGTTTGTTTGTTTCTCTTTCGGCTTTTCCCATCAGGGGTCGCCACAGCGAACGAGTCGCATGGTAAACTTGGCAATGTTTTACGCCGGATGCCCTTCCTGACGCAACCTTCTCAAGGCAACTGGGCTTGGGACCGGCACAGAGGTAGAGAAGGGAACAGGGAGCAGCCCGGATTTGAACCTGGGTTTCACGGACGGAAGGTGCCGCAAACCAGCACGAGCTAAACCGGCTCCCTGTTTGTATGGAGTCCTATACTGTTCATAATTAAATAAATAAATTTTTAATTAAATAAATAAATATGACCTCATGCAAATACACAATCAACCATGAAATTGTGAAAAACCTGCACACAGATTTTAAATAAGCCATTATTCAATATATTTCATTTTGCTTTAAAAACCTGTTCATTATTTTAAAACAGCATTTTAAAATATTCATTTTTAATCATGTTGAATATTATTCTACGTCTTTTTTCAGAAGCTCATATTTCAAAATCAATATTTTCCAAAGTAGCTTTGTTTTTATTTCATGTTGGGTTTTTTTTTCAGAATGACTGATTTATTTCATGAAGAACTTTTTCAGGAGAATGGGTCTGTCTGTCAATCAGTGAAAGTGGGCGGGATCTAAACGTTCATTGGCTCATCCATGGAAATCGACTCTTATTCCTCGATATCCGCTCAGCGGTGTACCAGTCAGAGAGATGACATCTTACAGCGATAGCTTTGCTGATATTAGAGGATCAAATAGAGACAAACTATCTGTCTGGTGCAGAAGATGTAAACATCGACGACTCTGTTTTTGTAGTTTGAGGGTTTGTGTGGACCAAACCACAGAGGAGCTCCGGTCGTCCACATCTTGAAGTCCCCCGTTGAAACACTCCTCATTCTCACGCCATTCACTCAGAGCTCACATCGTGCCTTATGTCAGCTCGCAGGAGGCGAGCTGGCGGACCGACAGAGTCAGACCAGGCAGCTGCGCAAAGCGGAACAAGCCTGCTTGGGCCTCCTGAACCATATGATATTTTTCTATCTTCATTGAGACAATGATTATAAATCAGGTCCTCTGATTTTATTTTCTTGGGGAAAATGTTGAACCTTTCCTGTGATGACGTTTCTGACCGTGGTCGGAAAACGCAGCGGAGTTTGATTTGGGGTTCACTTCCCTGTCCGGACGCCTCCCAGAGCGGGTTAAAAGAACCAGTCTCTATACTAGTTTGGAGGAAACCTTTTTTACTATTACTTCTCCGGGGAACTGGGCAACAGACCCTTAACTTGCGCTCACACACGCACTCACTCACGGCTGCCTGGTCACTCTGATTTACACGTAATTTAAGACGTAGTTTGATTGCAGGACCTGAAGCAGAGACTCTCTGGGATGATCTCATGAACTCAAACATGGAAACATTGTTATCATGTAGAACTATTCAAAATAAATAAACCTGATCTCTTAACACTCTCCATGAGTATTGTGCATCCATGCATTGTTAGTGAGATGAGCACAGGCAACCGCTCCATGTGGCTATCAGGCTAAAAACATTAGCTGGTAGCTCCTCCCACACGTGGCATGTTGCGTTCATTGAACTCCAGTTCATAGAAGCTTAGTGGAACTCCAACAGCCACCCAGCCTAACTTAGGCCACTACTATATGTTCATGAGAAGATGAAAATTGCCGAACCGACCACAAAATCACCCGAATTATGCATACTCGCCCAAAGCCACTTTTATCCGCAAATTTAGAACCAAAACTGTCCAATTTCTGGTAACACTGTGGATGTGTTGAGGTGCATACTTCCCCTAATGTTGAGGGGTGTGCATTGCGCCGTCACGTTTGCTGAAGCTTCTTCGATCGATGTAGTTGGGGTGCTGCTGCTCATGTCTGAGTAAAGGAGTAGCCAATCACAAAAGTGTCTCCGCCTTGTCTAGTTTGATTGACAGACAGACACAGTCTCCTGAAAAAGCTCTTCATGAAATAAATACGCCATTGTGAAAAACATCAACATGAAATAAAAACAAAGCTCTTGATTTTGAAATCCAAGGTTCTGAGAAAATGCATACAATTATAATAATATTCCACATGATTAAAATGAATATTTTAAAATGCTGTTTTAAAATATTGAACAGGTTTTTAAAGCAAAATGAAATATATTTAATAATATAATGGCTAATTTAAAATCTGTGTGCAGGTTTTTCACAATTTCATGATCGTTTTATATATTTATGAGAGATTTATTGGTTGATTGAGTATTTGCATGAGGTCATATTTATTTATTTAATTATGAACAGTAGAGGACTCCATATATTTGTGTTTGCCTTGTGTTGCTTTAAAAGAAAAAGCATGTGTTTTAACAAAAAGATGTCCTCTTTAAACCAGAGAAGATTCTTCTCTTACTGTTTTGGGTTAGAGGGGCTGCTGCACCAAGGTTGTCACTTCCCTCTATTTGAAGGTGTACTGACAGACAAAAGGGAAGAGTCTGGACATGAACTTGAACAAAGCTGCTCCAGAGGTATTATTCCTAAAAAAAAAAAAAAAAAAGAATACCTCAGCTGCATTTACACTGCAGGTCTAGATGCCCAAATCTGATTTTCTGACTATATCCGATTTTTTTGACGACCTGCTTACATCATCTTTTAAAAGTGACCCATGTCCGATTTTTGAATTTACACTATACAATGCTGAAACTATCAAACGTAGACGTTTTGAGGACTATGTAGCAGCATTTCCTCCTTCTGCGACCTCCTTCGGACTAGCTTTGTCGTCAGACCGGCAGCTGGATCGCCGAAGGCGGAAGTGCTGCTACACAGATCTGAGAAACTCTAAATCATCATATGAATATGTGTTTCTAGTGGTGTCCAGACAAAATAAAGGCTGATGTAATTCCCACATGTTTACATCCAAGATGCTCATTGCGGCATTGCCCGCTCGGAGTGTTAAGTACCTTGTTTTTAGCATGTAATATTAGCCTAAGGATAATCCTTCTTTGTGGTCCTTTGTGGACCGCACGGATTGAAAAAATTATGAGCGAGCAGGCCCTTAATAATAATCATTACAGTAACAAAAGCACATTTAGAAGATGCGTGTCCAAACACGCATCTTGTCCCCCCCCCCCTTTTTTGTTGTGTTTCTGCGGTTGTCATGGAGACAACGCAGCGACGGAAGGAGGCGTTGCCTTGGGCGCTCCTGGATGAGGCAGGCGCACGGGAGGGGACGCGTGGGAGAGGAAAAAGGAGGGCTGCTCGGATGCTTTATGTACTCTCTCTGAGTTTTGAATGAGGAAGTGTTTGCAGACGTTGCGCTGTACTAACAATTTGATCCAAGCAAATAAATAAACGGCTTCTAGCCTGTTCCATAACAACGGTGTCCCGCTTGATTAGTTACCGTTTGCTTCCTGACCGGGACCGAACCGGAAATAGCGGTTTCCGACTACGGTCTGAAGCCTGAGGCTGAAAGGTAACACGCTGATGGGGCTCCAGCTGTCTTCAAACAGCAAAATCACTGCACAAAAGCACCTATAACAAGTCATGTGACCAGTTGGTGATGTGCTGAGTTGATGTCACTGACGTACGACTCGCATTTACTGGCGAATATCCGATTTGTCTGCTTACATGGTACACGCAAATGCACGTATCCGATTCGTATCAGATTCATTTCCACATATGAATGAGGCCTGAATCCGATCTCAGAACGGAATCCATGGGTTTCACCGGTCATATCCGATCTGTGCCACATGAGAGGAAATAAATCGGAATTGGGTCACTTGAACCATGCAGTGTAAATGGGGCCCACTTCTTGGTCAGTCCACCATGGTTAAATGTTACTACTAGGAGTTAAAGGGCTGCTTTAGTTTTTAACTGATGAGGGAAATGAACTACTTTCCCATTTTTGTTGCTACTGAAAAATGTATTTTTGAACCAGCCCTCAATTTATATTAGCCAAAGTTGATATGTTCTGTTTTAAGGAACATGTAGTTTAAAAAAAAAAAACTTTTTTTACCATAATAAAGATTAAGCAGGGGTCATTATACTAAACGCTAATGGAGACATATGTCCACCTTCACAAATGACAACAGATGATTTCTAACTAAAACAGTTATGCAAGTTGACTCTAGTTTTTGTTATTGATTTTTGACATATCAGGCTAATTACTGCCTAAGTCACATGACGCCATACAACTGCAAGTGCTGCGGGTCTTCGAGCTGTTTAGATCCTTGGAGGGTCGTAGACAGAACTGCATTTCAAAGATATTGCAGGTGTGTTTTGCAGTTCCCTTGTGGCTAATGCGCCCACCTCACTAGAGGTCATGAAAATAGAACGTGCGATTGCTGTGCGTGTGATGAGTACATTGTGAAGTATTTGTAAGGATTATGCAAGTTGCATACTGGCTCCTTACTGACGGCGCGCAAAGCTGCATATATGGGCTGCAGGTGGTTGGATGTCCACACAAACGACATAAAAAGTAAGGCATAGTAAGTCATTTTCTATGGGTGACGTCACACTCGCTCAAACCAGTTCTCTTATACAGTCAATGGTAGTGACTAGAAATTAACACTTCACTCTACAGCTAAGGTTTAGCCCCTTTTTATGATTTTCTTTTCAATTTTGTTTTGTTTTTTTGACCAGACAATATTATTTCATATTTGTTCAAACCAACTCAAAGAAAGTTTCCAAATCCAATTTATACTCGGAGTTCTGCTTTTGTCTTTGTAGCTTGACAAAACTGTAATCAAATCTTTTTTAGAATCAGACAATTCTGAAATATCAGAGTTTTATGAAACCAACACTTCATTGACTCATGGCAGCCAGGGTTGTTATGGTGGAAGTGTTTTGACCCACGGCTGTTTCAAAAGCTATGGCGCACATTGTTAGCACTCAACACAATTTTACTTTTTTCCCCTCAGAATGATTTTTATTAGTCTGTGTGAGTAAAATATGGTAAATCTTCAAAACAGTAATTACTGATTCTTTTCAGGTGCTTCTTAGGATACATAATCACGTATTCTGCCTTTTTTCCTTCCCCTCACCAAATGGAACTAGAATATTAGATTGCAATATGCAAATCAAATCAATATTAATTTTGGCTCCAAGCTCCATATTCCCAGAACAACTCCCTTGGCATACCTAAAGTGAACATTTGTTACAGAATATACTTGCTTTGTTGGTGTAAGTTGCCGGATCCATCTGGCGTTGCTGGCTGGGAGAAAAAGTTCCAGAAAACCCACAGGGGGCAAAAACACAACAGGCCACAAAAGAAGGGATTGAAAAATTTGAATGGATTACATTAAGCTGGTAATGCTTTAGATAAAAGGCATTATGACTTTAAAAGACAAGAAATCTTTTTTGTAAAAAGTAAAATTTAGAACAAAATTCAAATGTTTCACCTTTGGGGGCTTCAATTTGTTGAAAAATAAAAATGAGAGAAAGAAAGAAAGAAGCCAACAACATGATTTAAATTTAAATGTTAAAATTCATTTACACTAGAATCTTAAAATGAATGAAGATATTGATTTTTGCTGATTTTATAAATAAAAGCCCATTGAAAGATGAGGTGTAAATACTGTTCCGATCCCACGTTTTAGTTTTTGTTTTCTCTTGTTTTATGAGGATTTTATTGTCAATTGCTGTGTAAAGATGCAATATACAGATTTGAAAAAATATGAGTAAGTTTATAAAATAAAAAGGATTAGAAAGAAAATTAAAAAAGAAGTCTAATTCCCAACAAAAGACATTAGGATATGAATCCATATGTTGTAGGATAATGTTTATATTTATGATTAAATATCAATTGAGTGGAGTAAAAGTTCATGTAGCGAGTTGTTTTTAAGCAAAATGTTGGAAATAAAAAACAGACCAATTAAATAAGAAGAGATATTTTAAAAGAAAACATTTTTCAAAAATAAGAAAAACACAGATTTAGGTTTTAAATAATATCTTGGGAGTATACTTCAGAGCTAAGTGAGAATGAAGGACAACAATGACTTTGTTAAAAGACTGGTTTGTTTGCTTTCAAGCATATTTGTATTAGTACATATACATTTACCGGTAAATGCAAAGCTGATGTAGCACATGTTTATTCCTTGCACAATAACTTTTGGTATTTTGATTAATTTTCAGCTTCTTCTATTGCCACAATTTTGTTTTGTTTTTTAAGTAATTTGTTTCTCACAATGAGGATTATTAAGTCAAATACTAATATATTATCATTTTATGCTAATTTAATTCCTAATTGAAGCATGGCATTTTTGTTTTGTGTTTTTGCCTGTTTTTTATGGTATTCTTTCTAAATGAATGACAAATAAAACCTTAAATGAAAAAGCTGTCAGTTTAAGCTTAACTATTCACTGGCACGTGTTCACAGGCATTTTTTCAACATAATGACAGCATGTCAAGATTGTTAAGAGGCACAACAGAAAAGACAACAAAGAAATTTTTTTTTAAAGGAAGCCCAAATGTGTAAAGTAACATCTCATTATTTTCAGTATATTGGTAATAACAAAGCTTTCATTGGTGACTAGAGTAAATTTGTGATGTATGATATATTCCACAGTATTGCTTTAATACTTTTTAAATCTATTTGCCAAAGACCAATTATAAATATCAATTACTTGAACTTCTGTTTTTTTTGTCAAACTGTGAGGACATTTTATTTAATTTATATATTTATGACAACAGGCTGAAGCACGTTAATAGGCGAATTCACCCTCTAAAATCTAAAAACTTAGAAAATCTTTATACAGATATACATAATAAAATATGATAAAACAGAAATGTTTCACAAACCTTTGATATATGTGACTAAACAGCAGTCAGCAGTTAAAAAGTCAAGGTGGGGAAAAGAGAAGATTTAAAGCTTTTGCCAAAATACAAAACGACAAAATGTGTCAGACTACACTGTTAACACATGGAACATGGAATGAAGCAGCTTGTCATGGGGCTCACACACATACATTTAGCTGCCAATTACTGTGCATTCTAAAACATTTACTAAAACTCAAACATATTTTATGAAAACAGCTGAGGAAAAGTGCTTTTTTATCATCTTTTGTTTACATTGACAAATAAGTGTTGTGCAGCAGAACTACTGTAACTATACATTTTTTATAAAAAATGACTCCAGTGAGTGCAACTAAGTAAAAGTGTCCTAATACTAAACAGCTTTGCTCAGGAGTATATAATGGTATCAGATGTGGGGAATTGGACCTTCAACCTGGTGTGGGATGACTGTGTAAGAACAGAAAATCTAAAAAACAAAACAAAATCAGAACAAAAAAACAACAAAGGATGGCACAAAATAAAAAGAGTGAACCAAAACATTATCGATACTCACAATGTTTACCTTTATGATCTTTAATCAATATAGGAAAATAATTTTACCTCAACGTTCTGTTGTTTGTGATACTGCATCATTCTTTAAAATGGAAAAGTAAATGTTTGGGAGGATATTTATCATCAACATATTTAGAACTTAAGGGGAAAAAAGTTGATATTTGGGCATCAGACATTATTGTAGTTTACCACAATCCCCATGCTCTGAGACTGCATCTTCTGTAAGGTCCTTCTGTGTTTCTGAAACAAGCCTTAATGGCATGAAAAGATGCATCCTAGCACAAAATGAAAGACAGCTACTAAATATGAGAGACAGTTCAGAACTTAAAAAAGATCATTTGTTTCAATGTTCACATTTCACAAAAGGAGTTAGAATAATCTTTGATTGTAGTCAGTGTTTAATCACTCTATGGGCAATTGAAATAACTTTTTATCTGGATCTAAACCCTTCCTGATATCCCTTTGTTGAAATGTCAGAAAAGAAATTTAAAAGGAAACAAAAGCAAATTATTATGAAGTTTAGTTTCTTTTGTACTTCATAGATTTATTTTCCTTGAGTATTCCATTTTCCAAAACTGCACACTCAGAATGTGCTGCTTGGGCTGAAAAATATTATAGAAAACAGACAAATAAATCTTCGAAGGAAGGAGCGATCCAATAACCACAAACATTTAACTCACTGGCAAAGAAATGATTTGCAATTAGCCAAATATCAGTAATTAATTACCATGAACAAATGGCATGATTTTGTCACTTGTGAAAAAAAAAAAACGAATTTAAGGAGATTTATCCGATTTTACTAATGTATTGCCGGCAGCTTCTAGCAGCCTGATGAATAACATTTTTTTTGCGTGTTTGGATGATAGGCTGCAGTGGCTCCTGTCAGTTCTCACAAACACACACAGACATGCACACACACACAGAATCTGGCAAACAAAATACATTTTGCCATCAATTTCTGCAAAGTTGTTGGACTCTTTAAAAATGCAAATGACCACTCCATTAAAAACATTAATGTTTTTACCTTTCTAATCATTTCTTGCTCTTAAAATAAAAGCAATGACCTTTAAGCTCCCCTGTTCTTCCAACTCCCCTGAAATCCATTAGGTAATTTAGTATCTTTGGAAAAAGGCAATAAATTATCTCCTAATGTCTCCCATGTGTTTGGCATCCTGAGAGTAGGAGAAAATATATTCTTAGAATAAATCAAGAGAATAATAAAACATTAGAGTTAGAATTCACCACTTTAAAACAAAACCAATTTGAGAAGCAAAAATCATGCCTGGGTTCCGTGAGGTTAAAGTTAATATTCACTTTTGTCACTTTAGCATTGAATCATTACAGTAAAAAACCTAATTTACTTTTCTACTCATTTTAATATGACTTGAATTACTATTTGTAAGTCTTTAGTGGCCACTTTGAAACAAGTAGCATCCATGAGGCTGATGCAGTTTTGTTGAACATTACTGAAAGAGGTCATTGTTTAGGAGGTTATCTGGGGTAAACTTGAGCTATTATCAAGCATGTTCAATTTGTCCAAGACCTTACTGACTATTACCCCTTTTTCGTGTGTGTCAACTCTGTTTTCTGTTGTTCGCTGGAGAGACACTGAACCCCACATTGCTTCTGGTGGTTATTGGTTGGCATCAGTGTCACAGTGTGTGAATTTGTGTATGTGCATGAGTGAATGGAAATGGGACTGTAAAGACCTTAAAACAAGGTTTAGAAAAAGTGCTGTATACATATATGGCATCTAGCATTTGTTTGCTCTTGTGCTACCTACACATCAAGCATTTGTGGCATGTTCCAGAACATCCTGAATGTGGGTTTGTTGGACGCGCTTTTAGCATATGGTGTTCACACTGGACTGTCGCTACACGATGCTATAGCGCATGTATTACAGTTGGAAAAGGCTTGTTGTAAAATGACAAATCGGTACAAATCCTGTGAATCTCGCTCAAGGCTTATTCTTTCACAGCTCTAATCCAATATAAAGAAGACTTTGTGTCATCTACAGTAATTGCAGCACAAACCACAAATAATGATTTGTCCTTCATGATCAATTTTTAAACCGTTGGCATTTCCGTGTGTGAAATTTACCATGTCCATACATTAAAACCAAAGTCGCGTCCCTGATTGGTCAAAGTTCAACTGGTTTAACTTGTTCAATGTCTGCACGTTTTGTACGTAGAGCCTAAAAACTATCATGACAAACTGTCATAGCGACGCAAGGTTTTGAGCTCGGAAGCCCGACACGCACGTATGCATGCATTTACACAGAATTTTCATTGACAGTGGTCGCTTGAATGTGCGTTTCCAAGTCCGGTGTGAATTTTAACAATACACTTTATACAATCCTTAAGGTCTAAACAAATAACAATATTAAATAACAGACACATTTTTCTTAAAAAATTTTATGGGGATAATAATTCCTTTCAAAATGGCATTTCTACACCAGCTGTCTTTCTGACAGAAGCAGGACTGATATACTGATTTGGAGGAAAATTATGTACTCTGATAGGTTTGTTTTTTGTAAGTTGTGAATTGGTCAGCATTATATCTAGAGCCAAAGCTGGCAGATAGCTGAGCCATTTTTCCTCTGCAAGATTTATTATCCAACAAGACCCTGGCCACATAGCATTTATGCAAAGTTGCCTTTTTAAAGATAAATCCTGTATTTTCTTGCTGCAACATGAGACCATTTCAACCATGGACACATCATGTCGTTTTGAAATTACAGCGTCATCTCTTCCACTAGTGCATATTAAATTTACAGTGAGTGGATTTGCCATCGCGGCTGTCTAATCATTTTCTCTACGCACATAAGTGCCTTTGCAGCACTTGCTGTGACTGCAGAACACTTTCTCACCACTTCTCCACAGTGAGGATACAGTAAATGCATTGCTACTAGGTCACCTTGCAGGTGGATCTGAGGTATTAAAAGATTAGGGGCAAAATCTCACGCTGCAGATAGTTCTGGTCCACAGTGTGTAGCTGCTTGCTCGGACTGTGGCAGGATCTGGTGGCAGCAAGTGCCCCACTGTTAGCAAGCGGAGGGCTAGTCAGGGCTCAGACCCAAACCGCACCTTTCTGTCAGCCTGAAGGTCAGTGCTGTGAACAAGAAGTGGACAGGTGTACTGATCAACATGTGGGAGGAAAGTTTTTCACAGAAGGGCAAATGACACAAGCTGACACTCTTCCCACTGCAATACTTGTTTTTCAAATATGTTTTTTAAGGTGACCAAACTTTTTGGACACATCACGTCTCTGGTGCTGGCAACCCAGGGGTTGTTCAGACTTGTCTACATCAACTCATGAGAACCCTTTGGGTTTTTAATGGATTAGCAGGGGCTGGTGCTAAGAGTGCAGGTTTTTAGAGGAATACTCAGAAATGCACAAAGATATCAAAGTACAGCTCAATTTCCCCCATCAGAAAACCTGGTAATTATACCTAAAGCTTAAATAAAATTCATGATAAAAAAGTTTCAGAGTGAGAAACTCTGGAAGTCGGGATCAGAAATGATCGAAACTTTATTTTGTTTCCCAAATTAAACTCCAATCCTTTTTTTAACAATATGGCTAAATAAAATCTTATGAATGAGTTTAAGCTTCTCAGGCTTGCATCGTTTGTGGATGGGGAAGGAACTTCGCAGAGTGACAGCCAGTCAGCTGCGAGCCAAAGTCTGTGCGTCGGGCGCAGCTCACGGCGGACGTCAGCGCTCAGAGCCACTGACACTACTGAGAGCTACAGGATACGCCGACACTCAATTTATGCCATAAAATTGCATTGCAGCTTTGGTGAGCTGGTTACACCTCACGGCTTTGAGTCGTGCCTAAACTCTCGTGAGTTGCAGCTTGCAAAAAATGAGGTAGGTAAGCCACAGGAAGTAGGTCGGGGCTGTCTTGCTGTCTCTCCCTTATAAACACTTAAAAGATCAAAAGACTGATCTTTCATGGTCAAGACTCTTTAAAAATGTAGCTTTTTGTTATTTTTGCAATGCTCTAAGAAGCTTGTATTGATGTTTTTTTCACTCATTTCAATAATAATGCTAATATTCATGGTGACATTAAATATTAGAGATATAGATGTCCCTTTTTTTGTACCTCCATAGGTCCACCCCTGTTAGGGGATGTGGTCAGACATAAAAATTAAATATTTAAACAATTAAAACTCAAAAAAAGATGAGAATAATATTTGAATCCAGGCCTAATCTGAAGCCCAAGAACAAAAGAAACAAGAAAATACAATTTTTCTTTTCTAATGCGGATGGGAGAGAGGAAAAAGGTAAGGAATCAAAAGTGAGAGCTTTGCATGGAACTAGTGTTTGCAAATGCTGCTGAATAAAATCTTGCATCTAATAAGGAAAAGTAATTAAATGTTCCTCCTAGACATCTTATTTCAAAGACTAAACTTATCCGTCTGTTCTCCACACCAGACCAAGATAGGCAATGAAGCTGTAGGGCTTTTTCTCAAATAAGATACAGTTTTCATTCTGCTAAGACGATGCCGTCTCAAGCTGGGTTGATTAAATGTTGTATCAGTATGCTGTGCTGGCACTCTTTGCATCCTTTAAAGCAAGCATGATTTGGAAAACAAGGGCAAACATGGTTCTGGAAAATTGGCTTTTTTTTCTTCATTGTCAAATCTGTTTTTAACTGTTGTGGCGTCGCTGAATGTGGATTTTTTTCTATTCCGTCTCTGATTTGCCACAATTTTCAAGGAAAAGTTTTTGTTACATTTGCATATCTAAATCCATACAAAATGTAATGCTTTTGTAATTGTTTTAAATTCTACTCATGAAAACCAGCTTGAAACATCACATAAATAACTTAATACATTTGTGAGATGACACCGACTTAAACATTCAAGTGAATAGGCCAAGGTACTCAAGTGTGGAATAATGCTAAAGCCCAGATCAGATAACAATAATCATTTAAAGAAAAAGTTTGAACAAAAAATAAAAAGCAAAAATACTTGGATAATTCCATAAACCAGAATAACCTCACTTCTAAATTCACTTCATTGAAAAGACTTATAGTTATACTTTGCATATAAGGTTTTAAATCATTTTAAATATCTCTGCAAAAAATTGTTACTTCACTAATTGTTTACTACAATTTTTACCAAGCAATGTGGTGTATAAGGCCAGCTCATTAACATCTATATCACTAAGATTTGATGACACTTTGGAAAAACGTCGACCAGAAACCAGAAAATAAAGAAGAATTCGTGCTGAAATGATCCGAGGAAACTGGCATAGGTATAAGGGTTTGGAAGCATAAAAACTGCAGTAATGAGACATGTCGCAGCCTAAAGACCAATGTTATGTCCAAGACATAACAAGACCCTCAGCTGTCACTGGTCTCGTGGTACAGAGTTGATATTGCCCCGTTCTCCAAAGTGTCATCCAGGTACACATTGACCCCTGGAATGCCAGAAAAGCCACATTGTCTGATATCTGCTAGGTGCAGAGCTGAGTTCAAAGTGTATGTGAATGTTAAAAAATACATCAACCATGTGACAAAATTTTTTTAGGTCAAGGCTGTCAGGATGCAAAGAAACTTGCAACTATACCTCGTCATAGTCAAGCTTTATGATGACCATTGAACTCCTCTGGGGAGAGTGAATATTTTTTCTAGTTTTACTTTTTTGTTGACTGTACAAAGGTCTACACGGGGCATATTGCCTCAGCCAACAGGTTCCCGTGACTGCCTGGTAATTGAAGGTCTCTCTATAATTATGGTTTATATAATAGTGATATTTCTTGGTACATTTAAACCTTTCTTCCAAAATCATCAGGTCTAAGCTTCCTTACAATGTTGCATCTGAGCAAATATAGAAGCTAAAACTGGCAAAATATCGATAAACTTTTATTTTGTTTCTTTACTTTTGTTGGTTCATTAAAATTATGCAAGAAAAAGAAATGTTTCAAACTTTTAATAACATTTTAGGTGCATAAACATCTGTCACATCTCCTAACAACAGTGAACGTAATGAATAAAACATGACATTAAACTTCCTACTTTTCGGCACATATTATTCAAACTGACATTTGTTGCATATTTTAGGCAATGTGCACGTAAACAACCCATAATACTTCAAGGTACACCTGTTGCTATTACCTGTACCTGTGCATCATTTTTTGAAATAAACATGTAAAACTGTGTTTACTACTTTGCTGCAAGTATGTAAATGTGAGATTTGAATTTGGGAGCTCTGTATATTAAAATGCTGTTAGAAATACCACAGTTTGAGGAAAAAATGTTTGTTGTAACAAATATGTAACTTGAACATCAAGTTAGCAAACCAGAGGTTTCAGTTCTTAAAAAAAATAAAAGTATCAAGTAACTACTGTGCCTTTTTGGTCAATTTATTTTTTAAAGAAAATAATGCATATTTTGCCCAAATAATCATTTAATCATGAATAAAAAAAGATGAAATATTTATTTATATTCTGCAAATTCTAGGAAGAAAACTGACTTATTTGTTCATAGTAATGAGTCTGAACATTAACCCTAATGTCTTTCAATAAAAATGTCTTTGACATGAATGAAGGGGATGAATGTCACAGTCATAGTTTATAAAAAAATGCATTTATTTTATTTTCTTCCATTTCCCAAGAAGTAAGAAACATTTTCAAAGAAAAAAAAAAACAGACTTCCAGACGGGTTTTTTTGTTAATGTACACGGGCACTATGACTTTTTTTCCATGTATAAACTAGTATGACAATATAACACTTTAGTGGTGCTGTAATAATGTTACACTATGACTCTGGAGCAGTTAAATGTAAATTTCCTTTCACTACTTTCTAAAATCACATACGACCATCCTTTCAGTGTAACAGGTTCATGAACTGCAAGCTTTTTCAAACAGCATTTTTTCTTCTGTTCCTGATTCACAAAAAATAGTACGACGGAGTATTAGGGCCACCAAAAAAAAATAAAATAAAGTAAAATTACGAGTTTTTATCTCATAAATTTAGGAGATAAAAACTCATGAATTTATGAGAAAAAACTTGTAAATTTACAAGATTTTAAGTCGTAAATTTATGAGAAAAAAACTCGTATATTTACGATATTAAGTGGAAGTGAGCATGCAGAGCAGCAGGTGAACGCCGCGCAGCAACAGAGCAGACCAACTAAACTCAGTTGAACAGGTGAGCTGAATGAGCTTGAACGTTCCAAATATCTGGAAGCTCATTTGTTTGATTTACAATTTATTAAAGTTTTATTTATTGATGGTTGGTTTGCAGGATCCCTGCAGCCCGATGAAGCCATCGTCGGTCTCCCTGTAGCTTTCCACTTCAATCCTTTCTTCCTCCACCAAAAACAAGATCTTTACGTTTGTGTGACGCTTCCGTCTGAGGAGGAGGATCACTTTTTTGGCATTTTCAACGTTCTAATGCTAATACAACAGACTATATTCATTCGTCTTTGTTGTTTAATGATATAACGGGACGTTTACTTCCGCATTGGTGTTCGGATCTGCTGACAGGTTCATGACGTAAGGTGACAGATGAACTTCAGGGTTTGTGAATGAAAAGGAGAATAAAAGCTGCAGCAGTCCTCTGCACCAAAACATGTCTCTGAGCTCCTTATTTTACATATGAAACTCCGCTTTACTGACACTGAACCCCGGAAAGCCGCCTCTACTGACAATAATCTGATTTTGAGTCGCCAAAGGTTCAGAATCTCTTTGTTTTAAACCTATAATAATCCGAAAATAAAGCTTCACATAAGGCTCCACATCTTTCATCTTCAAGCGATGCTCCGATAAACGGACAACTTCGTTTTTTTTTCTCTTTGTTAATCTATGACTTTTTTCTCGTAAATTTACGAGTTTTTTCTCGTAAATTTACGAGATAAAATGTCGTAATTTTACTTTTTTTTTTTTTTTGGTGGCCCTAAAACTCCGTAAAATAGAAATACTCAGAAATGCATTTTTAAGCTGAATTTTCTGTATAGATTTCCTCCATCGTGAAAAAAAAACATTCTACAAGAACGTGTTAAAACACCAAAAACACCATTTTCTTCGGAGTAGATATTTTTAATGTATTGATTACATTTTTTTTAATTGTAAAGATTGACATGAAAAAAAAAATACAGCATGTAATTTTCTTAAATGATTAAAAAATGTTTTCACTTTTCAAATAAGTCCTTGTTATACAGTATTATACAGTTGGCTTACACCCCAAAACACTTTGTAAGGAAATAGTAAAAAACTTGAAACTGTCTGTTTTGAAGCTGAGTTCTTAAATGTTCAAACTTTCCTCAAAGTTTTTAATGTCTCCCAGATGCCATTAGTGTTTAAGTAATCAGGTGAGTGAGAATTGTCTCCGGTGCTCACTGCACCCCTTTACAAAACTAATTAAAGTTTACTGAGACGCCGTGCTGCATGTTCTACTGTGGAAAGTAGTCAGTTTAAGCTGCGTAAAGGATGTCTCGTAAAGGAATCATTTTGGTTAACTCAGAGCCACAGTAGCTAAGCAACACCGAGTTGACTAAACGACAGTGTTCATTCCCCCCAAACCTGAGCGTTTGGCATGGTTACACTGTTCTACCAGTTGTTTCCGAAGACAGGAAAAGTGAGATGTGGAGAAACACGCTTTAATCTCCGTCTCGCTGCTGTTTCCAGTCTGAATTGATTACCTGGAGGAATTTTCTGAGGGTGGGAGTGTGTAAGTTGCACATACCAGGTCAATGTTTTAACCCCTAAATATAATTTTCTTTATCCTTGGTTTAAACATAGCAAGCAACTCTATCATGTGTGTAATAAAAATAACTGACTTTGATTTTGTTGTGGTCAAATTGTGATATTAATCTTGAATAATTGTTCAAAGGGAAATTAATCCATCCAGAAAAACACATTTTCATAACATTATGATTTTAACTGCTCCTGCCGTTTTGCACAGCAGCTGTGCCTGCAAAGGATGCGCCTCCCCCCACCCTTTTTTTTTGTCTATTTTTGTGCTCATTTCAAGACCATGTTTGGGGTCCATAATTATGACACTCATTAAAAGTTCCTGGGCTGAAACGGCGTCAAATGGGGCAAAATTTCCTTGGCTGCGGTCCAAGTCATTACACTTCCGGATGACACTTTATAGGATCAGCTTTTTTTTTTTTTTGAGTAACCACTATTTACTATACAGCTGAACAGAAATATTACTGTAATAACTTATAATCATGTTTGAGTCCAACTTTTAATATGAGTGTGTGTGGAGCAGGGGCAGATTAAAAAGTGTGGTCCTCCGCGCCAGCAGTCACAAAGGTGAACAGATTTTGTGACAGCTCCAACCTCGTCAACATGGTCATCTGTTGTTTTGGCCTAAACATCAGAGGGATGGCTGCGAATGCAACCCTGACACGACTCAGAGTTTGACTGAGAGCTTAAAAAAAAAGAAAAAAGAAAGATGCTTTCCCTGCTTTGGCCTGCAGAAATTTGATGGGGTTACAAATCGGGGTCGCTGAAGAAATTTCTTTACCACACATTTCTAAACAATTTTCTATTTTCAGCATCTGACAGCTTTCTAACGCTGCTGACATCTCCCACATCTTTACCACACAAATATCACGGTGGGCTGTCGGGCATTTGAAAGCTCTTTACCTGTGGGCGCCAGGGATGGTGGCTCCGAGGATGGCAGGAGACTGGCTGAAGAACTGAATGTAATAAATAAACTTAAACATGACACGAACAACTGAACTTGAAAATCGACAAAACTTAATTGTGTCAAATTTGAAATAAGGGAAAAACAGAAGACATGACACTGACTAACAGAAAACCATGGAATGAAATACTGAGGGAAAAGTAGCTAATGTAAGCCGCTGTGATAACTAAAAACTGAAACCAGGTATTCTCCTGGCAGGTGGTAGGGAAGTGGGAGCGGCAAGAAACAGTTAAACATAACCTAAACACAAATCTGACTAAAATAACCTCAAAATAAATAAAACAAAACCAAAAAAAGGCAACACATGTGTTTGCCTGATTGTACAGATATCAGGATCAAACAGCTTAAGAATTTCTTACTCATCTACTTTTCAATTTTTATAACTTGACTTTTAATACATGATGGGATTTTGAAGTTTTGAAGCGCTGCAGTAGACTGACAAACTGTCCAGTCTGCATCCCAGCTTCGCCCTTTAATATCTGGGTAAGCTCCATCGTCCTCGTTACCCCGAACAGTAAACAAGCAGGTACCGAAAATCGATTTTGAGTTTCAAATTTTGTTGCAAAATGTTGATGTACAAACAGAAACTACATTGCCAAAGTTATTGTATCAAACATCATATTTTCCTCTGGTCTTTACGGGATAAATCTCTGTGTAAAGAGACTGTTTTTTCAACGCTTCATCCTGCAGTTGATGTCAAGTATTGGCAGTTAGACTCTGCATCTTATGAAACTTTGGGTTCTATGAAAGTTTTTTGTGAGAATTCTAGTTGAAGTGACAAGTAATGAGCAATCTTAATATATTTAAGTTGGAAAAACGATTAAAATCTCACTCTGGTTATCTTTTGATCTACTGTAAAAGTGTTCCCAGTGGTCTTTTCATTATGATTATGCTGGTTTTTGCCCAAATCAAAAAACCTTTTCTTGGACACAGTTTCTTCAGAGAGGCATTGGTTTACTAGAAATTTGCCTGAGTTGTGAGCGGGACTGTTGGTGCCGAGCAACCCCTCCCTTCTGCCATCATCCATGACTGTAGGTGTCAGTTATGGGTGTATTTGTATCTGTACAGATATGACTGCACAACTGTATCTGTTTACATGCTCTTACATGCTCAGAATTGAGTGGAGCAGAGAGCTTGTTATAATAATTATAATCTTTCTTACATGGCCTTTTTTTTCTGCTCCTATTTGAGGACACTCAGAAATACAATTTTAAGCTTAATTTTTATCATATTTGTCTTCCATCATCAGAAAAATGCAACAAGAACATGTTAAAAAAAAAAAAATATTGTTATCAGAGCGAGTTTTCAAATGTAAAAAAATGATTGAATTTTTTTTTTGACAGAAGAATTAGCGGACATTGTGAAACGCTGACCAAAAATGAAAAAAGTTCAGCTCAGGAACGCAGTCTTCTTTTCCCTTCTTTAGGCTCAGAGAAGGCCAGGCTTCATGCAAGAACAGTTTGATGTCCTTTATAGCAGATGCGGATGGAACCTGTTCTGTTAGTAAAGAACACTGTGGATTCTCTTTTTTTTCCTGGCTTTCTCAGACTTGCAGCGAGGATGAGTTTTATTGACAAAATAACCCTCTTCATGAGAAAACAAATGTTTTGATCAAATTCTAATAACCATATTTCTTAAAAGAAGTCAGCTAAATCAGACTAACTCAAACCCAGGAAAGGTAAGTTCGACGGATCTAGAGAACAAGTTGAAAAACAAGTTTAGTTCCTTGGTAATCTTTTGATTTTCATCATTCCCATTCTCCCGCAACCTTGGGTCTCTTTGAATATTTTCTTACATACATTTGCATGTTTAGGTCATTCTGGTATGTATGTATTCATATATTTTATTCTAAGTTTTTACATCACCTTATCTTTGGTCAATAAAGAGAAAGTAAAACGACTTCCGTCTATGCCAACCATTAAAACTTTGGTTTAACATTAAATTCTTTGGGATCCTTGAGAAACTATTTTAATAACAGTCTTGAATCACATTACCAATTTTGATGAAACCTCTTTAGGGTAGAAAAGAATGAAGGTCTCGGTCTGCATAAGTACCATTTAATCTTTCCAGACAAAAGAAAAAGGATGTGTCTAGATAATGCACAAGTGCTCGCAGGCCTGAGTTATTGTAGCCTCTTGATTATAAACCCACAGCTTAGATGTGCTGCTAAATGAAATCCAAAGTAGGAGAATTCCATCTCACTTCTAATTAAAAATCTGTGTCTATGTGAGATATTGTTTCTCATTTCATTCCCCAATCAGCCCTCGAGAGAAAGGTGATGAGAAGCACAGAAGGAGATGTTTGCATTGTCTTTATGTTTACCTTGTTACTGCAAATGTATGTGTCTTCTGTTGCAGGACATATCTGACCATCTACCCAAGCAATGGACACATGTTATGTCTATAAGTCACATGCACGGGTTTACCCATGGTGCTGCGGGTCTTTGGCTCGTCTGCGTGAAGGGTCGTGGACAGGTGTAGCTGCATCTCAAGGCCCAGTTTTGTCTTGCAGTTCCCTTACAGCCACCTTAAGGGACATAATCAAAATGGAATGTACCATTGTCGTGGGTGTGGTAAATGTATCATTAAGTTTTTGTTATGATTATTTAGATTAAACGCGCTTATGACGTATGGAGAAGGCTGCCGTACGTAGCCCAAACACCACACTCTAGCAGTTAGTAAAATGCACGTCCTGGCTATTACTGACCGTGCACAAATGCTTCATGCACGGCGGGTGCAGGTGATGTGTAAGGGCCCATAGGACACCCATAGGATACACACACAAACTATTCTCTGTCTAGTTTCTTGGTTAAGGAGGGGGCACTTATCACTTGAACAGCACTGATAGGCCCTTTTGCGGTGAGCATTTTTCATTGTGTAAGGGGATTTAAAACCTATTCACTGCAACATTTGTGCGCTATGGGCTCATCAGGCGGTCTACGATCTTGATATTTCGTGCAGGTCAACTGCGTCCGTTGTATAGGTTTGTCCATTTTTTAAACCACACACAGCCTGTATCCACCTGTGAAGGCATTTGGAATCAGGCCTGGATTTAGCAAGCCCCACTATGGGGTACAGGTAGAAAATCAGGGCAGGTCAGGGCAAGTCTGGGTGTGCTGAAAGCTTGGGCCGTCAAATACCTTTAAACTCTTAAAATGCGTCCTACCAGTTCATCTATATCTGTCTTCTCCTTTCATCTATTTGATGTGTTTCATAAGTTTTATGTTGAATGCTCTTCCTGACACTACCCTCTGCATTTACCGGGTTTGGGACGGCCACAACCAGGACACTGATTTGTGCTCTATTGAGGCGACAGACAGACATTAGAAGAAAAAAAAGAGAAATGTAGCCGGTCTGTCCATCCTTTCTTTTATTTATTTTTTTCGCTTCATTATTATTAGTTTGTTTTATTTTTCTCTGGAATTTTTTTTTTCTTCGCAATTTTCTAATATTCTTAGTTAATTGTGGATTTTTGCGGGCCGTCACATTTGGGAGGGCATTGCCCACCCTTGCCCACGCCTATATCTGGCCTTGGTTGTGACTAAAGCATTACCTGTTCAGTGTCTTCCAAAAAACGTCTTAGGTTATTGTTAGAAATGAATCATCTGTTCCATTTTCCCATAAAACCTTTAAGGTTAAAGGTCATGGATCTGAAACCAGCACTGTTGTAACCCATAGTGATTTCACAGACTTATTAATAAATCAAGTTTAAAAAAAAATATTACTCCACAAGTTTATATTATTGAAAAAAAACAGCTAAACTTTGACGATCACGTCTTTTCTTCCCCTAAATATGAACAATTGTTTCGTTTTTTTGTTCAATGTACTCAGGCAGATGCATTAGCACAATCTATTGTCTCCTGGGTGATGTGATTTTGAGAGCTGTGTGATAAACTATGCAGAGATGGGATTGGCAGCATCTCAAGATGGCTGTGAGGCTTCTCTCACTACCATGATTTATGTTTAAGCAGCCAGCAAATTGGGAAAGTGGCTTTATCTAATTAGAATAAAAACATTCCTTTAGCAACAGTCCCCCCGGCAGAATCATCAGTGTTTAAGCTGGCTGGCCTTGAGAAAAACAGCAAGCTGCATTCAGATACATATCTAATGCTCACCATGGAAATGGCTGTGCAACATGTTTTTTTTTTTCCTCGTCTTATTTTGCCTTCTTATCCTCTTGATGCAATGCGTTTTCTCTCTACTGCCTTTCCTAGTCTTCCAAATCTCCATTATACAATAAAAGGCTAAATGATAATTATCTGTCTTTTCATTAGACAGTTTTCATGCTGTGCAGAATAACATCCTCCAGAATGTGTGAGTGTGTTGTTGCTCCACAGGATTGGTGGAATGGGTGATGAAATAACCAGGGGAAATTGGTTTACAGCCCTTTAGGGCGTAGATTCGTATGCAGACCAGCACAATACAAATGTTATCTTCAACTGTATTTAGATGATATTTTCTGCAATATATCAATTGCGTCCAGTGAGCGTGAGCAACAATGCTTAAATGAGCCATGGATGCCAAAGGTAAAGTGGCTTTGAAAGGAAACCAAAGTCGAAAAATGGTTGTAGACTCCACAGGGGCTTTGAAATGTTGTCGGAACAAGGTTTGACCCTCTATCCATAAAAGACTTGAATGCTCTTTGCTGTATTTTTCCTGTTGGTTTGTAATCATGTCCTCTGTCTATGCAGTCAGTGTGTGAAAGTATAAAAAATGCTCACTTTGAAGCATCTGTTTGCAGATTGAACAAACTGAGTATCTCAGTAACTAAGAGCCCTCCTGTCGCCCAGCTCTGTTAATGAGGCCTCTGGGAGAGGACCCAAAGGTGTCACCATTCAAATTCTTTATGTTTTAGGACTGAATATGTGTGTATGTGTGCTGTGAAATTCACATCTGCTGCGTTCCAGCTTTTTTTTTAAAGACCCACTCTAATAAAAATCGTGTTTTGGGTGTTTTTAATGCCTTCTTATGGCATTTTTTTCCACAATGGATGATATATAAAAGTTTAAAATTACATTTCTGACTATTTCTTTACTCAAATAGTTGTGAATCATAAGCAGACAAATAAAAATGCTGTGGGGAAAAAGAGCTTATTTTTGATGTAGAAAATACACTGGGTGGGCCACAAGTTCCTTGCTATGCTCCATTCTAATGCATCTACTTGTAGACAACTTTTAGACAACTACACAACTACACAACTTGTAGACAACTAGATCAATGTTCATCATTATTTTCCTCAAATGTTTCTCGCCATTTTCGTTGCACCGGTAATAATAGGTTACGGGTGTCAAGGGTTCTAAGGTAACGGGAGAGAGTGTAAAAAGATGGATCACGGGAAGCAGGAGTGGGCTTACTCCAATGGTCCCACCCACAATTCTGTGGCAAATTTATAATCAACTCCTGCTGCTTTGCAGAAACTTTGGCCTTAAAAAATGACAGTTTTTAATCAATTATGATTAAAATGAGTAGACCACTGGGAACACTTACAATTTTTCAAATCTATGGGTCAATCCGATTAATCTTGTTTGGGTGTAAATCACATTTGACTTTGCAGAGGAAAACCGTTATGCTACATTCACATCTGGTGTGTGTTGTGCGTTCAGGAACGCACTAAACGTGGTTAAATTTTATAGCAAACGGTGTTGCTAGTTGTCACGGCCGGTGTCAATGTGGCTTCAGGAGCAGAACATTAAAGTAATAACATTTCTTTGCGTTGGAAATAATGACTCAAATAATCTTTTGGTGGGACATTGTCTGGAGAACAGCTCTCTGAACTCCTGGTCATGGACTTCAGATTTGTCGGTGTATTTGACTGTAATTTTGTGTTTGTGCATTTACATCACACTCTGAAAAACCAATACAGGGCTTTTAAAAAAAATACATCTGGTAAATACATCCAATGCATCAGAGAGTCCAGACATTTCTTGATTGATCTTCCTAGTCATCTGTGCTGCAGTAGGTCTGGATTTCACGTAGCGTGAATCCCTGCAGAATTCATTTAACAGCTCCTTCAGACAAAGGCAAAGTCTGCTTCTGACTTCAGCACAGTGCTGGGACTATGAGCAGTGTGTTTGTTGTCTGTGTATGTTTAAACCTGTTCTCAGAAAGATATAACTGGAAAGCAAAGTCAGAAATGCAAAAAAAGCTATGATAAAAGGGTTTATGACAAATAAATGTGTTTGATTGGAGGCAAGAATGAGAAATTGGTGTTCTGGGGCTTAGCATCATTATTGTAGTTCAAGACCAAACGGTAGGTGACAACAAGACCGTCTATATAATTAAATAAAACATGACAAAAAAAATCTAAGCATGAACTTGAACAAGATAAATAATAATGGCAGAAACCTTTTAGAAAATAAGGGCTGATGACAGGAGTTTCAATGACAAACTGAAACCAACTAAAAGCAGCTGAGACAATGGAAAATTAAAACAGCATGTGAACATGGAAAAACAAGAAAAGAAAAGTACTTAATCTAACACGAACCTAACAAGCACACAAAAAGAAAAAAAATGTGCAAAAAGGCACCAATCTACACACCTGGAAGTGTGTTAACAAGACGTCCTGTTAAACATGTCAAAAGTCAAAATTTTACTTAAACTTCAGACTATATTCAAGTTTAGAGTGATCTCACAATAAATTTTATGGCAAAATTTAAACTTTCTAAACTACTTCATATTAGTTTAAAGTCCATGTCAGTCTCAAGAAACTCCAGAGGGGAAAAATGTGATACTTTTATTGTGAAATTCATATTTGCAGCACATTTCTAAACTACCTATGGGACTGTTAGTTTAGAAATGAAATGTTACATTTAAAGTTTAGAAAATCCCAAACTATTTAGGTATGAACACTATGGTGAAATATTACCACATGTTTGACTCTTTCATGTCACTTTTGAAATAGAAGTTGTGTCTGAGGTTAGATCTTGAGATTGTGTCTGTTGGGATGTGTCCACTCAGTATTCAAAAAGAAAAAAAACCCTGCTGCATGCGCACCAGTGCACTCATGCATGCACACATGCTGTTTTGAGGAACTGAAAAAATACTTCTGTAGAAGCAACGCATGTTTGCAATTGCTTAAATCCATTTTACAGCTGCAAATCTTTTTCATGCATGCATAAATATTTGTTACAGCCGCACATTTTCCTTTTGCGTAAACTGACATTGGTATTGCAAAAGTGTAACATTTATTCAGCAACTGCCAAGATGCCCAAATTTTGCTTGCAAAGAAAACCCTATGTGCATGTGGACCCTTTTTTTCCTTTTTTACAAAATAAACTAGCATTCTTTTTTAACACTTTTTGAAAGGAATTCAAATCCTCAGCATCAACATCTCTAAAACAGTGAACAGGTTTTAACAGGTTTTTACACTAGGAAAATAGGCAGATGTTTGAAGTGATCTACAAGTAATTATAGCTGAAAAAACGGTGTCCTTCTTTAACCTCAATCTCTGAATTTGTAGCATCAGCTGCATGCAGTATGCTGAAACATACTGTATGCGCCAATTTCCATCATGTAAAAATTGGATTCCCTTGAAGACATATGTAACTGGAGCTCAGATAACTGAGCAAAACAAAAAAGGTTTTCAAAAACAAATCTTCATAAGACTGCAAGAGTGAATAGTCACTCCTCAAACTCAGATTTCACAAAAACAATTGATTAAAATCAGTCTTGTCTGCACATAATAGAATTAACATGCATGAAAATTAATTATGCATTGCCATGATTGAGTTTTGGTTTTAATCACAACAATTTCAGGCTTGACAAAGCTAAGATTGGCCAATTTGAGAGGAGGTTAATGGAATCTCACTGTGGTTAGATTTTCATTGCACAAGGAGAGGCTGTAAAGCATTCATGGCCCAAGAATCTGATGCAAAGAATAATGTGGTCAACGTTTTCCTAAAAAACAAAGAGGACAGTCCTTTAAAAATGTGTTACATTTTACAGCACATTTGTAGGTTTTGAGTTTTTAACCTTTCCTTTTTGTCCTTTTTTTTTACGTAAAAATCTTCTTTCTGTGGAGCTGGTGTTATGGTGGAAGCTGATTTTTATGGTGCTCAAACTAAATTTTAGAACAGATTTGTTGCTAAGAAAATCTATAATATTGTGTAATTTGTTGAGTTGAATGGGTTCTATATTGTTGTTTCTGCCCCCCCCCGCAAAAGGCATAAATGATGAAAAATGTCTGAACCACGTTTTACTGCTTTGATTCACAGCTTTTCTGACAAATCCTGCTTCATTATTGAGCTCTTCATGCTGCAATCTGTCTTCCCAGTCTATTGAAGGCGATACAACAGTCTGACAAATAAAGGGATGTTAAGAACCGGCTTCTGAGACTGTTACTATTTAAAGTTGAAAGAGCTTCTAAACTGTGACATGTGATAGGACTCAAACAGAAATGATCATTAGGCTGGAAAAAAGAAGGAAGAACAAAAAGCATGAACTGTTGTTGTCGGCGTCAATGAAGGTACATAAAAAATTGTTTTAATTTCAAAACAAGTAAAAATCAAATAAAACGTTTTGGAAAACAAAAGTGATTTCCAGAAATCAAAATAAAATGGTAAAAAATGAAGCAAAAGAACATAGTACCTACCTTCACCGGCTTCTTGTACGTGTTTTGTTTTTTTTACATTTCATTTTGATTTTTCTTTTTTCTTTGTCGAAACGTTTAAATTTGATTTATTTGGCATTGTGTTTTGGTTTAGACATCACCATCAACAGCTTTGGTGGTAAAGGGTTACATAACAGGTAAAAGTTGGAAAATTACCTTCAGAGCAGACATAATTAATTATTTATCCATTAGAGTAAAAAAAAAACATTTCGGGTGTTTCGGTGCAAGTTATTTATTTCTGAAGTGAAGTTGGACTATTTTAATTTAAAATGAGCAAGCTTGAGTTTGTAACCTGCATTGCTTCCACTTTCTTTTGGTTTTAAACCAGCTTTAAGGAGAAGGTGAACGAGTTATGGTTCATTTTTTTGTTTACTTATTTGTTTATTTTATTGATTCAAACAAACAATTTTACAAAGTTAAGCTAACAGGCAAGCCATGAAGCAAGCAAAAAATAAAAGTAATTGGATTCAGGTCATCTTTCCAAGTAACCACCACCTGCCTAGTTACACAATCAAGGCAGTGTCTGTTCCCTCCACTGAAAACAGTCTAATCTCACAGCAGAAACCAACAACACACCTCCAGTCTGGTCCCAAGTGATTGTTCCATGACAATGACTAAAATAAAAAGCCATGAGGCTGTAGAGGGGATAGTTTTTTATGAACCTCATTGGGTATGTTATCATTTATTTTTTCCAATGGTGGAGTCGTTTGATTGGCAGGTGTTTAATCGTCAGCTTGTTTGTATTTTGTTGGGTTTAGTGATGTTAAATTTAGTGCATATGGTACCACCAAATTTACAGTTCAGGACAGCTATGGCCATCATTTTCTAAACCTAAAAGCAACAAAAATTTTAGCAACAAAAAAAATGAAAAAGAGCTTTTTGAGGAGCAGCATAAATTGTATATAAAAGCAGTTGTTTTGATTCTATAAAGTTTTTAAATTAAGCCACGTGTCATGACGGAAGGGACGCGGCAGACCCAGGCGCTGTAAACCCCGGAAGGAAACTCAGGCAAGTAGCGATTAACAAAGAGTTTTTAATATCCAGGCAGGAGATAACAGTTCTGGTTGTTACTTAGTGCTGGCTTGGATCTCTGGCGAGGAGTCGGCGTGGCTCGTAGGGGCTTGAGAGCTAAGCTGAGAGCGTGGCGTGGCTGGAGCGGAGCGAGACGTGCGGTGCGGATCGCCGCGCACTGTCTGATGTCTTGGGACCCGAGGTGAGCGAGGAACGTGGCGTGACTTCGAGGCGAGGCTGGTGTGGAGCGAGCTGAAGATCTCCCAGGTGGACACTCGTGGATCTGGAAACCTGGAGGCGGGTAGAATAAGCAGGGTAAGTAAAGGCCCGAACTTGAATCGGAGTATGTACTGAGGTTCAGACATGCACCGAGGTAGGCAACGGACTGGCGATGACTGCTGGTCTGGATCCCCTTAAGAAGGCGGTGAGGTGATGAGCAAAGTGTCCACAGCTGGTACCAATCTTCAGGTGCACAGAGAGAGAGGGGAGGGAGAGGAGCACTGACAGAGGCCACCGTGACAGTACCCCCCCCTCAACGACCGCCACCGGGCGGTCCAGGGCGACGATCCGGATGGGCACGGAAAAAGTCGTCAATGAGGGAACGGTCCAGGATGAGGGCACGGGAGATCCAAGACCGTTCCTCCGGACCGTAACCCTCCCAGTCCACCAGAAACTGATAGCCCCGACCCCGCCGCCGGACATCCAGGACCTTGCTGACGGTATAGGCCGGAGCGCCGTCAATGAGCCGGGCGGGTGGAGGGGAAGAGGACGGCGGGCAAAGGGGACTCTCCTGCACGGGTTTAATCTGGGAGACGTGAAATGAAGGATGAACCCTGAGAGCTGCCGGAAGCCGTAACCGGACACAGGTGGGGTTAATGATGCGGTCTATGGTATAGGGACCGATGAACCGGGGAGTGAGTTTACTGGAGGTAGCCTGGATGGGGATATTGCGGGAGGAGAGCCAAACCTTCTGACCTGGACGATAAGTAGGCCCGGCCACCCTGTGCCGGTTGGCAATGCGACAGTTGGCCTCCCTAGAGCGAAGGAGAGCCTCCCTGGTCTGCTGCCAGATGGTTTGACAGCGCTGGAGATGGTGTTGGACCGAGGGAACAGCTAACTCCAGCTCCTGTGAGGGGAACAAGGGAGGTGAGTAACCCAATGATGCTTGGAAAGGAGACACCCCCGTGGCGGATGAAGGGTGGTTGTTGTGTGAGTACTCGATCCAGACAAGATATTTGGACCAATCGGCCGGGTTCTGGGCAGCGAGGCAACGGAGGGCGGCCTCGAGCTCTTGGTTAGCCCTTTCAGCCTGACCGTTGGATTGCGGATGGTAGCCAGACGTTAGGCTGACCGTGGCCCCTAACGCAGAGCAGAAGGCCCTCCACACCTGCGAGATGAACTGGGGTCCACGGTCCGAAACAATGTCCGTAGGGATGCCATGATGCCTGAATACGCTCTGGACCAGTATCTCAGCCAACTCCGTAGCTGTGGGCAACTGAGTGAGAGGGATGAAATGGGCAGCCTTGGAGAAACGGTCCACAACAGTGAGAATGACTGTGTTACCTTGGGAGGGAGGCAGGCCAGTAACAAAGTCCAGTGCTATGTGAGACCAGGGACGTCCCGGCACCGGAAGGGGTTGAAGAAAACCAGCCGGAGGTGAGTTGCCAGTCTTAGAACGGGCACAGACTGTGCAGGCGGCAACGTATTCTCTGACATCCTTCTCCATGGAGGGCCAGAAAAACCGACGTTTCAGGAGGTTCAATGTTCTGTGGACTCCGGCGTGGCTGGCTATACGGGAGGCGTGCCACATGCACCGAGGTAGGCAACGGACTGGCGATGACTGCTGGTCTGGATCCCCTTAAGAAGGCGGTGAGGTGATGAGCAAAGTGTCCACAGCTGGTACCAATCTTCAGGTGCACAGAGAGAGGGGAGGGAGAGGAGCACTGACAGAGGCCACCGTGACACCACGTGGGGAAAATAATCTGAAGGTAACCTCACTTTTGATAATTTTATCCCCATTTCTAATCTTTTTAAGAACATCTTGTGTTCAAATGCCATAAAGGTCCACTTTACAGTTTTTTGAAGTCCCAATCCAATGTTTTTAACTTGTTCCTGTTGCTTTTTCTCATGATGGTGGACATATTAAGAGAAAAATTAAGCTTAAAGTGGCCCTTCATGGTATTTTTTTATTCAAACCGACATCAATTATGTAGATCCATGTATGTCTTTGATTTCTTCAACCGAGCAGACATCTGGCTCAAAACTATATGGCTGCATAACTTCTATATTATTCGCTATTTTTGTTGCTCCGGTATTGTTGTAAGGGACTGTAAGCTAGAAGGAGAGCATATAAAACAGAGGGACGGTGGGGATGGAAAGTAGGAGCAGGCTTACTCCCACCAACAGTTCTGCTTAGAGGCAGATTTTTAATGAACTACTGTGTCCTAAAAAAATAAAAATAAAAAAAAACTGTTTTTTTTATTTGGGCCAAAAACGGCATTAATCATAATTAAATTATCAGTGGGGATGCTTTTAAAATAGATCAAAAGATGATCAGAGTGGGACCACAAAAAAACTGTCACAGAGGGTCAAAATTTAAATCATGTTCTATTCCAATTTGTTTATATCACGGGGATGCCGGAGCCTATAGGCAGGGTACACCCTGGACAGGTCGCCAGTCTGTTGCAGGGCCACAATCGCACACCTATACACACCTAGGGACAATTTAGAGTAACCAACTAACCTTTGAAGCATGTTTTTGGACGATGGGAGTAAGACAGAGTCCCCGAAGAAAACCCACGCATGCAAGGGGAGAACATGAAAACTCCACACAGAAAGGTCCCCCATTGGTGTTCTGTTTCAGGTCCCCCAGCAGGGACTTGAAACGCTGACATCTGCGCCACCGTGCAACCTTAGTTTTTAATGCTTAAACAAAATAAAGACGAAACCGAGCTGCTGTGGCGAGTAACACAGAGCACGAGATGTTTACAGTTTCACTTTCAAAAGTTCTGATTGAGCTAGACAGAAATCGTCATCCTAATATACTCACTGACAACAGGATAGCTGCTTTAGGCTTCATTTCAAGGTTCATTATTTGTGTTTGGACATGAACACAGTAGCACTTTAAAACTTGTAGGTGCAGTCATGGTCTATTTAGCAGCAAAGTATTTTGTTTTCATTTGGTTATCTATTTATTTTTGCTGGCTTAGACTTTCAGGGTCAACGGAGCACAAAATTGCTGTGCAAATATATTTTATTCGCTACATGGACAATTTATCGTCTCCATAGAAACTCGTCTACATTTTGTGTCATTAAAGCAGTTACTAGACAATATGGTCGGGAGAAAACTGTGGATTAAATGTAAAACAGCTATTTGTAAATGGAAGGAACTGAGGGGAAAATGAAAAACTGGCAAAGCTTGTTTATGTTTTTGTGTTAGCTAAATGTTTTCTACCATTGTTTTCACCTGTTTAAAACACACATATACACATACAGGTCGCTTTCTTTGGGTTTGGATTTCAGTTTTTATCTTACAGTTGGCTTTGAGTTAAATCAAATAATGTTTGTTTCTATCTCTTTAAACGCTGTTCTGCTTCATGCTTATTGATATGTTTCTGGATTAAGTTAACCCTTGTGCTATCCTATGACTCCACCTTATTAACCCTTACCATGACAAAGGTGGATAAAGGTGGAAGGATTTCATGTAATCCATGGACACCAGTGAAGATCACAAATCATTGAAGAAAAAAGGTCATGTGGGTCTAGATGACCCAACTCCCAACGTTAAAGTGCCTAGGACAGCACAAGGGTTAAGAATAATTCCCACTATCAGTAAAAGCCCTGAAAGAGTAATCTCATGAAGCTAAATTATTAATTATTTTAACATTTATATATCTGCTTTAACTTTTATTGAGTCACAAAATAAAAATCTAAGGTAAAAACAAATTCTATTTTGTGTGATTCACAAGCAATAGACTCAGTAATGTCAGCCATAAGATATCTGCTATTTGCACGAGCAATGGGGTGGATTCAAAGTTTCAATGAACAAAAAATTTTGATTTGACTATTGTTTTTTTATTTTTTACAAGAATGGCAATGACTGCAAGACAGAATCAGTGAGAAATGTCTGATAACTTGATGTGAAACCAATGCGCGTCCTTCAATTCAGATATTTTTCCAAAAATATAATTCAATTTAGCGGCCCTCCAAAAGACTGACCTGTCCGGGGTGTACCCTGCCTTTCCCAAACAGTGGCTGGAGCAGGCTCCGGTGACCCCGTGACCTCAAAAAGGATTCCGATGGATTCTTCTTTGTTCAAGTCGGACAAAGTTGGTCGTTGTTGGGCCTCTGTCAGTTATCTTCAAACTGCATGTTCTGCAAACTGCAAACAGTTTTATCTTGACAACTTCATAGCCTCTATACAGGAACATAATAACGCCAGGGAACAGGAACAGATTGTTTTCATTGGTCGTCCTGCAATCTGATTGGTTGGATGTGTCAGATCTAACTAACGTGGACCTAATTTATTTGGATATTATGCTGACAGCACACACACAGATTTAAATATGCACACATAATCTTTGGGTGTTGGGGAAAAAAGCAAGTATTTCTAAGTCGGAGGGCTGAAGTCTGAGTTAAGTCATGAGTTACTGCTGTTAAAGTCCAAGTCGAGTCTAAAGTCATCAAATTCAAGACTCGAGTCTAAGTCAAGTGAGTCGAGTCCACAATTCTGCTAAAGAATGAAAAATATTTACCTGACAATCAGTTTACATTGTTGTGTTATAATATAGACATTCTGGTAAGCTTTTAAGAGTAAAGTCAGGCGTGTTCATTACAAATAAAACTTCGTATTCTCTGTGTGCAAAAGTTGTAGAAAGCCAAAGGATTCCACAAACAGCCATATTCTTTTTTTTATAAGGATTTTGTCCATAAGAATGTGTTAATAAAGTTATAGACAGTTTTCCAGAATGTCCTACCATGTTGAAGCATAACAATTGCCCTTCACTGAAAGAAGAATAGCCTAAAACCTGCAAACAGATTCATACCTATATCCATCATCACCCACACTCACCCAACTGACCTCCAAACTGAGAGGCGTGATTTGTCACTCCACAGAACATGGTTCCATTGCTTCACAGTCCAGTGGCAATGTGCTGTAACCCTCCTTCTTATACATGGCCTTGGACTAGGTGTTAGGGTAGTATGCTTAAGCCTTGGAAATATTGTTCAGCATCACATTTTTTAGCTGCACTGAGATACGTACTTTCTGGAAACTTCAACTGTGGACAAAAAGATTGTTTCAAAAGAAACAAGACAAAAATAGATCAACAAAACTCTGCATTATTGCTGTTTGTTATGTTTAAAAGTTGCTGATTAATACAATAAGAGGAACTCGAGCACTTCTGAAGCTACTTTCAGTCCGCTCTCTGCAACATGTGTTCAAGCGACCACTTCTGATGAAAAGTCTATGTAAATGCATTAATTACATAAATTAATAATTACAAAAATTTCAGGCTTTCACATTAAAAATTCTTGCATTCACACGTCGCTACGCAAGTTTGTTCAACTGCTTTCTGGCTCTATGTACAAAACACGCATCCACTGAACGGGCCTTGAAAGTTAACCCAGGTTGAACTTTGACCAGCAAGGGACTTGGATTTGGTAGTGATGCGTGGATAACCATTTGAAAATATATCATGGAGGAGAAATTATGAATTGTGGTTTGTGGCCTGGACTTCTATTACACCAAGTCATTTTATATCCTTTCATGAAGAGTACCACATTCCATGAACATATTCAATACACAGCAGTCTACTGTGTCTACACATCCTCATGACCGTAAAGGAGGTGTGAGAAGAATACAATTCTCATTTTATTCATGCTCCTATTCCACATCATAAAGGAAAAAAGGGAGACAATCCTAGGTAGCCTTTACCGCAACACTTAACATGTTCCTCAAACTTCTTCTTAAAAAATATTTTTTTAAATAAAACTTTTTTGCACAACTTTTCAGATCTCTCTCTCTCAGGCATTCAGAGTAGTGCTGTGAAAGAAAAAGCCTGGAGCAAGATTCACGAGATTTGCACCACTTTGACATTTCGCACCAAACCTTTTCCAACTGTAGGTGCCGGACATTAACTAGTAAACAGTAGAAAAAGAAGAAGAAGAAAAGAAGAAGCCCCTCCCTGCTTGCCTAGTGTGAACACAATGAGCTAACTGCGCAACACAGGCCTATGTGAACATAAGACACACATCCACTGTAGTTTTATCAATTAAATATTGAATCGACAAAAGAATACACTACTGAAGTCTTGTGTATTATAGAGGTTAATGCTTAATCATTGAACCCATCTCCAGTCCTCACCTACAGCGTACAGTAGGTCAATGCACTGTTGTCAGGTCATTTAACTTGACCTCTGGTGACTGGAAGGTTCTTTGCTTACAATGTTGTTTCTAGAACTTTTATAAAGCACTTTTAGAGTCAAGAGAAGAACTTCTACACCCAATTGCATTAACCTTTTGTGCCAGTGTTCACAGACAACAGCCAGCCAGTGATTATCATCTAGTTGGACATGATGTATTTTTTCCTCTCTTGCATTTATTTCTCTCAGATCAAATAAAATAGTCATTTCCATTCTGAACTTTACTTTTGAAGAAATGAACTTTTATTTTCGCATCAGTCTTATAAATGTATTTCTCTGCAACACAGACAATGCCCTTTGTTTTCTTAAGTTAGACAGATATTCAGTTGAATTTGTTGCTTAAATCACATCTAATTTCCCAAAAAGAGAAAGTTACATGAAGCAGTTTGAAGCACCAAAGAATGAAAAGTGTTCAGTGACTAAACCTGCAAAATGTTAACAGGGTTACGGTCAATCAGTTTTATGTTTTTATGGAGAAATTTTAACAAAAAAAACAATGTTAAAAACTATTAATTTATGCAGCAAAACCACACAATAACAAATACAATTTCTAATTTTCTCTCGTTTAGGTACCTAACTTCTTTGAGTCAAGAGACTAAATGCTACGAACCACTTGCCTTGACATTCGACATCAGGAAAGTCTTGGGGAGACAAGTCCTCTCAGAACTAAGTAAACAAGTAAAACCTCTCAGGACTCGCTGAAGTTTGCTTACAGCTGTGGTGCTGAAGTTAAAGATGTCATCATCTGCTTGCTTCAGAGAGCCCAATCTCATCTGGACACACTTGATAGCACTGTGAGGATGGTGAGCTCTGATTTCTCCAGTGTGTTCATTATGATCCTGCCCACTCTTCTTCCACCTTGATAAACAGACTGCACTTTGTGAGGCTGGAGAACTGTAGGTTTCAGAATGTGGTCAGCAGCACAGGAGCACCTCAGGGGACTGTACTCTCTCAGTTTTATTTTTGCTCGAAACACCTTCGACTTTCGGTCAAAGTCAGAGTCTTTTCATCTCCACAAATACTTCGACAACTCTAGCATTGTTTATCCGCGGCGGACAAGATACATTTGCTGTGTTTAGAAAGAACTCGATCAGACCCGAAACAGGGGCGTTGTAAATGAAAACAAGTCAAACGGCAAACATTGATGCCCCCACAGAGTTCCTAACATTAGTTTTATTCAGTAAATGAGCAAGATTTATTTTCAAAAATGGTTAACTAGTAAAAAAAAAAGGTCAAGTTATACAATTTAAAAACCTGCAGGCTTTGATTTACATTTTCTAGGCACAATTTAAAGCTTTAATAAACTTAATGTTTTATCAAAATCAATGATAAATCTAAAGTGGCCCTGAAGTGCAAATCACATAAACAAATCACTCAACACAAAAACATATTCAAGATTACAATGACAATTAAAAAAGCAGAACAAATAATAAAACAACAGATTTACATTTTAGAAATCAATGTTTAATTCCAGAAATCAAAACACAATTCCAAAAAAAAAGAAAAAAAACAAAACATTTCAGAAAACAAAAATAATTTCCAGAAATAAAAATGAAAAAAAAAAGAAATGAAGAAGAAAACTTTAAAAGGTAGGTACTATGGGACATCTCTGATTGGATGATGAAATCCAGCTAAAAATAAATCTGGTTTCTTCTTTTTTTCCTTTTTTTTTGACATTACATCTTGACTTCTGGAAATTATTTTTAGAATCTGTGTTTTGGTTTCTGGAATTTTGTTCTTATTTCTAAAATATAATGATTTTTTTAATATATTTATTTTCCTTTATTTAATTGTTGTTGTGATCTTTAACGTTTTTGCATTAAATTATTCTTTTTTGCAATTTACACTTCTGGGCCACCATATAACTCCGACAGTGTCATTTTGGAGATACATAAGTAAACATAAACATGTTTGACTTTAAGATCGCTTTC
This sequence comes from Oryzias latipes, assembly GCF_053564925.1. Taxonomy (NCBI): domain Eukaryota; kingdom Metazoa; phylum Chordata; class Actinopteri; order Beloniformes; family Adrianichthyidae; genus Oryzias; species Oryzias latipes. The sequence continues at coordinate 17,398,237 of NC_136243.1, read as the reverse complement.
TCTGTTGTGTTAATGAATTGTAAAAAGAAGAATGTTGCATTATTTCTCAAAAAAAAAAAATAATGTGCAGCTATGCTGAAAATATCAGCTTTTCATCAACTGGATGCTTACAGGTTTGTTTAAGTTCAAACTGGGAGTCCAAAACTACAACATTTATAAAATCCACTAGGAGCACCAGTCATTTCATTACCACGTGTATCTTGAATGGCGTTTCAAACTGGATCAAACTTTATTGATCTAAAAGGGGAGAAAGACACCAGTCACGGAAAATGAAAAAGGGAAAAAAACAAGGAACAATACAAATCCAGAAAGTTTAAAAAAGGTTCAAGAAAAGAAGAAAAAAAGACAGCTGGTTCAAAGAGATAAAAAAAAAAATCCATCCTGCTGTAAATTGTGTTTTTTTGATATTCTCCGCAACCCAAAGTGAATTAACAGCTTAAATGTTTCAGAGTAGAAATGTTTCATGCTTGATTTTCTGTTTGTTGCTGCAGATTTTCTTCTAATTCAAGCAAACAGTTCAAGTCAGACCATCTTAGCTGTTTAAATGTAAACTTTAGTCCATCATGTTTTTGGATTTGTCACATTCTGTGTTTTCTCCACGCCGCTTGGAAGCATTATCATGTTTGTCGACCAATCAATAGCATTGAGCTCCACCTCCATCTTCTCTGCTAATCCTGTTTTGATGTTGGTACAGCAACAGAAAGCAGCAGAAACATGTTCAGGTTTTTTTTTTTAACTCTTTTCGAAAAAATTGATTTTGTACAAGAAAAGAGCTTCCACAGTCCATAATAGAATGTGAAAGGAACCCATGTTAATCTGTGCTGAAACACTTACTTTTACTCTTTTTAAATGCTTCATTTATTTTTAACTGAATAGAATTTGGAAGTAAACACAGTTGCAGACAAATAGATGAAATAAATAAATATTTCTTATGACTTCTCAGTTACACATTGGATGTTAAGACAGGTAGGGAATAAATTAGAAACAAAGTGCAAAGAAGTGCAGACGCAAGATACTTATCTACTTTCTGCTCTGTTTTGCAAAATATAAATTTCAAATAAGTAGTGTTTTTTTACTTTTCTTTCTACTTTTCCTTTGATTTAAAAGAAATTACTTTTTAATCATGCTTGATGAAAAAAAAATAGTATTAAATGTCACTATAATGTTTATAATGTTTATCAATAATTGTATCATAGGTACAAATTGTTAATCAATTTGTCTGTACATTGTATCTAAAATCTAAGAAGAATTTCAAGAGGACCTAGCTGCAGACAAGATGACATCTCGCCATCATCGACCAGAACCGGAAGTTTACCCCCCACCCCTCGATATAGCATGAAAACAAATTTGTTTAACTGGCAACCCTAACACTTACACACATCTTGTATATTTGTTGTTTCATGATTAGAAGACTTTTTTTCTATTTTCTTGTTTGTTTTATTTTTTTTGGTCTAAACTTGTCCTGCCCAACAGCTGAGCAGACAGATAGGAGCTGAAGGCCTCTTGTGTGAGAAATATTTTACTGTTACAACAGGGGGTTGTGTTTCTTCTGACACACAAGGTGTGTATTTGTATAAACCCCTTTAATCTAAACTTGATTTATATTGATTATATGTGGGGACAGAAAAGAAGAAGAGGAAAGAAGGGAGGGAGGTTGGAGACAGGGGGTAAGGGAACAGAAGAAAGGGGGGAAAGGGGAGTTAAGGAAATCTGGAGGATGATTGCAGAAGTGGTGGTGGGGGGGTGCGACCATTAAGCAACAAGATGCTGGAGGATTGTCATCATCATTTTTGTCTGGTGTAAATGTTAGTCAAAAGGGGCTGCGCCAGTCCACGAAAGTGTCACAAAGATACCCGTTGGCTCCAAAAATCTTAACAATAATGTCAACACATACTCAACACAACTACAGGTCAGACACAAATGCATACAAACCAATAAATGTAAAGCATTTAATTCTCTCACACACACTATATGTGCAAAGGTGACCTGACATCTTTCCACAGGTGGGTATTTACTGTATGTTCTGCTGACGTGGATGATGGAATGTTAAATGAGGGAGACTCGTAATTCATAATAAAAAAAATGAAGTAAAAAGTGTCCTCCGTAAAGAGTGGATCTTCTGTTTCAAACCTTCAAAATTAATGGATGCAGACACTTCTTCTCCATTGAGATACATTTTTATTTGTATAAAACTGCATTTTCACCATTAAAACTAAACAAAAATAACAGTACAGACAGGAGGCCAGGTTTAACTGTTGCAAAAGTGAGACACTCATAATCAAAGGATTCCCTGAACATTCCTCTGGACTTATCAGAAGAATAATTCTGCTCTAATTGTCTCTCAGACCTGATTACAATATTTTAATTAGCTTAATTAAATTATGTAATGGCAGAAAAGGCAAGGTTATTCTGTAAATAAAAAGCAGTTCAAATATGAGACCCATTTCTTTAGCCTCCCACTTCAAGATAAGACATTTGTGAGGGAAACAGACGTACAGGTGAAATGTCTCAGGTTGACTGATTCTATGGACCAATTTTAGAGGACATGCTGTAAGAAAAAATGATATTAGGTGGAAAAAAGATGCTATCATTCTACAAATTAAATTCTTTCAATACGGTTTCATTAAAATGTTTTATTTTTTTATTTAACTTCAGGTAATCTTATCATTATTGAACTGCTTGAATAAAAGTGCGTAGGCCAGAGGTGGGCACTGAGGGCCGCATTCCTGCATGTTTTCCAGCATACCCTGCTCTGGCATGTTCTAATTGGCTGGACACACCTGAACCAGGTAATCAGCCATGAGTAGGGCAAGATTATTGGCTGGACACACCTGAACCAGGTAATCAGCCATGAGTAGGGCAAGACTATCTGGAAATCATGCAGACACACCGGCCCTCGAGGCCTGGAATTGCCCACCCCTGGCGTAGGCAGTCGACGGGCGTGTTTAGGTTAGTCCATTTTCGCACACATTCTTCCATCAGAAACAGATTTAAGGGTAAGAAAAGCTGTTAACGTGTTTTTTTTTTTTTTTTGTGTCCGCCGCCCGTACATGTGGCCCTTTGTGTCCCTCTTTGTCTTGGAACGGGCCAAACAATAAAATACAGATGAATGGCATGCACAGGAACAAGCGACAGAGAGGCATTTAAGAAAAGAGACGGACCAAGAAAGGGGGAATGAGGACTGATGATGGGGATTTGCAGGAATATGTATCTACACACAAGCCATTCACTTCCCAATTCCTGTCCTTCGCGTCTCTTCAATCTCCTTCTATTACCGACCAGCTGTATCCCCGCTCTTTGCGGCATCAGTGCTATTTCCATCTGCCGCTTTGCTGTCGCCTCTGGTGCCACTGGAAATGACAAATCTGAAGCCACAGCAGAACTCTGTGTTCCATAACCCACAGGGAAAAAAAGAGCTGTTTTTCCCACTCATCTTTTTGCATTTCATACAGATGGAGCAAAACTTCATATTCATTTGCTGTATCAGTACTGGATGTTGCTGAATCTTTTCCTTTGCCTACAAGACAAACCTTGAAGTTTGTTCACAGTCCAGTAAGAGACCAATGGATCTCCTTGGATTATTTTAAGTACTGAATACACTAATCCTCATTCAAGTAGCATCAAAACCTGTCCATTTTGTTGCACTTTATAATCAAGTCATTTTTAGAGAAGAAGAAAAAAAAGCAAATACTAATTCAGAAAAATCTCACACTCAGAGTAATAGCAAAAACACCCAAACATGCTTAGAATGTTAATCAATCTGTTCAAATTGATTATTTTATCAAAGGATTCGGTGTCAGGAATAAATATAAAGGCAACAGCTTCTAAAAATGTGTTTTTCTCTGAAGAAGGATGTTCATGTGTCAGAGAAAGAGCAGTTTTAGTTCACTTACTGAAATTTTGTATTCATGTACAAAAGTTTGTTAACCAAGCAGATTCTTATTTTGTTTTCACAGTTGACAAAACCAATTTTGTAATGTGTTATATCTGCTTCTCAGTCATTAAATACTGTATTCAAACTTCAGGGAGTGAGAGACTGACTTATTTCTCAGTGACTCAGCATTTCAAACTGTGTGTGGTTATATAAACTGATCAGTTTTACAACTGTGTTAAAAAAATATATATGCATTTTATGAAGTAATGTGATTGTCTAAAAGATTGTAAATTACAGCTAGAGGAAAATTCCAATCCTCCTTTTGGGCTTTTGGGCCCGTCTGCCTGGCTTCCAACTGTTTTCTTAAAAACAAACCATCTCAAGGTAGACAACATAGGAAACATTAATTCTTTAAGTTTTTATGAGCATTCTAAACAACAAGCTCATAGCTGATAAAATGTTTTTCTACAGAGTGTGTTTAGGTGTTTTACAAATACAGAACATTTCCTGTTTGTTGTGATTTTTAGAGCAAATTCTTAATATTACATGACTTATCACACCATGAAGTGCACATTGTTTTTTGCTGCCAACTTTCTGTTTTTTCAAATAAATAAATAGATTTGGGGAAAACTGTCACATTTTTGTTGCCTTTTGCTGTTTTCAAGTTACAATTTTGAACTAGATTTATTATAGCATCATTTTAATACAAAAAAAAGATTGTTCAAACCAAAAAAAAAATTGGAGGCCTAATTAAGCCTCACACAAGCTGATACATAAAAATATTGTCCAATATTGAAACCAGCAAGTGCTTCTAAAAAATGGTTGGGACCACTGTGCTGGTATTCTGATGGATCTCACATCTCCCTCTATAGCAGGGGTGGGCAAACTCCAGCCCGCCTCCATGATTGGTCACTAAACAATATCAGAGACCCATGTTTTGTTTTGTTTTTTATCTGGCCACACGATCAAATCCCGCATAGAACGTGACATTTTCTTCCCCCCTCCTGCAGTCTGTGCTCCAACCTGAAACCCTCTAAAATCCCTGTCAAATAGAAAAGAAGACAGTCTTCCCTTTCTACGTTGCAGTTCATCTTTCCCGGTTTAGCTCATTCTTTTAGAGCAATGATGCTGCTTTTTTTAAACAGCGCACCCTGTTTTGTGTCCTGATTGGCTGGAGACCTTTTAATCCATCTCCTCTGTGCCGTGTCTCCTGTACAGAAAACAGAGCTCTTCAGATCTACAAAAATCTATGAGGGTTTGAGAATTTAAACAAGAGAAAAGGGTGAAAATGTTCATGTCTGTCTGAGAAAAGTGTAGAAAGTGGGCAGTGAGGAGTTTTACTGTCATAAACTTCTGTAATCATTCTCCGTGAATTTCACTGATCACGGTTATTTTTAGAACGTAACTCGTTCAATAAACGAGGGAACTCTGTGCTGGTGAAAAGGTAACGCCGATACACGTAGCTGCAGCAGAAGTCGTAGAAATTTGCTTTTTTTCATTAATTCATTAGTGTTTGGCAGAGGAGCCCCCATTGGTGTGTGAATGTGTGTGAATGAGTAAATGGGACTGTGACTGTTAAGCGCTTTGAGCTTTCAAGAAAAAGTACTATTTAAGTATACGACATTTGCTATTTTTTAGCATTTTGCACAGGATAGGATTTTATTGTGGTGTGAACAGTTGTCGTGCATGTAAAACTACAGTCCCTTTCCCATCCTAGAATATTGTGGGTCTTATTTTAAGGCAAACTTTACCTTTCTTTACATTTTTCATTATAGGCCAGACCTTCTGCAAGCTAAAAGCTCCACCATTTGTGCATTTTCCTTGGATCATTATTTGTGGTAGATCGGTATAAACTTACACTTCTTCCTTAGATTGTCTTTAACTTCAATTCTAGAATGGCTTCTGCATTGCTCTGTTCATGTTTTTTACGTGCCTCAACTTTTATTTATTCCTTTAACTTTAAGAGTCTGCCACCCTGTGACACCCACAAAAATAAACCCAGAAAACAACTTCAAGAAAAACTTGCTGTGGTTTTTATGCAAGTGCTGCTATTTATAGACTTTGTCGTTCTGACTGACTGCCTGCATGTGTGTGTCTGTGAGTTTCATTTTATGTTGTTTATACATAAGCAGACACAAGGGAATAAAAGAATATCATTACTTTCCCTATTTACAAGTTTATTCCAGCGTTTTATACATGAAACTCTTACAAGAAGCAGCTACTTTTTGCACATGTCGTTAGTTTGAATGTGACTGTATTTGTCCTTCAGCAAATATCTCATCTAAAAACAGGAGGTGACTGTCTAGGATGTAGTATCTCCTTCACCATTTTTCTATAATGCAGTTTACTAAAATAGCATCACTGAGGGTACTGTATTGATGAAAGGCATACTTTCTTCAGGATGAATATGACTGAATAAATCTTAATTGCTAAGATTGGTTTCTGCATATTTTTTAGCTTTTTTTATTTTTACGTAGCTTTGGCAAGATAGAAACAGTAAAACAAACCAACAAGCATAAACCCTTATGACCCAAAACAGCAGCCCGTCGTTGTTGGGGTCAACTGAAGACAGGCTTAGACTTTCACCCCTGTTTTTTTTCCATTTGCTGCCGTCTTCTAAAGCCTACAAGATTCTCACAATTCTCTCCAGACTTAATAGCCATATGGCCAAATTTCTGTTTCAGTGGGTTGCAAAAGTTAATTTCAGGCTTTAATGTTTGTAAACAACAGGTCTTTTTCACAAGTTAAACTTTAGTTTGGGAAGAACTTTATATTTCTAACTACACGGTTGCAGCCTTGAACATTATCTGTGTAGTTGTAGCAGGGGAACAAAAAGAGAAAACCTAGGAGGCATAGAGGTGGGTCACACAAAATATCAACATTGTAGACTACTCTTTGAGCCCATAGAGCCAAAATGTTCAGGCATTTTTTTCTAAATGTAATGCTGTGTAAGGTAAGGAAGGGTGAAGCAGGTGAAACCCAGAATGGGAAAACCCCACACAGGTGTTTGAGACCAAGGCATCAGTTCAGCAGTTTTCGAATTTTTCTAAATATGTATTTGGCTTTACCTAGTTCCATGGGGGCAATTGGGTTTCTAAGTACTAGTGATCCTGAGGTGATTAAGATAAAACAACCAATCACAGGTCAGTATTTGGATGCCATCCAACCAGAGCTGACGTTTAAAGCTAGGCTCTGTGTTGTTTTCTGTGCTAACCTTTGGTTTTGAGAAAGTCTTTGCACTTTTTACAGATTTGAATGGGACTGACCTTACTATACATACAGATAGGCAATAAAATTGTGACATTTCACAAAGATATTATTCTATATTTTCATTTAGTCATCAGAGTTTAACACATGAATACACTTGTTTCAGAGATAAACTGACATGGTTTGTGTTAACTCTGAAGCATGTGAGAAAGGAAAGAGGATCCTGGACATTTGGGAGTAAGCAGTCGGAATCAAGACTCTCTTTCAACCCTGATCTCTCTCAAGAGTTTAGCTTCCTCAGGCAAGGCCTTGGGTGTTTTGTGTTATCTTCCTGCTAGTTTATTTATTTCTTTTGTCTCTTGTCCCATATGGCGGTAACGGATAGAAAAGTCAAAACCTAAAACAAATTAGACAAGAGTTTATCCCTAACTTGCAATAAACATTTTTAGATATTGTTTTGAAATGACAGGGATGTTTTTTTTAACCGCATGTGGTGTGAGGATAACTTGGGTTCAGATTTCTTGTTTACTTTTTCTTCTAGTTTTTTTCATGTTTAGCTTCTTCAATTTTGCATTGAGTCTCTTGACGAGATATTTTTTTTCCTCTTTGAGTTGTGTTCACCCGAGCTGGTTTTGGTCAGCAATCCGGTTTCCATTTTTATTTATTCTCCTCGCTGCAAGTCTGTGTTTTTAGTTGCTCCATTTCAGATCTTCTGCATTTCATTTCCCTAAAATATGAGATGGCGTCACGTTCAGGTTCAATGCTCCAGTTTTTAAGTCTTGTTTTAGTGAATTTATAAAATTATTCAGGGCTCCATAATACTAATTATAGTGTTTCCAAAACAACAAGTCATGACAAATAGACAAACGGACAGATTCCATGTGGTTTTTGCAACATCTTTCTTATAAATATTAAATTGTTATAAAAAAGATTACGATGAAAATTCTTTGAAGAATGTGACAAAAACCACACGGAATCTGTCCATTTGTCTATGGAAAACCCCAAAGTCTGAATTATGGAGACTTAATTCAATTAGTTTGGCTGAAAAGTTTAGTTATAACTTAGTAACTTTTAAGCCAAACTAAAAGTACCACTAATTGACCACTAGAGGCTGGTTTTAGTAAAGACAGTAATTTACTGTTGAATTGCACTTTAAAAACTCTACCTTTACATCCAATCAAATGTATAGAGTCTGGCTTCAATGAAATTTTTAATATTTATGTATGTTTATATGTTTAAACATGTTCACCTGATAACCTGCATTCTGGACACAATACAGATCACCAAAAATTGAGGGTACACTAGGTAGCCCATGTGACTCCTATACATATACAATACATATTTTAAGAATTTGAGCGTTTTTAAGAGTCATCGTCTATTTTTAATTATTAGAATCTATTTTTAAACAAGAGTTTATGTCTCAGTCTGGTGTTCCATCTAAAGTGTAAAAGTGGTTCATTTAACTTCAGCAAATCATTTCTGAGAAAACTTGCAACTCTGTGATGATGTTCATCTTGCTGAGCTCGTCTGCCGGGGGATGGGACAGGGGGGGGGGGGGGGGTCTCTCACTCTACTCTAATTCAAACCTGAAAAAGTGCTGGTGCCTCAGCAAACCATGCAATTTTTTTGCAATGGAATGGAATTTTTCTGTAATGGAAACTCGGCCTTCGGGTTGTTCTGGACGCATGAGTTTTTCTCATCACAGCAGAGCGTTTTGGGATACAGACAAACCTGGAGGGGTTGCGATGTTGGTTGGGAATCAGAGAGATGGTCCAGTGGTAAGTTAAGTTTCCAGATGATGATGTACACAGGGAGAGAAAACATTGTGCGAGTTTTCACTGCACAGTTGAAGCAATGCCGCTTTCATATCTGCAGCAGCCTGTTTTTCATTGTTTTTTTTACCTAATTTTAGATAAAACAATTCCATATCTATAAAAACAAAGATTTCATAGAAGCCACTTTTTGTATTTTTCTGCAGTCAAACATGCAAGTGTGATAACCTACATGCACAGTAGGGTTCAAACCAAGGAAACAACATGCATTTCTCCCAGAAATTACAAAATAGAAAAACAACAGGTATAGCTCATACTGAGAAATGTTAAGGCTTTTTTAACATTTAAATGTCTTTTGTAAAATACTGCAGAGGCAGGGTGTTTATGAAGGTTAACCAGGCCAAACATCCAATTATGATACAACTTAAAGTTGCAGGTTTAAACAAAAAACTTTGTAACAGTTTGTAACAGACTAGACTAAAGTGACTTTTGGCTTTTTAGGACATTCTTCCACTATATACAGAAAAAACCATATCCTCATGGCATATCACCTCACAGACACATCATACTAGCTGTCAAGTAAAATGACCTTTACTTATTTAGCACTATTCCTTCATCAATGCTAAAGGTGTTTTACAGTCAGATCCCCATTCCCCCATGAGCCAAATAACACACTGATGGCAGCTATGTTTTCATATGATTCCAACCTCAGCCACCAGGACTAATGTGGGGTTCAGTGGTTTGCCCCAGGACACTTCAACACATAGATGGTTAAGGCTGGAACTAAACCTTTTAATCCTGCTATCAGAGGTTAACCACTCTACCTCTGCACCACAGCCACTGTGAGTAGTGGTGGAGGGATTATAATGTGGGTTCATCATTGCAAATGCAAGTTGTACGCTTGCAAGCAAACAGATTATTTTTAATTGACACACCATCTGGTTGAAGTGTCACAATCATATGGATATTCTACTTAATAAACTCTAAAGTATTCTCAATGTATTCTCACATGACCAAGTAATTTTTGTTGTTTTTGCTTCATACATTTTCTGTCAAGATTTTCAGAACATCTTCAAAAATGCTGCTTAGACACATTCTCTGTAAAGAACCCAGGGTCACAGGGTGGTTCAGTCTTTGATTTTCAAACATCCTAACCTGGGTGACCCAACAAGTGTCAAGGTGCCATGCTACTATCTCATCTCTTAACTCACAGCCACCTTGAGGCTTTTTGTTTTTGGTGGTTCTTCTTTCCTAAAAGACTTGATAACTATTTTCCAAGGAAACCCCTACAGCCCATCTTCACAGGCTCTCACTCCAACCACCATCTCTGCATACCTTAACCAGCTCCAGATATTGGGCCTTCTTCCGTTCAGCCTCCATCCCCTCTTCCCAGGTACGTTCCAGCAGCACTACCTGCTTAATTGAGTCAGACGTTAGAATCAAATCTGCCCTCAGTGATGTCCTTGCATCACTCTGGGAGTTTCAGCTGACTCCTGAAGTCCAAATGTAACTGCCAGTCATGAGTCATGACGGTTGGGGTCTTAGGTCCTGCCTGCGGTTTCTCCCCTGCTCTGGCAAAAGCGATGTCCTTCATGACTGGGGGCTGATGTTTACACGGCTGGATTCTGGGGCAGATGGTGTCTCCTACTGCCCTCAGACCAGACTAACTCGCTCAACAGCCACAGGACAGAAAAAGGCAGAAATATGAATATCTTAATGTTACCAGGTTTTCATTTTTTATGTGTAAACAGTGTGACATTGTGAGCCAAGCCTTTGGACAAGTGTTCCAATGCAACTTTTCAGATTTTGTCCAAGTTTAAAAGATATAAAATAAAAAATTTGAAAGCATTGAGAAGACAGCAGCATTGTCAAGAAAATGTATGTCTGCAGGTCATTGGTAGATGAGCAAGAAGAGATTTGTCATAAAATAGGCCTCGAGTTGAGTTTACAAGACAAAAAAGTAAACCTTGCATTAATGGTATAGAAAGGAAGGGTTTTACAATCTGAGATTAGGTTAGCAGCTGATTATTTGAATGTAATATGTGACATTGCTTTGAATCGGTCCATTTACGTTTTCACATTAATCTCCTTTGGGAAACTCTTCAAAGTGTTGCCCTGAAGGATTTCTCTCTGTTTGAATGAGTTCATGTAAAGATTTCCCAGTTTTCTTTCTGGAGAAGGTGGTTGTTTCTAAACGGAGTGTATTCGGCTGTGTAAACACAAATTATTCTGTGAAAATTAAATTTTTTCAAAGAAGAAGATGCGCTAATAATTCTGCAGTTTTATCACTGCATAAACATAATGAACGCTGAATTAAACAGGCTGTAGCAAGAATGCAGTAGTTTTCATTTGATTATATTAACAGCAGCATTGAATTTGGTGATATGATCTAAAAAAAAGAATCAATTCTGTTCAGAATAATTGAAAGTCCACAAAATTTGAAAAGATTTTAATTAAATGATGATTAAGTTGACACCAAATCATCGTTGCAGCAGGCTCTCTAACTTTATACATTTTATACTTTATACATACTTACTTTATACATTAAATGCATTTGAAGTCTTTGTGTCTCTGAGTGCTATAGGGTAATAACCCTTTCACCTGCTGGCCATGTGCTGCTCAGACAGTGAGAATGTTGTCCAACTTGAAGTAGTGTGGTTACATTTTTTCTAAAGGTTTAAAAATAATAAAACAAAATCAATACCTGAGAAAGGGAGAGCATAAATAAATTCATGACAGAGTTCACTTTGCGACTGCCTTGGCACAAATGGACCACGTTGAGAGTGCGCCCCCTCTGGTCTTTCTAGGCATTACAACAAAACGTGAGTGGCATGATGCAGCAAACCAATCATGTCAGACACAATGCAAAGGAAACAACTGATGATTTCCCCACTTAAAACCAAAATAATTAAATGTTTCCTCATAAAAACAATCTAAATCAGTCTGTTACACTTTCTGCTTTGTATCGGTTTCTTTGTACATTTTAAAATGTGTATTGTCAGACCCTTTTCAAAATACATGTTTTTAAGTGGTTGCAACTGTCATAGTAACACTTTGATTGTAAAAATAAAAGTTTTCACAAATGTGCTACAGTACTTTTTTCCATTATTAGATTCATTTTTCAGCTATAAGTGTTTTATAATAATGCAACTAATTTAGATTTGCATCAGCAGTTATTTAACGTACATCCGAAAGTCATGACAGACATGTCATCCATGTCTTGTGACGGCAAATCCAGGAAAGTTTGAAAAGTGGATTTTCTATTATGTCTATATGTTCATGAAGATAATCTTTTCAGGACAAATTGGCAAAGCTCCCACAAAATTTTAACAGGATCATAGAGTTTAGTTCTATGTGACGATGGTGATTTTGCTAAATGCAATCCCACAGAGAGCAGCCATAATTATTGCATATCATCATCATCATCGTCACATCGGCTGCATGGTGGCGCAGTGGTTACGGTCTTGCCTCACAGCACCCCTGGTTCAAGTCCCGGCTGGGGGATCTGAAACAGAACATCAGTGTTTCTGTGTGGAGTTTGCATGTTCTCCCCGTGCAAGCGTGGGTTTTCTCCGGGGACTCCGGCTTCCTCCCACCGTCCAAAAACATGCTTCTTAGGTTAATTGGTTATTCTAAAGTATACCTAGGTGTGAATGTGAGAGTGAATGGATGTGTGATTGTGGCCCTGCGACAGACTGGCGACTTGTCTAGGGTGTCCCCAGCCTTCGCCCATAAGTGGCCGGGATAAGCTCCAGTAGCCTCGTGACCCGGAAAGGGATAAAACAGATTAGAAGATGAATGCAATTACATGATCACAGGACCCTCCCTCCTTTTAACGCTACGATCATTACACATTGTTGTCTCACGGCCAATTTTTGCAGGTAACCAATATTTGTTTTAATTAAAGAAAAAATAGATACACCTTTCAATATGTAAGATGTATTTTTTTTTTCCTCTTTTCATGGTTATCACTTCTGAACACTCGTTTCACTGATTCATTCCTCATTTCTAGTCATCTTTCTGCACATGTCTGATTGATAGTTGTGATTTTGCCAAATTGGTGCATACAAGTAACAAATGAAGCTGAAAATTGCAACAGATAGAACATTATACCATTTTAGCCAAAAAACTTGTGTCGTTTTCAAGGACATATTTTCTGCAGAGCAAAAGTAGCTCATTAAAATTTCAACTGTGAGTTGTGGGCAGGACTGTTTGAGCAGAGCAAGTCGTGCCCCCCCGTTACTGAGAGCTCGGAGCTTAAGCGCAATTTTTGTCACAATTATGCTCTCTTTTTTTTAAAGGCATTTTTTTGTCAGATCCTGATTTACAATGATTTGAACAAAGAAATACTCAGAAATTCAATTTTTAAGTTTATTTTGCTTTATATATGTCCTTCATCATCAGAAAAAAGATGATCAGAGTGGATTCCTTATTAGAAAGATGTAGCAGCCCGTTTTCCACTTTAACCAACGACACAGGCTAATGTGGTAAAGACAGCCTGACTGATCTGAAAAGGGATTTCAGAGAAAAACGGCTGCAGCCTCACCAAGTGTATCAGGCAGCCAAGCGTTGATATACTTATCAGAACACTCCACAGAGAGCTCACAACCCAACTTTTCACTTCACTGTGCTGCTTCTGTCATTTTTGTGTGCGCTGGAGACAGAAAGTGTGTATGCATCTGTGGGCATGAGGGGGAGAAAGGCAGGCAGAGATAGACACTCCCTAATGAGTTTCCATAAAGCATTCTTAGTGTTCCATCACTGTTGTGATTTTATGAATTCATCGTAAAAGAGTGAGTAAATGCATGTCACAGGAGGTAATGGAAGGAGGTGCTGCGTTCAAAATGAAAGGCAGAGGAGTGAAAGAATGAAGGGAGGGGGGTTTCTGGAGCCTCTTTTGATGAAGCTGATAAGAAAAGCTTCCACTGGTGTTGTGTTCGTGTGAACCGTCTTTACCGGGGGACTCGGAAAGACGGGCAGCAGGGGGCTCACTGGGAGAGAGCCGGCCATGTCTCTAAATAAAACACGACATTGATTTATGAGCGTGAGCCGGCCACAGTCGTACGCACACAAACACACATGCACAGACACAATCACTGTGCTGTTAAACCACTGAGCACACTCTCACACTGTAGATTTCAGCAAATCCACTTTACTTCTTTCAAAGAAGCACTGCTCTTTTAGGTTTTTCTTGATTTTCAATTCTTTTTTTACTATTTAATTTATTTGAAAACTACTCTCCACTCAGGATCCAGCACGCCATTGCTTTGCATCATCAGTGAAATAGACTTCAAAGAAGAGAAATTATTCAATTAATAAAAACCAATTGCACTGCATTTGAGTTTGGACATGCTCTGCTTGCATAACGTAATCAAGATTGTACAATTTCCGCACCTAAACGCCAGGGTTAAAGCAAAGGAAGAGCACATGCCCCCACCAAATAACTTAGTTTCTTCTTACTTTGTTCCACCTATAATGTCTAAAGCAGGGGTGTCCAAACTTTTCTGCAAAGAGAGCCACACTTGGTAAAACTGAGAGGGGGCCAACTAACGGCAAATGAACAAATTGTTTATTTATTTATTTTTTGCAATGCGATATTTTCATTTCTTCATATAGAAAGTAATTATACGTTTTTACCAAAACTACTGTGAATTTCTTATTTGAAGACAAAGTAAAATAAAGAAAATGTCAAGAAAAGCTTGTGTCAACATTAAATCTGGGTTCACTTAAAATGTTACCAACTGTGCTTGATTTTAATGCTCACTTTAAACTTCTAGATTGAAATCATGTGAAAAGAAAAACAGTTTGCACTGTAGTCATGACAGGAGCCTGCAGGCCAATAGAATTTGATTATTTGGCCTACAAACCGGATGTGACTGAAACATGTGTCCAGATTAGCCAGGAAACAAAATACTAAACAATCTTTTCTGCATTAAGTCAAGGTACCTGCAAGCAAACCCAATTCTGCATCCTGTCATTTTCTGTGATTTCTGAGATTTGTGAGATTTTTTGGCTCCAATTTCCAACCTTGTAGTGAAGAGAAGCGTTTGAATGTCTTTTCACAGAATGTACGTTCAAACTGGAATAGACCTGTGTGAAAGACTCTTTATGCTATGCTTCCTATGCTGTGAACTACATGTCTTATTCCCCCACATGGCTACAAATTCCTAAAAAAGCTAAATGATCCAGAAATAGGAAGAACAGAACACTTCAGACTGGACTTCACTGCAATCCGTTCAGGTAACTGATACAAAACAGTGGTTATAGCTACTTTTATATTTGCATATCTAAATTTGTCTGAGCTGAACAAGAAGAAGTATGGATGTAGAAAAAAAAGTACATTTCTTTGTGCTGTCATTTAAATGTTACATTTTTCTGTTTAATAACAGTAGTGACTTCTCATTCTATGGATACGTAATTGCTGCAGCCCTTAAAACCCCTGAAACAAAAGCGATTTTGGGCCCATTTTGCAGCCAGTGCAGCTTTACGCAGCGCAGGATCTTGCTGACGTACAAGTGCATCAAGGGTTCAAATCCATTTCTATGAGAGAGAATTCAACAAAACATACTTACTGGATAGTTGCCTGTCACACTTTGTGTCTTTTAGCCTTTTTTTAAGTTTATCCAATGAAATATTCAATGGAAAAAAAAAACAATTGAATAATTCCATAAACAAGACTCTAGATTAGATTGTTTTAGGTTAGATTAAACTGGAGTAGAATAGATCACAGCAATATTTTGAGTGATTTTTAGCCAATTAGAAGAATTGAGGTTGAATATTATCAGAAACAGTGTGTGCTCAGACAAAACAGCATGAACATGGTTTATGAATTCCAGTATTTACAGGACAGTAAATACAAGCATGTAATTCTGTAAGTTTGGTACTGTGTTTTTATGCACATTTGTATGAGACATAAATGTGACAATCAGCAACATAAATGAATCTTTCCAAAGAGAAAATTAAGAGACTGGGGGAATCATGCTTCATCTTTGGCCGGCCCACAGTAACCGAATAATATTCCTGCTGAACTGCGCATGACATCAGACCTGAACAGTTTTAAAAGTCAACTAAGAATTAGCGTTTTAGAATGGCTTTTTAATACTCGGTAGTTGGTGGCATCTTATCTTATTTTACTAATTTTGTTATATTTTCGTGCATCTTGTGTATTTTATTGTCTGTTGCAATTTTATTCTGTTTATTTAAATTTTTTGTTCTTAACTTGCATTATTTTAAAACATGTTTAACCTTTTTTTTTGTAATGCACTTTGATACTCTAATGGTGTTGTAAAGTGCTGCAGAAATAAATTTTCATTCATTCATGGATGTTTCTCTGTTGAAAAACCAGTTTCCTCTGGGAAAAAAACCCTGATCCTGAATCCACCGGAGGGAGAGCAGATATTTCTGTAGGAGGGATAAAATGTGTGAATTGGTTTATGTATCTTTGATGATGTCTCGGTCCCTACCTGTGAAGCGTTTGTTGTAAATGTCTTCAGTCCTGTGCAAAAAGGGTAACAGGGACTTGTAGGGCAATTTTCAGTACCATCTGGAGTGCCTTTTGTGGACTTCAGTAAAATTGTCACATCATGCAGAGATGCAGTTTTTGAGAATGCTCTTAGTTGTGCAGGTACAGAAGTCTGCAGGCATCCATGACCCCAAGTGAGCTGAGGCCCCACAGGAAGCTTAAACAGTTCAGCAACAAAGTTGGATCATCTGAACTGTTGATGTTTAGGAATATGAAGCTGTGTATATGATGTTCTGCACCGACAGACAAAATTCTGACAACATCCCTGAGGACTGATTGACAAACTGGCTGCCTGCAGTACTGGGCAAAAAAGGATGTTAGACAATAGGGAATCAGTTTCATGAAGCATTCTTAAATCACCAAAAATGACCATGTGAGTGAAGCATCTGAGATAAACAAGATCTTTGTCGTCATTCTGAAATTTTACCTTATATATAGATTCTTTTTTTGTGTGTATATTAGCTGTTACACCTATGGTAATTACCAACTTAACACAAAGTTTACAATGCCATCTGAGCCCCAACCGGTCATTTTTAAAAAGATTTTTGTTGTTATTTACAATGGTATATTCAGTTTGACATTTTGGGAGATCTTGAATAAACTGCTTTTACAACGTTCGGTCTGAAACTTCAGAAATCTCCCTCTGTGATCCGTTAAATTAACCAAAGCCCCTTTAAATGAGACAAATCAAAGAGCATGCCAACAATTAATATTGTTCTGAGAAGAGATCAGATGAGTTGACGGAAATTCAAAAGCAGTGGTGCATTTATTAGGAGTAAACTTTGAGAAAATGACACTATGCTGTGTGTGTCTAACGAATGGGCATACAGTGTTTTTGTACTTTTGTAGTATATTCATAGAAACTGTGGTTTTGTTGTATCCTCAGCTTTTTAATGCCTTTTCATGTGTTTTATTATCAGTCTGAATTGTGTTCACCAGTAATCAGGATGTTCCTTTTTACAAATGAACCCCAAACAGATGAGGTTTCAGTGCTATTCCACAGTAAAGCAGAGTCTCATCATTTGATAAGACTAATAAAACCAAAATAAGTCTTAAATCTATTCAAAGGAACAAGAAAAGAACATGACTTAAAAAACCGAGTGTGAAACATAAAAGCACGAGTAGCCGTCAGCAATAGGCAGCAAAGAAAGGTCCAATTCTAATGGTATAAGAATTAAAACAAAGAGGTTTTTATTTTTCTACATTCTTTTTTTTCCCCACACCAGCAGTTACTTTTGGTTGAAGGTTGAAAGCACACGCTTTAATGAGTATTATTCCTCCATGCAGGGCTTATCACAATTTATTCAAACTTAACAGTTGCTGCACTTTTCAAATGGCATCTATTTATATTTGATATTTCAAAGCCTTGTCCAACAAAGGCTGCTATTATCATGTCTTTTTTCACCCTCTTTTTTGTTTTTTTTTATTTGATAGAAGAACTTTTTGAGATTTACAGCAGAAAACAATAGGACAGTCAGCTGAAAGGTCTGCACAGCTGCAGGCAGACAAAATGAATGGGTTGGAAAAAGTCACCAGTGTCACCTTTGTACCTAAGCCCACTACTCCACTTTTCAGTACAACCTGGGAGGTGCAGATGGGGGGTTGTGTGCTGAAAAGATGTGGGACAGGTGGTCGCATTTGATACAGCCGGGACCGGTTGGTAATCAGCCAGACCCTTTTTGACAGCGTCAGCTTGAAATCCTTTTGTAGTTGGCTCACTGTCTAAATGCAACAACAAAGTATTCTTGTTTTACCTTAGCTTAAATATAGACATTGATAGAAGCAGTAGCGATGTGTGAAGTGATGCTATGCCTTTTGCCAGAAATGAGACAAAAACATGACCAGGCCCCACACCTCCCCTCCTATTATCACCCTCCTAACCCCCCCCCCCCCCCCCCTCTCTCTAACATCCCTCTCTCTTCTTCCCTTCTTTCCTTTTCCATCTGGTCCAACACCAAAGATTTTCAAACATGGTTGAAATTAATAAAGTTTGGCCTCAATTATAAAAGGGGTTTATTCAGATATACCTTTGGTTAGTCTGAAGATTAATAACCCCTCTTGTTAAAGTAAAACATGTCCAACACAAGAGGCCCTCAGCTCTCATCTGCCTGGCCAGGTGTTGGACAGGACAAGTTAAAAAAAAAATTAAAAAAATTAAAAAATTAAGCAACAAGTTTACTGGTTGTTTATATTTACGGTGAGGTTCAAATGTAGTACAAAAAGGGCGGGGCCTGTCCACACACACACTCAAATGTTATCAACACACCTGCTAGCTGCAAAAACGTCCACATGTCAACATGTACACAAAACAGATAGTGTTTACACACGCATACTTATGCCTTAAAAACAACTAGTGTGAAATATTTCATTCATTCTATTACGCAAACTGTTTGTGCATGGGGGCGTGGCGTTCTAACAACCTCACTCCTGTGTTGTGAGAGTGGCTGCCATAGAAACTTTGACTCAGATTGATTCACACCAATCACTGCTTACTGACATCATCTGGCTCCAACATGTTGGCGTCCATATTGTGAAAAATGACTAAATTGATTTCATTTTGTTTGATTTCATTTACTAATTCATTTTCTATGGGTGACATCACATTCACTCAGTTCAGTTTTCTCATGCAGTCAATAGCTAAAACCAGCAGATTTAATAGAGAGTATGAATCCTGAGTTGGCTAACAAAATCTCTGCTCCACAATGTTAGTTTTTTAAAGAGGGAAACCAACATCCCAGTTTTAGTACATCCCAGAGCATTAAGAACAAGACTGACTTTTTTTCATGTCATCCACAGGCTCAGGTTCCACAGTAGAACATGCATTGGTACACTAAGAAGATCCTTGAATTATTCAGATAGAACAAACAAGAAGGACAATGTGCTGAAAGACAAACTCCGGAAGGAGAATATGGCGATGAATGTTGCAATGCCAAGGGATTAAAAGTTCAAGAAGAAAGAACATGTGAAGCCTGAGAAAAAATGAATGGCCAATAGAAGAGCTGGAAAAGATGCTGCGCAGGAACCTAGAGCTCAAAGACCTCTGTGAAGAGAACATACGCTTGACGAAGAAGGAATGACCCTCCTCCAAAGCAAGGAGAAGATTATATTTATATATACACACACCTCTTGGTAGGTTATCCTTCTTACTTGAGCACTAGTTTTTAATTAAAGAAAATCATTATTCCTTGTTTTTGACAGAAATTAATTAGTACTTAGTAGAAACATGAGCCCCGGTCATTTAAATTACTGTCCTATTTTAGTTTTTTGTAATAGCATTTTGTCATGTCAAGTTTCGTTTTCGTTTTGCCTTTATTATATCCCATCTTGACTTTTTTTTTGTGAAGTTTGCTTAAATTCTCACTCCGATCACCTTTTGATCCATTGTTAAAGCGTTCCCTAGTTGTCTTTTTATTATGATGATGCCGTTTTAGCCAACAAACCTGTGTCGTTTTCTAGGCCGTATAGCAGTCTTAGAAATTCACCCCTGAGTTGTCGGAAGGACTGTTGGTACTGAGTAAGCCCACCCCAACTTTCCGTCATCTGCTTTTAATAGTCTCTCCTGCTAGCTTACAGCCCCTCACACCCCCAACCTAACATTATCAACATTAGCAATATTGGAGCCAGATGCCAGCTCGGACGAGGAAAACAAAGACATACCTGGATCTAGTCATCTACAAGTGGATGCGTCAGGATGGAGCGGAGCAGGTAGACTGTGGCATGCTCAGCCTATTTTCAAAGTAACAAATTTGATCTTTTTGCAACAGCATTTCTTTGTCTGCTCCTGATTTACACAGATTTGAATAAAGAGATATTCAGAAATGCAATTTTAATCTTAATTATCTTCATACATCTCCTTCATTGTCAGAAAAAAATGCCACAAGAACAAGTTTAAAACACCAAACACACAATTTTCATCAAAGTGGTTCTTTAACTTCTCGTCATTGGGGCAACAAACAAAACACACAATGTTTGCACTTGTGTTCCCCTTTCACCTTGCCAATTTTTAGGTTAATCTTTGCATAAAATATGAGGTTTAGTTGAGTGTGAGAAATGCATGACTGACATTGCTGCCTCAGTAAAACTATGTAGCTAAGCTGTGCATATTTATTCCATAGAGGCTTTTGAAACACGTTTCTTCACTGAATGCCTAAAATAAAAAAGGGAAGGACCTTGCATCGCAAAGTATGTGTAACAATGAAAGTTTAATGTGGAGGACAAAAGTTCACACTTAATGGTTCTTCCTGCTGCTTTGAGGGGGAACCTTTATTCAGGACAAAAACATTTGAATTGTTTTTAAAATCAAAAAGCGTATCTCTTAAACGCCTGTTTGCAGCAGTTTACACAGTATCCCACTTAGAAACATTTCCGCAGGCTCACAGCTGAAGCAGAATCAGTCGTTTGAGGTAGATGCCTTTTCATGGTCCTCTGCCGCCAACACTGCTCTATCATGCAGAGCGGCCCTTCTCCCATGAAGTGTTTAACTTCTGCTTGTGTATCACCAAACTGGGAAGGGTTTAGTCTTGCAAAGAGTTTTTATTTTTGTTTTTTTATTTTTAAATAAGTTACAGGAAAAGCTGCCAAGAGGATTCAGGCTGCAGTAAACCCCAAGTCCTTTAGCTGTGTAGCAGGATTTGTTATAGTGCTGCAGCGTTGCTCCAACGGCGGTTCTATTTTCAAAAGTAGGTTTCTTGAAAGTTTCACAAGATAAGTATGTTGTAGAACAAATTTTAATAGGCACCCAAAATATTTGCCATTACCACTACCTTTCGCAGCACCGCTTGTTTTTATATCTCCTTGTCTCTGGGGCATCTGTTCATCCACAAAAAGAGCTCTGGGGGTTAACAGAAGATCACATCTGAAAGAGATGCTGGTGCTAAAACTGCGTTTATGTGCACGGAGATGTGCCATTAAATAAATAAAAAAATAAAAATTTCAGCTTGATCGTTTGAAAAAGTAAGTGGGGGAAATGCACCCAGCCTACCGAGCGCCAACAAAGTGCAATGTGCCTGCCTGCTGCCTAGCATGGGGAGGGAGATGCAACCTGTCAGTGCGAGGGGGCTGGCTGAGTGACTTCACATCACCCTTTCAGCTCCAGCAGCTTCCCATTTATATTGTAATGCAAATCTATGGCCTGTCCCAGATGGTGCTTTTCCAGCATCGTGGGTGCATAGAAATATGAATATTTATCCCAAGCACTCTTCAAGTCTTTAGTGCACCCTCCTCCGTCTGCTTCTACTGGCAGCCGTTTACAGTCAGTGCAGAGCAGGGATGTTTGGCTCCCTAAAGGTAAAGAAAAAGCAAAGATGATACGTTTGATAAGAAGTTTACATGAGCCTACCAGGAGAACGTGGAAAAGTAGAAGCAAAACAAATCCATAAGTCAATTAAAGAGAGTAAGGAAGAATCTCGTGGATCGTTTTCCAAGCAGAGTTTGACTGTAATAGACTGAAGCAGCATTTTTCCTGACTCCAAAATATTATTTATATTATGTTTTATATATAGTATTTTATTATCGTACATGTTTGATGCGTAATAATGGCCTTTAATGAGTTAAATAAAGTCCAGTAGCTCAGATCAGCACTATTTCTGAAAACACATTCAGAATTTCTTCATAAATCATCTTCGCTGTCTCTGCATGCAAGACTTAGACTGTCTGTGCAGCAAAAAAACTTAGACTTCTGCCATATCGACAAAAACATCCATAAAGTGTATATTTTAGCAGGTCTGATATATATATATATATCCATAAGTTTTAAGATCAGAAGATGAAGTTGCAATACATCAGTGCTTTTATATTATGTAGATATAGACATGCATTTTTCTCAGAGACGCCGCTTTATTGTCTTTTAGAGTGCTTTTCCATAAGCTCAAATCAGAGACAAGTGCATTTTCACACTTCTTTTCAATGTGACAGCACTTTGAATGAAGCCGGTCTCCCTGGGATCACATCAGCGAGGTCACGTGAGATAGAATAAACAGCAGCGCTGGAGGTTTCTGTGTGAAACAGCCGGATCCTGTGGGACTTTGTGCGCTGTAATCAAACGTGTGATATAAGGCGCTTGGTTATACTGTCAGCATTCCCATACTTTCATCATTGCACCTTCAACCGATTTCCCGCCTGACTCTGAAGTATTTAAGCACCACTTGACACTTCCTATGAGAAATAATTAAATCCCAATCTCGTGTCAGATCAAGTCTCCCAACCTTGACACAAAACATTTGAGGGAAGCTTAAAAAGAGTCTAAATGCGGAGGATTACTGTAAGATGATGGCTGAATGAAAGTGGGTGGCAGCTGAAGATAAAACTGCATAAGTCAGATTAGTTGACTGACTTGGATTTAAGAGAAATGAAAAGGAAACACATTTTTGTCCCTGCTGCTTTGTCCCAAAAGCTTTATGTCTTTGTTACGCCAAGCTAGCTTAGACTCACCTCAAGCTGTGTTGCTCCTTTGGTTTTGGTCAACACAAATTTTTTTACCTTGTTAAAAGATTACACTAAAAGACCTGGATGGAACCCAAATTACTGTACAAACTAAAAAAAGGAGGATACTGATTTTTTTTTTACCATATTGCGGTTCACCTTTTGTGGTCTCACTGTTCTGATTGTTTTTTTTTTTTCTTTGAGCAATTTTGAATTTTCTTTCTTTAACAGCCCTCTGCATTCTGCATCCTGATTGGCTATTGACCTTGTCAATCAACTTCCTCTTTGCTCTCATGTCCAGAAAGCGTTTAGTTTGCCACGTTTAATTTAATTGCAAGTAAATTTGTACTTTGTTTTTATTTTATAATACTGGACTTATTTTTCTGCAAAGGCATGAAATATCAAAGTTCAAAGAAGAGGAAAATATGTAGGGTAAGGAATCAGTCAGTAAGACAAAGCGTAATCATACAGTCAAAGTTTTTCACAAATTAATAATTTGTGTACAACCTTGCAATTTTACAACTTTGCATTCTGGGATGAGTTTGTGTTCCCAAAATACAAGTGGAAGAATAAAACCAAGCAGACTGCCACAATAACCCTCATTGTCAGAATGCATGATGAACCATTTCATCACTACTAAGAACAAAAGCAATAAAATCCACTTTAGCTGTTTTCAACATCTCTGACTACAATGGAAATGGGGAAGAAAACACTTCACAGCACACTTCAGCTCAAACCACAAACCCGTCCACCTATTAACTTCCATGAACTTGTGTTTTTCTGCTGGATGCTGAACAAATATGCATAAATGAACAGAATAACATGTTTATTCAATGATGTGGTCATCAGAATTGTTGTGTTTATCATATCTGGCCTCTTGTTGTCCTGCACGGCCCTGCAAACAGTTTACCTGCTCACACAAAGAGAAGTTGGCCGTCAGCCTGGATGGTCTCCAGAGTTCCATGGTGCTCACCATCTGTGCTCAAGGCAAAACCCCCACTCCAGCCGTTGGAGTGAAGGGCCGATGAAAATGATGAGCCTCGGGGTGACTGAGAGGTTAATGCAACACTGTTCCACGCAGTGCAATCAGAGGGGCATATAGACAGAAATAAGGTTCAAAGAAAGACTAAAGCAGTGTGTTTTCAGCAACACTCCCAGATGCTATGCCTGCTATTCTCAGCGCATCTGGGGTTTGACATTACTTTGACAACTTGTTCTTTGCTTTCGTTTTTATTTCTATAAAATAAGTCTAAAATGTCAGACAAGTAAATACACCATACTACTTACACAAGACAACTGTGGATTTTATCATTTATCACTCAGCAGCAAAAAGGAGTTTTTTACTTGGAGACACTTTTTAAAACTGCATTACAACTTCTAAGAACGCACTTAACGCTTCAACTAAATTTGGTTTTATATACCAGCCCTCTAGAAGAGACAGTATGACACACTGAGTACAAAGTTTTAGCATGGAATGCAAAAAGGCCGTAATATTTCTGAGTGCAAGTCATGTTTTTCTTTTTCATAGTACGGTTTGGGGGGGGTTCACATGTTCTCTGGCAACACAGAAGAAGAAGTGCCACTCAATCTGATCAGCAGCTGGACTCCAAAATCAACATAGCGGGGAATCTGATCGCCCACTTCCTGAATTTTGCTATAGATTTTTTATTTGCAACAAGACAATAAGAAGGTCCTTTAATGTTGTGTTTTGCTTTATTTTTTTCCTTTACTGACTAATGCAGGACAGCAAGTTATCAAACCACGGAAGTATCGCTGAAAGCGGCCGTCATTCAGACAACTTCCGCAGAGATGGTGAGCCTTACTGTACTGGGAGAGTCTGTGAATCATCTCATGAACCCAGATATGATTACCAATGCTTTTGTGGAGCTCTTAATAGCTTCTCCTACACGCAATGGGAGTGTCAAGTTTATGAAGACATTTTTAGTCGAGAGTCAAGCAGTAAACTTTGACGATTGTCAAAAGAAAGAGGTGATGGATGTGAATTTGAAGTGTGAATCGCAGTCTGTTTGAACACAGCATTAGTCCGGGTTTGTTTAGAAGCATTGCACTTTTCTCCCAAAAGTGCAACTTATACTCCAGTGCAACTTGTGTATGCAATGAAGAATATTGTTCATTTCCAGCAGGGGTTTTTTTGTTTGAGGCTGCGGGAATATTGTCCAAACCCAGCCGAAAATGGATGGACGCAGATCGTACACAGTTTTGCTAATATTTCAAAACGTGATGTAGCATTAGCAGATGATTTGAGAAATGTCTGCAAGACCAAATTTCACAAACATGTTCTTTCTGATCAGCAGAGATAAAGGTTCTAAGCAGCAGAAGGTTCCACCAGTTCATCATGTGTCAGCTTCAGGGCTCAGAGCTTCCATCCTCTTCAGCCATTTCCCTACCAGGTTCTCTGAGAGAACTTTCCCCAAACCAACTGAAAGATATGATTTCTCCAACACGTTTGAGTTCTAACACAAATCATCTTTATGTTTAGTTATGCCCACTAGAATTTACCAAGAAGCCATCCAGCTGGTATTTATACCAGATGTCCATACCACAAGTTGGCTTTATGGAATGTGGAGGAGGAGGGACTCTTCTGAGCTTCTTCTGGATGGCTAAGCTCTACCCTTTATCCTCAGAGAGTTCCCACTGGCCCTACAAGGTGATCAGATTCCCACTTCCTGTTTCAGTGCGCTTATTTATTTGTTCACTACCCAAAGCTCATGGGTAAGGGTAGAGACGCAGATTCATTTCTAATTTAGGAGCTTTACTGCAGATGCTTCACCTATACATCAGTCAGTATAACACTCAGAGCCCCCTTTGCTTATGTTCCTCTGAATGCTCTCATCCTCATAGAGCATTGTTCAATTTGCTACAATAGTGTTTGCAACTTTTGCGTTGGAAGACAGCAATTTTCACTGTTTAACCATTTTTCCATTGGCATTTGTTCATCTAAATTATGTTTCATTAAATCTATTTTTAGACCCCCCCCCCTCCCCCGTGGATTTATTTTTTCATTAAGCAAACTGTAATCATTTGTGTTTTATTTCTATTGTTTCAGTAACAAAATATACATCTTAACACAGTGCAGCTTACTAGTGAAAATCTTTGAAGGTCTACCAGGCAGATTAAAAAAAAGAAATGAAGAAAAACAACAAAACATATTTTAAGTAGAGTAAAACCTCATTATATTCAGGTTAATGTGTGCATGAGCACTGACCAAAAAGGGAGAGGTAGCAGAAGAGTGTGGACTAACAAAAACATGCAGAAAGGTAAGATGAAAATCCTCAAACATCACAAAACAATTCTTAATCCTAACAAGGTGGACACTGGCAGCCCCCCCCCCCCTCCTCCTCCTCCATTTGTCTTTCTTTTCAGTGCAGGCTGATTGCTTAAAGCACTTTAGCATCACTGGTAAAGAGCTTGCTCGGCACCAGGAAGAGCAGCATCACCATCTATAGGCCAGAGTGGCAATAACACCATCCTGCCATTAAAACAACAGCTGCCTTTTTTACAGTGCTTGCCTGCCCTGCAGACACTAACCGCGCCCACAAACGCCGCTTTCAGAATCAATTACTCACACACCACAGGTCACAGAACAGTTCATTACTGTTCAATTACCAGTGAACGTTCAATAGTGAGCCCATTACAGGCAAAAAGTTCCAACTTTACTGCCAAGACAACAGAAGGACAAGTATGACATTTTAATGATACTATTAAAGATGAGCAAGAGATGAGAGCAAACAAATAAACTGTAGGAGATCCTAATGAACTGAGAGAAACGGAATAGAGGTGCAGTGTGGGAGCAAGTTCCCACATCACTTTAACTAACAAAAACGCTGACTTCTAATTATTGATTAACTGTGTCCTGTTGCCATTACTGCCCATTAATCTCACAAAGATCCTTTATACGTTCATGATCAGCGCCAACGCTTTCTAACTGGCACATACTGTATTTTTTAAGCTACAGAACAACACTGCTATTTAATTTCTTTTAAGTGTGCAATTTATTATACAGCTTATTCCTTTTTTTTCCACTTCACAGTAGAATCCCCTCGATTTCATAGGCTGATTAAAAGTGGAAAGAGTTGCAAGAGAAAGGCAGGCGATCTGGAAGACTGACCAAGCAGAAAACGGCTAAAAACAGATGTTCCAACAGCTGACCCGAGTGACTGAAGAGGTCTTGAGTTTGAGGCAAAATATGTAGTGCAGGATCAAGAAGACAGTGGTTTTGGGCTACCACGGATCACAGCATTTAACTGTTGGAATCAAGTATGTCCCAAAGGGTAAAGGAAAGCCAAACATTACCAAAAACTTAGAAAACACGATTTTCCTCCACTAACAAAAGCAATATCCCACTTTCTTCTAGCCCCCTTTACATCTCTTTAATCAATGTAGACCTTAAAATTATTAATAAAATACTTGCAAAACAGACTAGATTTATTAACGGCTTTATCGACTTGTAGTTTATAACCTTTGAGGATGTTTCCATGATAAATAAATAAGAAATGTGAAATAAATAAAAATGAAATAAATAGATATTAAATACAAAATAAACATAAATTAAGATTATATTAAATAAATACAATTTTAATATCGTCATTTGATGCCTTAAAAAAACATTTGAAAAGGTGAACTGAAGTCTGCGCTTGCTGCACTTCAGAAATCTGGGTTTGGGAACTTTTCGCTGAATGTATTGAGGCATTTTGTCTGAACAGATTTGTTAGAATTAATTAACAGACTTTCAAAAAGATTTGATCCTGAAAGAAAATCAGTCAGTTCACACCTTCTAAACCCCAAAGGTTTTCCTGTTACCAGCTCTAACAGGAGTAATCCAGCCTCCGAGCACCATCTTTGTCTCCACATTTTTACATGGCATGACAGTAATATGAACGTGATTCAAATCTTTCCAGAACTTAATTGAGAAAAGGGAAATCATGACCAATCAAACTGCATTTTACTTTGTTAAGAATCACGTTGCAAATATCAGACAGGAAAGAGATGTTACTAATGTCCATCATAAACAACACAAGCAATAATCATTCTCCACCTGTGGCCTTATCAGCTGGCCACACTGTCAACACCCACCAAGTGTAAAATCAGTCTTTGATTTAGCTCGATGTTAAATACTTTCAGTGCCATTTTATTCTTTAAAGACCCACTCTAATCATCTTTTGATCTAAAAATGTTCCTAGGGGTCCTTTATGATGATGATGCCATTATTAACCAAAA
This sequence comes from Oryzias latipes, assembly GCF_053564925.1. NCBI lineage: Eukaryota > Metazoa > Chordata > Actinopteri > Beloniformes > Adrianichthyidae > Oryzias > Oryzias latipes. The sequence continues at coordinate 17,370,204 of NC_136243.1, read as the reverse complement.
ATCAACAAACCTGTGTCATTTTCTGGAACAGGTTCTGCATAGCGGCAGTTGCTCATTAGAAATCCGCCTCAGAGTTGTGGACGGGAGTGTTGGTGAAGAGTACCCCCCTCCTTCCCCTCTTCGTTGTTGAGAGCTCTCTGTTTACACCCTCTCCTACTAGCTTACAGCCCCTCACACTTTTTCAACTAACAGTACTGGTGCAACAAAAATGGCGAGCAATATCTAAGCTATCTAGCCGTACCGTTTTGATCCAGATTCCAGCTCGGACGAGGAAACAAAGACGTACAAGGATGGACTTGTCTAGAAGTGGTTGCATCACAGTGCAGTGATTTGAATAAAGAAATAATTAGAAATGCAATTTTGAGTTTAGTTCTCTTTATACATGTCCTCCATCAGTAGAAAATGCCACAAGAACATGTTAAAAACACCAAAAACTGTTTTTAGAGTGGGTCTCTAAAGCAGCTCTGATTTAGTTGGGGGGAAAAAGATTCATAGCTAATTTAGACCAAATTTTAGCTAACTGCTGGCAGAACCATCACTAGTGATTGGTAAAAAGCCATATTTCCACTCTTCACCTCTTTCCATCTCTTACTTACCATGGTGTGTTTTCTTGCATGCAAATCATAATGAACCATTTGACCAATTTATGGAACATCGTCCACTCACTGCAGTACATTTTGTGTTTCATTGGGTTAAGTGCACTCCTTTTCATTCACTAAACATTTGGATGCTCATACAAACTAGTAAACACCCAAGTTAGTGCCCTGTTTAAGGGATATACTGACAGAAACCACTCATTCACATTGTGATCAAAATTGGTCAACTAAAGTGTGGGATCCTATTGGTTGCTGAATTTTGACAGGCAAATTTAATTAGAAAGACCCAAATGCAAAAGTTTTCAAACCAAGCAGGAAAACCTAGAATCAAATTCAAAAGCAGCAGGAGTTTTAGATAGAAAAAGAGGAATGAGGAATTTTTACCTGAGGGTTGAAAGGAAACAGACGTGTGCCTCCTGGTTTCTCCAGAAGAGGATAGTAAAAGGAAATCTCGGAGCTGACAGCGAGGTTCAGGAATGGAATGAGAAGCTTTTATGCAATATGGTGTTCCTGATGGTTTTTTTTATGAGAATCCACCAATGAGAAATATCCATAGCTGTCCCAAAACAAAAAGGCACTGGGGAGCCAAAGACAGGAGGAAAGTCAGTGATGAAGGTTTTGGCATGAGCACGGTCGACGGACAGAAACAGAGTCTGTGACAAGGTCTGAAGCAGGATCAGTGACTTGGACTAGTAAGCAACACTTGACCAATGGGAAAAACCACTATGAACTGTCACCACTTGATTAGAGTGAAGGCAATATTTCCAGAGGGATACAGGTGAAGATGATGAGCCTGATTGCAATGGAGGATGCAACGGGGGAAACAAATTTGGAATTGATGCTCCTGAGTAAAAACAAGTATTTCATTTTATAAAAAGGTTGTTTAATCCTGCAGCATAGGAAACAATTCCACTTGGAAATTCAAATGCCCCTTTGTCTCCCTCTGTCAGTCGGGTTCAGGTCTGTAACCATCCACAGCTGCTTTCACATAAGGCAATCATCAGCATATTCAAGTGTCTGGTTTTTGTTCATCTTTGTGAGGTCATCTGCATTGTCACCCTTGTTTTGCTTCATTTCTTTCATGTTTTTGTTAAACTTTAAGTCAATTTATTTTTTAAGTCTGGGGGTCGTGCCATCAGGCCTCATCTCCTGCATTTAGAGTCCTTTATCAGTTCCTCACATCTGTGAGGAATCTGCATGCAAGAAAAGACACCACTGATGCATTTGTGTTGTAAAAATGTTTTTTACTAAACGTTTTTTCTGACTTTTAGAACCTTCCTAAGTTTGTCTTGCAACTATTGGGGCAGCCAACTCTCTTCATCCCACTTTTCTTTACTAAAGAGTTGCTAATGGCAGTGAAGTGAGCTGGACCAAGACCATTAGGAAAAGAAGCAAGAAGCTTTGGTGGAATCTCTTGTCTCTTTTGGTTGTTTCTCAGATTTTAACAGATTTGGACTCCAATGGACTCCAGTTATCAATAAATGGAACTTCATTTTAACTGAGTTTGTTTAAAAGGAAAGGACTAAAATGATGTGTGCAACTCCAAATTTCATAAAAATGCACCAAAGAATGCAACATGATTATATTAGAAGACGGAAGGTTTTAAATCAACAAGAAGACAATGAAAACTTCATGTTATTTCAAAAAGAGCTGCATGTTTGATCATCTCTTTGAATCCTACAAAAAAAGTGCTTCTCCATCTTCAAATACTCCCTGCAGAGTGCTGTCTCACTGGGAAAAATATGAGAGGAAGAGTGACAAGAAAAAGTTGGCTGGCAAGCGTCGTCTCCCTTGGTGTCTTTTCCAGCCTACAGCCAAGATGGCCATATTGTGTCTCTAAACAAATCGAATGGCGTTGGCGCTGTGACAAGCCAGCCTGTGTGTGCGTTCAGATTCACAGAGTCAGCACGACTGTGCTCTTTCTTTCCCAGGTCACCGCATGCAGCAGCCGGCGGGGAGCCTCAGCCGTGTTTACTCTACTGCTGGATGGCAACTGTGCTATTAGCCTTTTGGCTGAAAGTTTAGGAGAATAAAACAAGAAACACTAATTACTTTTTCCTAAGTCTGCAAAGTTATGCATTGATTTTTTTTTTCTCTTAAGAAGAAAAAACAAAAAATAAAAAACAAAAGTAGAATGTTTGGCCTGTTAAAGATCAATGTACACCGCATTATTACTGTAGTAGAAGTCCAAGTAGAACTTTTTGGAAGTGCCAAAAAGAGTATAATAAAGAAGAACAAAATCATTTATAAATCACACTGGAAAATAAGCCAAACTTTTTGGAGAACATTGATTTAATTAACAAATAACGGGGCCAAGGACGGACATTTCATCTTGAAAGGCAAATCATAATAGAATAGAAAACAATATTAGACTGAATTTCTGCACACTTCACTACCATAACACATTGATGCTTATCCCTTGTGCTATCCTAGGTACTTTCGTTGGGAGTTGGGTCATCTAGACCCACTAGACAGTACTCTGAACCTTTTTTTTTTCAATGATTTGTGATCTTCACTGGTGTCCATGGATTACATGAAATCTTTCCACCTTTATCCACCTTTGTCATGGTAGGGAGAACACGTCAATGTAAGGGTGGGGTCATCTAAGATAGCACAAGGGTTAATTGGCATCATTAAACATAGGAAGATTCTAGTGTATTAGTACATAAATAACTATTACAATAACCATAGTATAAAACTTGCTAACAAGTAGACTAAACTCTTTATATTACTCCAAATCATTAAAACTGTTCAATTCTTCATTAATTGTGTTGCTTTGCTGTGCTTCTTCTTCTGCGGTTTTGTCAGTAGCAAATTCTAATACACACACCTTTAATGCCCTCTAGTGGTTGTTCTTTAAAAAAAAAATCACATTCAAGTCGCACCCCCGACCAAACTATGCAAAAAACACAACTCATACACCAAAAAGTTGGGTATATGTTGTGTAACATGGCAAAAAATGTATATAATTACAGCTGATGTCAAGTAAACCATTGCAGTTCAAATAAAGGTTGTTTTCTTCTGCTGTTATCTGGAGATGACTGCGTTACTTTGTTGTTTTGGTAAGATCAAATTTGATTTCCCAAGAAAACTGATTTATTCATCTTATCTTTAAATGACCAAATCTTTTTTATCTAAAAATAAAGAAATAAGTCTAAGTAACCCTTAAACAAAATGACAAACACTTGTTTGTTTGTTTAAAACCATCAGCTAACACCAAAGATGGAGACTTGGACATAAGTTACGCTTAAGTCTCACATGCAGAGAAGTGACTTGAGACTAACCTTAAACACTCTACACTTGACTTGAGGTTTGGGATTTATGAATCATGCTCTTTTGTTTATTATTTATTTACTCAGGTAAATGTCAGGTCTAAAAGTAAAAGTTTTCTTTACAAAGCTTTTGCATTGAGAATCTAGAAACACCAACAGCCTGTTTTTGTGACTCCACAAGTTGTTCAAAAGTAATTTAATTTAAATTTATGAGAACAAAATGTTTATTTTTACAACAGGCTTGAGTTGAAGTTAAATGCAAAGACTTCCGACTTGGCACAAAGGATCTTTTGAGCAGAAAATTAAGGAAGCATTGAAGTATTTATTTTTTTCCACTCTGCATTGTGAATAATAACATGTTCAATAAAAATGTGTTTCTGTGCTATTAAATTGAGCAAACTGTGTTTTTCTATTGTTGTTTAATTCCTATACATTTCTGCCAAATGCATGCAAATGATCCAGGGACCCCAAATAATTCCATTGATTTTTTGATTTTTTGATTTTTGTAGTTGTAAATATACACAGACAGTTATCAATGTTGCATTATTTCAGTCCTTTAAAATCTTTGCAAAACGTCCATTCCACAGAGTTCACTCAAATTCTGGAAACAGTAAAGTAGAACCACATAACTCTTGGCCATGCATACATATGTAAATAATTACATCACAACCACTGAATTTGACCAACTGTTAACTGCAAATTGAACCTGAGTCAACACAAGGGTTGACCTCCCTGGCTTCTACATGACCTGTAGCATGGATGTTCTACTTTTTTTACTTGCTTGCTTCCTGATCCATCCTGGAGACCATCAACACTCCAAACCAGGACAACTATGTTTTTCAATTGCAGACATTCTTATATGACTGTATAAAATGTAATTGCTTTTTCCCCATGTTCATTTCAAACCAGTCACAGCTGAAACTGGCAGGGATGGGTTGTGTCCATTGAATGCATAAGAACTGCACTGTGAGTGTGACATCACCCGTAGAAAATTGCTTCCTTCCAGCTCCAACCAAATGAAGTCAATTTTTTTTGCAATATAGAAACCGTCATATCATAAGTACAGATTGGTCCCAATCAGTCTGAATCACCATTTCTATGGCAACCACTCTCGCCAATCAGTGGTGAGCTTGTTGGAAGGTCACGCACCTGCCGTTTGTAAGCAGGCTCGGGAGAATCTGTCAAGTAAGTGTTTGACATGAGACCACACGCTTTTATTGAGGCATTTGATTGGTCAGTTTATAACTTGAATAACTGTGGTTAGTTACCAACTGCGTACCCTTGGTTTGTTGCCTTCCATACAATCTACTTTAGTTAGGATCATTTGTTTTTGATACATTTTTTTAAGGTTGTCAAGTGTAACAGATGTTGACTGCCAAATGCAATCTGGACAAAAGGAGTTGATTCATACTTTGGACAATTAATGATATTTAATTTGTCAATCAAGATTTTGGTTAATAGGTTATAATGTAGTTATTTTATACTCAGCTTGAATTAAGCAAAATGGGATGTTTGATTATAGAAGAATAATACCTAAAGCAAAATTAAAAAAAAACATGACAAGATGAAATCTTTAGCTACAAGTCCTGATGTTTAGAAACAACAAGCAAATAATAGTTGGTCAGTTTGTTAATACTCATACGATTGTCAAATTTGTTTTAGCTTTTTATCTATTGGTTATGTTCTAATTTACATTTATAATGGGATATCAGGTACCAATTTAACAATTTTCATTAAAAATGTTTTTTACACCAGATTTTTGGCACAAAGAAAACATTAAACTTTATTTTTTCTCTACAAGCTAATAGAGAATTCAATTCAATTTATACCTTTGATAGAAAACAGGGAACTGTAAATGTCCTGAAATGAAAAAATTTAATTTAAAGAGTCCAAATAACTTTTTCCCTGTGAAACACAAAGGACTTTGCTCTCAAGCACAAAAATGTCAGTTTTTTACAACAGCTCTGACAGAGTAACGTCCTTGTCAGATGCACACAAGCAAAAACACACAGCCAAAAGTTTGACAGCATCAGATGAACACATTCATTACTGCCTTCCCAATAACTACCCTTTACAAGCAAATGAAGGTTATTAGTGTAAAAGCTGTGAAACTGGCCTCACCTCCAGTTACATCCATCCCACACAGTCAGACTGAAAAAAAAAGTCTTAACGTGACATAATGGAATCGATAAAGAAGAAAAAGGAGGATCATGAAAAAAAGAGAGAGATTAGCCATATGACTGGGTTGCAAACAGGCTAATTGCTCTGGGACCAACAGGAGATGCTGAGATGAGAGGGTGAGGAGCGTCAGGAGGTCAGGTCGATTAAAGCTCTCGTGAAATGTGTGCAGATGATAAGTGAAAGCAACATGAAAAAATCTCCAAGAAAATTAGTCCAAGCTGTTTTAAGTTATTATAGCATATTGTCAAAGCATGAGAGTTGCTATTAACAAATTTTTTTTTACTCTCAGGTCTGTAGTTTACATTTTTGAATACTTTTGATAAAAACAAAATACGATTTCCTTTTTTCCTTTTGACATACATTGAACTGCAAGAAAGATGATACATTTAAAGCATAAAACATAGCAGAAAAACTGTTTGGAAATGTCATCTGGGCATTTTTTTGGTTCTCCGACGACATTTTGCCTCTCACCCAATACGCCTTCTGAATTCATTAAAAAAAACTGCTAAGAACTGGTTTTCATAGGCTCCTCGGAGGGAGGAGTTGGACTTGATGATGATAAGTGAGCAAACACTCTAACTAGTTTCAGGTCTCAGACCTGGGAGTGCATTAAAAGCCATGCTAAAGGTTGTCATTGAGTCGTAATGGGACTCCCTCATCCTCAGTTGAGCGAAGATTACCCTCAACTGCATGATTAACCCTTTCAGGTGTTTACAGATATAGCCATAACCTTCCAATCATCTGGATTCGGGGGATTATGGTTCACACACTCAAAATGTGAAAACGCAGTTTGTTTGAATTGACTCCAAGGTTCATCACAGATAAATTCAGTTAAAACTGGCACGAAAACTCAAAAATCTGGTTGTGTTTATAAAGCATGATGGGGAAATCCATCAGTTTTTGTTGTTGTTGTAATTTTTAACAACTGCAAAAAAAAATTTTGCAAAAAGGAAAAAAAAGTTTGTTTGTTTTTAATTTCTCCCCTCTCATTTTCCCTATAGGCCACAGTCCCACACAGTTAAGTGCTACCCCCCCCCACCCCCACCGTCAAGAGGAGCATCTTCAAGTTCAGTGACTTGCTCAAGGACAGTTTGACAGAAGGGATAGTTTCCTTAAGGGCTCAAATGCTGTGATTAATGGAGGACCTTCTTAGTCGCAGCAAACTTGCAAAGTATTGTGAGGCTGAGTAAATCTGCAAATATTCCTGTACCCAGTTCTGGTTTTCCAACAAGCAGGTCATAAGATCATGTGTCCAAAGCTTTAAAGAGGAGGATTAATAATATAGCCGTGATTTGTAGCAATCTGTGTTATTTGTTAATCACACGGCAGCACACAAAGAAAGCATTCATGCTGACACAAAGAGCAATGAATACTGCGTGTAAAATATTCCTCTCGTCTTCCTCCTCTACTTAATTCCGTCTCACGCGCCCATCATTTCACTCGGTGCCAAACCTGTCTTCATTTAAAATAGTTAATTTTTTTGTTATTCTGTGCTGAGACTTTGGAAAAATGGATGTGATCTTTTTGTCATTCTCTCATGTGTTTTTGCACATTTGTGCCAATTTGCCTGGCTAATCAGTTTGACAAAGTGCTAAATTACATAGTTGTTGGAGCTCTGACACAACACACCCAGGTTACATTTGAGAAGACATGAATGTTAAAAGATGCAACCCATTAAGACCTAACCTGAGTGCATTCATTGTTTGGTTGCATTGACTCTGTGCACTTCTTTTAATTGTGATGAAGCTGAAACGACAAAACATCTCAGTTTGTCAGCTCAGACTTTTAAACACTTACAATAGTTAAACTTAATACTTAACTAAAAAGTGTACAAACAGTCAAAAGGTTAAAGCACATAGTGCAAAACAAATTGGAAAACCTTAAAAAATTAAAACAATGAAATTTTGTTCAATTAAATAAATACCAAAGATTATTAATTGTCATGATCCAAAAACAATAAAAGATTTAAAATACCTGTCAATTTATTAATTTAAGTTGCTGGTTTATTATGTAAAGGAGTTCATCAGACTTGCCACAAAAGTCTAATTGTGCATTTAATCTGAAGGACACTAAGATCGCTGATGACTTAAGCACGGTGCGTGTGTTATTAAATTTATATTTAAATTTAAATGTAATAGGATGAATTTATAAGTCAAGTAAAAAATTACTAGAATGACAAAAAAATGAAATTCTAACCTAAATATAAGTTCGGTGTTCTTGAAGTCAAAATAATTGACAAAAAAACACAAAAAAAGAGTCTAATGAGCGATCAATACTCGGCTACCAATGAGAGCTCCTTTTTCCTTTGTCCTCTTATCTGTAGCTGCCATGTCCTGTGTGAGACACAGAGGCCCTGACTCGCATGCAGCACATGTTCCCAAGGACCAGCGTCACATCTCCAAGGTGCAGAGATCAGACAGGAGTATGCTGAGTGACAGCAGCAAAGATTTGGTTGAAACTTTTCCTTCATCATGCTTTCTCGCAGTCGTCGGCTGCTAACAGGAACCGACATTTTAAAATGGATCCATTATCTGTGTCACACCAGATGATGTTTGGCAAGTGGGCGCACCTCATCTTCAGACCTATTTTACATAAGTATGAAGTGAAGAGAAAACTCTCCGGATTAAGTGAATGCTATGAACATTTACACTCCCCGGAAAAGAAAAAAAAAGACTTCAAGTGAATAAATAGAGGTCTAATGTCACATTATAACAGAGTGCAATTTTAAAATTTTAACCAATGTGCAGTATCCCCGAGACGAGCATAATTATCTCCACTTCCTAGTGGCGCCATCATGCATTATGATGAGTCTCAATTTGATTATCCCTTTCAAGATCATTCATTTTAGCAGGAGAAGTCCTGAAGCACCTCACTTTGATCCATGTCCCAGAGCACAAAAAGCCTCACACAACCTGAGATTGTTTGGGCGGAGGATAAAATAGCTGCATAAGATGAAGGGAATTTTGGGTCACCTCAGGGGATTTTTCTGAGGTGACATTATACTTATGTAGTACAAATGATATATCGTCCTATATTTCCTAATTTATTTTAATCTGTGGATACTCTAAAAAAATTTTTTTTTTAAATTGCAGGCCAGAGATAAGATCATCAGGAATAAGTTTGTGGTTTAAAGACTTATTAACATTCGAATCATGTGTCATCTGCGTCAGCAGCTAGGATACTAAGATTCTAAAATCCAAAAGGAATATTCCTTCAGGGTCAAGTCAATATTTTCCACTCCAGTCATGTCTCACTGAATAAATATTGTATTTGCTGATAAATCATGGCAAATTTCATGTGGGAAGACTCTGATTGTTAAATGTGAACGGTCTGGCGGTAAATAGAAAAACTGGTTTTTGACTAATATTTTAAAATTCATGGCCTCTAAAGAAGTCTGGAAACTGGATTTTTACATAGAGCTCCATCTGTATTAATAAAGTGCCATTGCAGTAATTTGGGGTACAGAAAATTGACTAAACACCTGCAACAATGGGAACAAAGGTTAAAAAAGGTTACACAATAAATGCAAAGTAAACATTTTTAATGGTATTACGGCAAATGGCGTTTATTTATGTGGGGTTCAGTGACTTTGACACTTTGACACATATTATTGGAAAAGCCTGTATCATTTGATTTGCCTTGGGCTGATTTAAAACCATCTTTTTATCATGACTGGATGGTAAATGTTGAATACTTACATAGTGCTTTACTATCTTCTCAGAAAGAACAAAGCACTTCACAGACACACCTTCACACACATACTAACCCTGGCACCAAACTATAACCCCCAGCCAGGAGCAATATCTTGCCTAAGGTCCCTTCATATGGAAAGGGCGGGAGCCGAACATGAAATCTTCAATTCAGAGGTCGACCACTCTACAGCTGCACCACAGGTTTTGTCATAAGCAACCATTTAAAAACAAGACAAAAACGCTAGACACTAATTGTTAATTTGAGGATTCAATAGTCACATGTCAATCAGAGGAAACCCCACCTGTTTAAAGTACTTCCATCCATTTATTTTCGGAATCTGCGTGGTTCCTGTTCGGGGTCACAGGGTTGCTGGGGCCGCTCAGTTTCTAAAGGGTGAAGGCCAGGTAAACCCTGGACAATTTGCCAGTCCATTGCAGGGCTAAAATATAAAATAAAATAACGAGGTTTATTGAAGTTCCAAGAATGTCCATGTTTAGATTTTGTCATTCCACTTTCAGAATTACTTTTTTTTTGTTATAAAATACCCTTTTGCATCTGTCAACTTCGTAACTGTAGTGCTATCCTAGGCACTTTAACGTTGGGAGTTGGGTCATCTAGACCCACTAGACAGTGCTCTGAACCTTTTTTCTGCAATGATTTGTGAACCTCACTGGTGTCCATGGATTACATGAAATCTTTCCACCTTTATCCACCTTTGTCATGGTAGGGAGAACACGTCAATGTAAGGGTGGGGTCATCTAAGATATCACAAGAGTTAAACCTGATTAATAGCCTGCTATTTCACACAACTGCTTTCAGAAGCTCTCAACCTTTTCCCTCTCAACCTCATTTTGTGCATTCTCAACTCTGACCTTAGTGTTACAAAAGTGCCACAAAACAAGCCAATCATCACAGATGGTAGTTTTTTCTATAGACTCTTAGAAATGTATATGTTAAAACTGTACATTTTGTGTGCAGTTTAAGATTTTATTTTAATTCAGTGCCTTTTGGCCTTCTTATAGTCGCACAAATATTACTTCTTATCAAGTCAATAGTGGTTCCCATCTGAACTGACCAGGCTCCAGTTATTTTGTTATTTTCTTTTGCATCTTTTCTACATTAAAGTCCTACTCTGATCATCTTTTGATCTGTTTTAAAAGTGTTTCCAGTGGTCTTTTAATTATGATTATGCTGGGGAGTTTTTTAAGTCAAAAAACCTGTGTAGTTTTCTAGGACATAGTTTCTGCAGTCTTGCAGCAATTCATTAGAGTTTTGCCACAGAGTTGTGGGCGAGACAGTTGGCGCCTAATAAGCCCGCCCCAACTTCCCATCACCCCTCTGTTTACATGCTCTCCTGCTAACTTACAGCCACTTACACCAAAGTAACATTACCGGCCAGCAAAATAGGAGCTATCCAGGAGTACAGCTATGAAATTAGATACCAGCTCAGATGAGGAGAACTTACTTGGACTTACTTGGATCATTTTTCTACGTAACAAATACGATATTTTTCCAACAGCAGTTTTTAATCTCCTGATTCACAACGCGATACAGGAAACTTAGTTTTATGTATGTCCTCCATCATCAGAAAAAGGTAAGAAGAACATAAAAAAACACAATTTTCATCAGAATGGATCTTTAATCATGTGCAAAAGCAAATAAACAATTATGCTTTGTTTTATTTCACTTATCGTGCTGTGCCAGGGTGACTTTCCGTTAACTTTTGGAAGCTGAATCTGGATGTGATTTCATGTTTCCTTGGGATAATATTCACCATAAATTTGCCTCATCAATCTATAATTCCCACCTTGATTTCATTGAGTCATTGGAACATTGGGGGCTGGCCATGATTGGGCAGGGATCCTGATTTGCAATGTGTTCCCAGCATCTGCTGTGCTGTTGTTTTTCCTGGAGGAAGTATCACATCACTCTAGCTGAAGTTTATTTTCCAATATTTTCCCAGTTAAGCAGCTTTATTGTGTATTTTTATTTACTTATATATTTATTTTCGGTTTCACTGCAGGTCTAAGCATGCAGAGCGGTTTACACTGTGGGGAATACTAAATCCCTCAAGGTTCTGGATTAAATGCATTGGGCACTGACACCAAGGTGATATTCGCATATAAGACTCTTTTGCAGGCTTTGTTTGCCCTGCCATTAAAGTTTAAAAGCTCCAAAAGCTATAAATCTTAAACTTTATACCAAACCCGGATTTTCATATATGTACATCAAGTAGGTGCGCAGGTGACTTTTATTGGGTTTTGTTTAGATTTTTTCTCTTTAATTTCTAGCTCAGTGCTGAAGTCAAATTTCTCTGTAGTCTCAGCTTCTTTCCAAAGACAGATACTGCCCTCTAGTGGCAGAGATTTGCTATTTGAGACGCACCTTTTTCTCCTGACATCACTAGAGGGGCATTATCACCTGTAGAGGGCCTCCTTGTCAAAGCTACTGCAGTTGATCTTCTCCTTTCTGTAATTTCTGAGATTACAGGATCAGCACACTTGTGCAAATTTCAAAAAGATAGGATACAGACTCTGCTCGGCATAAAAACGTCTGAGAGAAGAGGAAAGTGACGACAAAAGAAGAGAAAGAAAGCATGTCAGTGTGCACCCACAAGCAGCCGGTGCAGATGGCGTTTCATAACCAATTACCATTCCTGAAGCAATTGCCCAGTTAGCTGAACATTTATATGTAAAGTAGTGGATTTCTCCAGGAGAGCGACAGATGGCTCAGAATGGATGCCTGGGGATACTTCTGCGGTAACCTCGTGATTTTTCTGCCTCGTTTTAAATCAAAACAAAGCGTGAAGACAGAAAATGGAGGAAAGTATTGAAGTTTCAACGCATTGTGATTTTTGTCTCATGGTAGCAAAAGGTAGTATAAAAAGAAAAGAGACATTTTGGCACTAAAAGAATCATTTTTGTTGATATGTCAATTTAACTGTTCTTTATTATCTTTAACATCAAATTTCTAAAAAAAAAAAAAAATGACAGTTTTATTAACATTGCCTGCTATCTTTGCTGGGCTCTAATTAATTTTAATGTTTTATATAATTTTTTTCATTTTTGTGTATTTTTGCCCATTTTTCTTCCAGCCACTTTTCAAAGGCTGTTTTGTGCTGACTAACACTTTGCTACACTCACACAAATATCAGATTGAAATACATTGAATTCTAAAAATGTTTGTCTTTGATTATTTTTCAGTTTATTTTGTGTAACTTAGCTGCTGTGTGGAATATCTGCTCACTTTGTTGAATATAGGAAAGAAAATTGATAAGCAAAAAAATAATTTAATAATATTTGTCATTCTTTGGGGGCTGCACAGAGATGGTTGGGTCCTTCCAGTGTAGAGTTTGCATGTTCTCTTCATGCATGTGTGAGTTTTTTCCTACAGTCCCAAAACATAGAATAGACTTTTAATGTCTTCATAGGTAAATTGTCCCTTACAAGGTGCATGTGATTGTGTGCAGCTGTCTATCTTTGTGCCCCTGTGATGGACTGTGATCTCCAGGCCCAGCTAGCTGCTAATTAGCTCAATCAGATGTCTCCACATTCTGATTGGATAAACACACCTGGTCCAAGTAATCAGCAGCAAGCAGTGCAGGAAGAGCTGGGAAAACAGGCAGGGGGTCAGATATTGAGGACCAGCAGCCCTGCTGCAAAGGAACAGTAAAAATTTTCCTAAGACATTTATAGTTTTATGCTATGATCTGCCAATACTGACATTGTGTTAATATTATCATTTAATCATAGAATAAATGCTTCAAATGTTGCAAATAAAAGTGGTGAAGAAATGAAAACTCATTGTAACTGAGCAAGAACAACATAAATCTACTCAAATGAAATAATAAAATATGGTGGAGAAAACTACTATTAGAGTCCAGTTTTTAAAAAGTAGCCAAAGTAAATGTAACCGAGTAAATGTAATTCACTTCTGTTAATAGCTTACCTTCTATCAGTGGAGTAATTGCCTCTGGATCAGAGTAGATTAGTAAGTATGAACTCAGATGCCTAAATCTTAAATCTTGTTTTTCTGAGTATTTCTTTATTCAAATTGTTATGAATGAGGAGCAGATGAAAAAAATTACATTTGAAAAGAGTTACTGGTGATGTAGAAAATACACTAGGCGGGTCACAAGCTCCCTGTTACTTTTAAATAGAAACCTTTTAGCAACAGGGAGAGGAAGAAGGGGGGTTTCCCACACCAACGGTCCCTCCCACAACTTAGGGCTGCCGCTCTGCAGAAACTATATAAACATATTACACTTAAAAGCACAAAAGGTTGATTTTGCATGACACAGGCCCTTTAAGCAAAGGGTTGTCCTTATGTAACAAATGCTAACAGCATGGGTTTAACTGCAAATAAATAAAGTGAACAAATTTCACTTAAAATGTGTGTAATTATGTTAAATTGAATGAAACTACTTCAAATAAAAAGCTGTTATCAAAGAATTTTTTAATCTCAGATAAACAAAGCTTATAAATAGGAGCAACAAGTGGTGGTCTTATGACCCACAAAGGAGTTTAGAATCAGATGTGCTGTGTGATAAATGGAGCACACCCAATGAATCAATAGTTTGTTTAGCAACGGTATCTGGAAGGAGTTGGACCCATCAAGACCAGTTCTTTATGTACAGTTGTCCCCCTTTGCAAATAAGAAAGACTGGACTTTGTCTGACTTGTTTATGTTGGACAGCGGATATGCAGCTGTGCTGTAAATCTTTACCCACTATCAAGTTTCCGAAAAGTTGAATCTTCACACTCCAGGATGGAATAACCTGGAACAACTGAAGAGCTGTAGCTGCAAAACAGGCCCCAATTATTATGAACCACTGCCAACCCTGACAGTTAGATGGACAGTTTAGGTCAACCTTCCATCTACAACATTACAGGGATTTTCCTGTTTATGTGAACTTGCTGAGTCAGCATGTGTCTTTTTATCCAGAAAAGATTTACTTTTAAATAGACCTAAAAAAATAGTCTTGATGCTACTTCCTGCTGAAAATACACTTCAATGTATCAGGAGTTGGAGTTGAAAATGAATTCATTACATCACGTGTTAAACCAGTGGTGGAGCAAGTACTTCATGTGGGGTTGGGAGGGGTGTAGAAGACTTTGGAAGGTTGGCAAAATTAGAACAAGCAGAGCGGAAGACCATTACAAATACACATTTCAGGTTTTTTTATTTAATGCTTCTTTAAGTAGTTGCAATGCTTAGAGAAACTCCTATTGATCATTTCTTCATCTTTGTAAAAAATGATACCAATGCCGACTCAAAAAATTAGGGGGAAGGGGGGGGTTCAAGGAGGGGGGGCTGGCCCCCATAGCTTCACCCCTGCATTTAACTCGTCCATTCATTCTGAACCCACTTATTCCTGTTTAGGATCACAGGAATAATGGAGCATGCTCAACTGCTGCAGGCCAAAGGTGGGCTACACCATGGATAGTTTAGTATTCAAAACACTTAAAAAAAATGTTTACATTTGTACATTTTTGTAAATAGGCACCTCATGTCAATATGTGAGATTGAGACAAAATGTACGACTTCAACAGGTTTTTTTTTTAGCAAGTTTATACCATTTTAACCCAAACAACTTTTTACAATGGAAAGAATACGATTATTTTGCTGGGTGTTATTTTTTCAGGAACAAACAAAGGAAGACAAATGAAGATTTAAGTTTCAAAACTTCATTCAAATAAGTCAAAGTTAATCATAATGTATGAAGTCAAATAATGTGCATGTAACAGTCCTGTTTTTGGTTAGACAAGAAAGCAAAATACTGGAAGAAAGTCACATGGTTTGTTAAAATATCAACTTCCCCGCTGGAAAATGACAAGTTTTCCAGAACAATAGGACATCAATATGGGACTTGCTACATGTCTTTTCTGTGCTACATACATCTATGTTAGAAATCTCTTTATAATATATTGCATTGGTGCACCAATCACTCTATTCCAGTGCTCAATAGTAAAACATTATTTAAAATGCCATGTCTTTGAAAAAGTTAGTCAAAGTTCCTTAAGGCATTCTCATAGAAAAGTGTAGTGACATCTTCTTGCAATGGCATGGAAAGTGTGTGGGGGGGTTTACGGTGGCCCTGAAGTCCAAATCACACCATCAAATTAATTCACGCAAAAACATATAAAGGATCACAACAATAATCTTTAAAAAAGCTTAAAACTCAAAAAAAAATTTACATTTTAAAAATCAAAACAAAATTCCAGAAACCAAAACACAAGTCCAAAAACATGAAATGAAATTAAAATGAAATGTTTCGGAAAAGAAAAAAAGGTAATTTCCGGAAATTAAAATGAAATGCTAAAGAACAAAAAATTAAATTTGGAAAAGGTAGGTACTATCGGTCATCGCTGATTGGATGATGAAGCTTGTCTATTATTTCAGTAAAAAGTTGTTTGGCATGAAGCAAAAATTAATATGCTCCAAACTAATCATAAAACTTTTAATACTATGAGGAAATTGAAGACATTTAAAAAACACAAACATCAAAAATAAAACATCATCATCCAATCAGTGATGCCCATTGTACCAACGTCTTCCATTTTTGTTTTTTAACATCTTGATTTCTGAAATTTTGGTTTTCCGGAAAGTTAATTTTTTTTTTATGGGGAATTTTGTTTTGATTTCTAAAATATAATGCTTTTTTGATCATTTGTTTTGCTTTTTTTAAAGGCCGTTGTGATCTTTTAAATGTTTTTCCACTGAGTGATTTTTTTAATGCGATTTGTTCTTCAGGGTCACTGTAGTTTTTTACCTTCATTCTCCACAATCCTTCCTTGGTATGCTGTACAACAAAAAGCAATCTAGCTAAAATCCTTCTTGTGGAAAAGTACAGGGACAGAACTTTTGGACATCATCTCCAATTAGCTCTTGTTCCTGTTGAAATACATTCTCTTTTAGCATGCAGGGCACTTAGGCTGACATGCAAGCAAAACACCAACAACATAACGTGAAAAAAAAAAAAGTTTGCTTTAAAAAGAATTTTTACTACCCACAACAGGGAGTTTACTCTTCAAAGAGATTTGTAGCTTCGGACATGCACAAAAGGAAATGCCACTTTGATGCTGATTAGTCTGTGCAAAACACGTTTCCTCACAATAATGCTCTCTACACTGATTTCCTCCTCAAACTCCTGAAACTGTACCCGGGTGAGAGCGTGCTCTTCGGGGAGGAGAGTCCTGTGTTTTCCCCAGATTTGGAACAGCAGCTGTCGATTTTATAGGAGACTGAGTTGTAACAAATGGAATTTACATGACAGTCGTGCCGATTGCCGTGGAGAATCAGAGGACTATCACAAACCTCTAAGCCGTAGCAGTCGCAGGAAGAGCAGAGGGAACTGAGGCTGGAATCCTGCCTCCGTGCACCTGCGTTGATCTGAAAATGACGCATCTGCCTGCATGGACTTCCATGCTTCTCCTGGTTCTCTGCTGGGGAAGGGATAAGGTTAGTGCGGCTTGTTCCTTCCTCTATCGGCATGAAGAGTGTTCTGTTGTTGTGGTTGTGCATCCTGGTGCCCCTGTCTCTTCCCCTCTCTCTGCTCTGATCCCTTATGGCATGAAGGCCAAGCGCACCTTCCAGGAGGCCTCGGTCTCTCTTCAGAGACGCCCGCTCCTGAGCATCTCGCCTCTCATCCTCCGTGTTCATTGTGAGAAACCGAAGAACGACTAAATTAAGAAATGCCCCGATGACAGTCAGCCCCACCAGGATGTACATGAAGCTGAAAGCAACATAGGGCGTCTTCTCCTGCAGGTCCTCTTTCTTCTGCAGGGCCACAAAATCCCCAAAACCTATAGTGGTTAGTGTGATGAAGCAGTAGTAGTAAGCGTGGAAAAAGCTCCAACCCTCAAAGTGGGAAAAGGCTGCAGCTCCCACGCAGAGGGTCCCAACACAGGAAAGGAGCCCCACCAGGACCATGTTTTCCATGGACACTTCGGTGCGTCGACAGCCCAGGCACTGTTTCACCTTATGCAGGAGAAAGTGCACAAATGTGTTCATCCTCTCTCCCAGGCTCTGGAACATGACCAAGGTGAGTGGAATGCCGAGGACGGCGTAGAACATGCAGAAGACTTTTCCTGCATCTGTTCCTGGAGCTGCATGTCCATAACCTAACAGAGAACATGGTGGACATGTACTATAACAATTTAAGATGAAAATAAAATGTGAAAAATATGATAAAAAGAGCTGAAGGTCGCAGAAAAAGGATTTCTTTTAAATTCTCCTGGCACCTGCCAGCTTTCCAATACAAAAAATCACTTACCAATAGTGGTGATGACTGTTATGGCAAAGTAGAAAGAGCCAGCGAATTTCCACTGTCTCCCGGCGCGATGGGGCTCAGCCTGCAGCACAACTCGCTCGATTTCGCGGTAGTCATCCTCGGAGAAGCGGTACTTCTTCCTCATCTCGTTGCGCTTCTGCTCCAGGATGCGCCTGCGGGCGCTTTCCGTCTCGGACTCCAGCGCATCAAACACCGCGGCGCCGACCAGCAGGTAGGAGAACATGCAGAGGATGAGCGACAACGTCCGGACGTTTTGCTTCTTCATCCTCGATGACGGCATGGAAGACGAAGCGCGGAGGCACAGTTACAGGTGGCAGCGATGCTCCTCAGCGGAGACACCAGATTGGTGCGGCAGCCTGTTGCGTTAAACTCAGGCAGGAGGCGCATACAGAGAAGTCACACCTGGAAATCTCTAAAACAGGATTAGTTTTCTTCATGCATGTTTAAAAAAAATGCATTTTGATGTTCTTGCTGGTCTTGATATGGACATCTGTTTAAATTACTCTGGGATTACTTCATCGCATGCGCAAAGCAGTCACCAATGAAAGCCAGCGTGTGATGTAGGTGTGTGCCTTACATTAGAGAACTCCAGCACCATGGACAGCAACCAGTGGACATCAAATGACGACCAGACCTGCATCTGCCATTTAATCAGTCACTTTCATATCCTTTTTAGAGCTTTAATAGTTTTAAATGACATGTTCATATTTTTTTGAAACATTCTGAATGTTTAGTTATAAAAAGTATGAAATGTGCCCACCATCTTTTAATCCTAATGATATAAAAAAAAATCATGGACATATTTTAGTTAGGTGACAAATCCTCATTTTAAAGAATCTGTTAAGATAGAAAGAATGAGGGTTTTTTTTTTTTAAATGGTAAAATATATTTAAATTGATTCAACACAAATGCAACTAATACTTGTAACGCATTGTTATGAAACTGACCATTTTTAAATTCTGATCTAATTTGTGACAAACAGTTTGGATCAACTGCATTTTGAAATACTGATGCATGCACGGTATGTACAGTGGCTAAATAAATAAGACAGCTACACTAGATGGTTCTGGAAATTTACTGTAGGTGAATCTGGTTGCCATGGTAACTGCACTTGTACCAAAGGCAGAGTTTTGCTAATCAGTCACAGGCTGAAGCCAATAGAAGCTTAATGATCCTGGTTTGCATTTGGCAAATGATGCTCAGATTACATAAATGTAAAAATGTTTGAAGTAAAGATATTAATATCCCAGATCTAACAAAAGCAGCCTTTACTGTGCCAAGAGCAACTCTGTAGGTGAATTATGCACCTTTTTTTTGTTCCAGTCGATCACATAAACCCCATGCTTCTGTTTTGGTGGCTGAATCTGCACTCCTAAAGCTTTATTTTGATGAACATGAAAAGCATGACAATCAGCTGATATGAGGGGATCGTGAAACAACAGCCATCCTTCAACAGACTGCTTCAGTTTAAATCCATTTAAAAGGCCAACGGCCCCAAAAAGAGGGGGAATGATCCCCACAGGGATAAACAATCCAGACTTTAAAGGAAACACGCTGAGTTAAATGAGTTCTGCTGTCACTGGCCTCTTGAGGTTCATTTTATCGAGGAATCAAAAACCGCAAAACACTATCTAATGTGGAAAGGCATAAACATGGATGCAATACAGACGCTTTTGAGGATAAAATGCATTTCACTTATTAGGCTTTTCTAAGCACATGTATACTTGTAAATCACTGATTCAACACATCTTTACACTTTGCATGCAATCTTTTGATAGGAAAAAAACAAAGCAAAACATGGGGACCCCTGCTGTGTGCACTGGGATGAATAATGAGAACAAATGAGCACAAAATATATTTAGAAACATAACTAAAGCGAAAAAAAGAGGCTGAAGATGACCTTTTTTCCCTCTACTCATTTTGCAGTTGAGACAAAATCCTGATTTAAAAAAAACAAGATTATGAAAGAAAGGTTACACAAACTATGTATCCCAAAAAGTAAACATTGTCAGGTTTATTTAGATCAAAACATGGAAGCAAGACATGAAAACTCACTCACCTACAAGACCTTTTAGAATCAGATCAAGGAAATATGGATTTATAAAAACAAATTAAAAAAATTTGAATAAATTTAAATTGTTAACTTGTTTAGCAAAGACCCTTGGTGATTATTCAGATTTTTCTTTAAAATAACTAGCCTTTTTTACGGGCCTTTTTTGCATTTCTTCAGCTTCTTGTTGCTTCTTTGTTGTTTTCATTATTGAGCACACAGACTTTTTGAAATTATTTTTTATGAAACAAATGTTTTTTTGTAGATAAAATTCTGCAGCGCAGTTTTACCTAATGCAAGGCATGACTCAGTACTGTCCGTTTACCAAAACAATGCTTCTGTCATGATTCATTCATCTTTTAAACCCCCTTTGTCCCTTTCGGGGTCCCCGGAGCCCAACCTGGCCACTCACATTCACACCTAGGGACAATTTAGAGTAACCAGTTAACCTCTGAAACATGTTTTTGGATGGTGGGAGGAAGTCTGAGTCCCTGGAGAAAATGAGAGGAGACCATGCAAACTCAACACAGAAAGGTCCCCCCTTGGTGTTCTGTTTCTGTTCTGTCATGATTACAATGCTTAATTATGCAGCCAAAATTATCCAGTCAAATGGTCATGTCTCCCAAAACTAGACTGATAAAATTGATTAATTTAATTGTATCAAGCTGATTGCAGGGTAGGCCATATTATATTTCAGAAGTAAACAGATTAATAATCTAAGCACAGATATAAACTTTAGCTTGTCACAGAATTTAAGCGTAAATAAATAGACTTGTAATGAAGAGTTGTTATGCTTACCGTCTTTGATAGCTTCATTCCTAAACTTTATGGCAATAAATGTCATTACTGAAAGCCGCTTTTGTGAACAAAAACAATATTTCAGGCAGTTATGTGACAGTGTCAGGAACTGGTGGTGGAGGACCCAAAATGCAGGAGACCAGGCTTGGTGACAGAAAATAAAATATTTAATAAACAAAATGAAACATGACAAAACACATGGAACAACAAAAAGGTGACACAACAAGGCAGATTACCTCAAAACCAGACACTTATAGGCTGAGGGCAATTAACTAAAATGATAACAGCTGTGGATCATGATGGACCAGGAAACAGTGTGACTTGAGGGCAACTCACAACAAGACCAAAAACCAAACCAAACCACACAACCCTTACAGACAGCTAAGCTGATAGCTTTTGTTCCCACTGTTTACCAGAAAATAGAAACAAAGATTGATCCCAATCCAGAGGCAGCCTGATCACTCTTCAGAGTCACTTGGACACAGAATGGTAGCTTAAAAACAAAAACAGCAGCAAAAGACCAGATATTATCACAAATGTTTCAGTAAAGTTTTTTGTAAATACTGAGTTAAGTCTGAAAATAATTCCAAGTTGAGTCTTAAACCGCACATTTCTAACTCAAAAACACTTTTGTAATCTCTGGAGATTAATTGAACTGAATGGTCTGCATTTAAACCTCTCGAGACCCTAGCAAATATTTGAGCTAACCCTCTACACTCGCGGTCACGAGGCTGAATTAACCACTGTGGTAGTATAGCCCAAAATGTGGTGTCCACGCATTGTTAAGTCCCGGTATTTGAGTCAAAGTCAATCGATAACTATGGGAAGTTATTATGTAGTGTGACTGTGGACTATATATGTGACATTCAATTCAACAATTGAATGTATAAATACATATTTATCATTTGATTTAAAAATGGATGAATTCCATGTAACATGCAATCATTTTTATGTTCAAAGCTAAATTTTATAGAATGAATGACATTGTCATTCTCAGAGAAGAACAGAAAAAGCACTGAACACAGGTAGTGTTAAAAAGTAAACTAAAACTTTACCACATACAATTCAGAACTGATAAAAATATTAACTATGAATTACTATCCACTGAGATCCAGGAAAAATGTTACCATGAGATATTGTTGTTAGAAGCTCTGCTGACTTTACTGAGATTCATGGGGCAGTCTGTGGTGCTTTTTAAATATATCTTTCAAACATTTCCAATGAATGTACTATGTGAAACAGCAACGTATATAGTTCTCTGTGGACCAAATAATACCTCTGGACCAATTTAACCCGTGATACAACCTGGGACAAAGCAATATCCCAGTTACAATTGAAGATGATTATCTTGAAGTGTTCAGTAGTGCTTAAACTTGCACGAAAAAAACCTCAATGGGACACAAATATTTTTCTCTGTATATTTGATGAAAGGTATGTAAACCTTTAGTGAGCTGTGAGTGTGATCAGCTCCAAACAGTCTTAAATGACCAACAATTATCTGTATTTATCGACTGAACAGTCCTTAAAAAACTGAAACAACCAAAAATAGAAATGTCTGCAGTCAGAATCAATTATGAAAAAGCAGGTTTAACAGATTAAAAACTCTCCAGATGACACACGTTTTCAAAATAGAGCTGCTCCCCTTAATGTTGACGACATTTGGAAAGAAACCAGAAACTCTGCAGGGAGACCATGGAAGGTAGTTGATAGAATGGAAATAGGAAGCTGCAAATGACTCTTAGCAGCATGCCAAAGCTAAGACAGAGACTTCTGATGTGGCTTTCGCGACTTTTCGTAATTTCTGCGCGTGATAGCAGAGCAGATCTTTCCATCTGTCTGGAGCTGGCACAGAAAAAAAAGTGATTCTATGTCATCAAGCAGAGGAGGGAAACAGCAGAGAATGCTGGATGCCTGCAGAGCTCTCTGGTTTCCACAGTAACTAAGAACAAATATAGTAACCTACACCAGCGGCTATTCAACACCGAATCTCATGTGAAAGCGCACTAAGCTATTTTGGTGAAATAACCCCTTGTCAAAATAACAACGCATTCATACGTGTATGCTGTCATGTATGTGCTGGACTTCATAGTTAAAAACCTGAAAACACCTCATGCAGTGATAGTGCGGTACTGTATGAGCAAAGGTAGAGGGTGTTTTCAGTAGATCTTATAACCAGATTACTCATTGGTTTTATTTCTCAAATCAAGTTTGAATTCTATTTATGTTTGAGTAATGTCTGAATCTACACCTAATTATCTGCAGCCCCTCAAAGATTTACTGCCTTTCTCACTGAAACTTGTTCTCCACTTTAAAAGGAAGTATTTGTCTCCCCATCACACATATTAATGTGTAAATAGCAATGAAATCTTTTGATATAAACACAATTAAATCTAACTATTTCTGTGATTTTTAATCAACTTCAATTTTTTTTTAGATTCTCTCATTTTGAGAGAATCCGATATGATCAAATCTGAACGTGAAGACAAACAATGATAAATGGACTAACGCTGAAATCTCTGTGTTCGTTTTTTTTTTTAATTACAAAGAACTTATTTGTTGCTTTGTTCAGGTGAATTAAGACGTTTAAGAGAGTTTGGATGTCCTGAAAGGCTGAAGAAAAGGGCAAGCACATTAACTTATCTGGCTAGACTTGGAATAATTTCAATACGTTCAAATGCTTTCCTATAAGCTGCTGCGACTTCTTACCCTGTCAGTTAATTCACTGCTTACTTACACCTTTGGTCCAACAGGTTTTATGATTATTTTTTTCCTTCCAATAAAACAAAAAAACTAAGGATCTTACACCTGGGAAACGAAAAGGGGAAAAAAAAGGAGACTTATTTTTCTGTCTTAAAAGAAAGTTAACAAATGTGAAAAAAATAATTTAAAATAAGGTACTCTATGTAAACATACATACTTGGGGGCAGCCGTGGTGCAGCGGCAGGGCGGTCGACCCATGATCATAAGATTGCAGGTTCAATTCCCGCCTTGCCCGCCCATGAATCGAAGTGTCCTTGGGCAAGACACTGAACCCCACCTTGCCTCTGGTGGTAGGCAGGCGCCTGTGTTTGGCAGCGGAGCCGCCACCAGTGTCTGAATGTGTGTGTAAATGGGTCTGTGACTGTAAAGCGCTTTGTCCTTGTAGGAAGAAAGGCGCTATATAAGTATACGCCATTTACCATTTACCTGCAATATAGCATAAAGGTATGCTTGTGGTTTACATCAAAGCATTCAGTTTAGAATAACACAGAAACTGGCAAGTTTGCATATTCACTGCAACACGAGTTGTGAGCCAAACGAATTATTAATCCTTAAAGAGAGACAAAGACCCAAGAAAGTCTCAAAAGCTGAGGGATGTGTTGTTGCATCCTGGAAGTACTCCCAGCTGGGTTTACAGCAATGTTACAAAAGATTAGATTCAAGGTTATTACCACGAAAAAAGACAAAAATCTCAAATAAAGTAATAAAAAAATGTGATTATATTTCAATGGGTGTAAGTTACTGAGAGGATTCTGGTTTGTTTTCAGTCGTGCTTTCTTCATTTTTCTCCTGTGCTGTTTTCAGGTTTTTTGTGTTTTTGCCCTGTTACAGTCATGCCATGTGCTCATTAGCCTATCTGCAGCTGTCATCATTTTGGTTAAGGATCCTTAATGTATTTGAGGCTATGTCCAAATTCTCTCCCTAATCCATAACTACAAAAAAAAAACTACATGATGCAGGGCTATTTAGTGCTCTGGGTTTTAAAAGCAATTCGGACACCATGTTCACTACTAGTTTTTTTTAACGGCAAATATGATGTCACTGATTTCCCAACATAAAAACCAAATAAATACAAACATTTTACAAAGACTAGTTATGAATCCTCTGCGTCCTAATGATGAAAACATGGATGGTTTAATTGAGATTTTGTTTTTACAACAATTGTTAAACTGTAATGCATGGTGGGTTATATCTGTCAGTCTGGAGAGCATCAATGCAAAAATTTTGCAGAGACTTCTGAGAAATTTCTTGGGCACTCGATTTTGGAATTAGTGGCTATGTCCAAATTTCAAAGGTTGCAAAGGCTGCAAGGCTTCAATTTGGACACAGCGGGAGATTCGGATGGCACTGCAAAATAGCGAACGCCCTATATAGAGCACTATGTCGAGAGTAATGAAGGAATTTGGACACAACCTAAGAGGGTTTTTTTTTTTTAAATTCAGCGTCTCAGTGAGTGTTAATGGTTTTGTCAAGTTTATTAGAGTTTCTAAATCTCTGCCAGTAAGTATACTCCTGCATTTTGTGTTCTACACCATCAGTTCCTGACCATTACTGTTTTTATTTAATTCAGTTCTCTGAAATATGTCCTGCAACACTACATTGATTTAATATTTAATTGTTGTTTTACAACTTTTGCTCACCTGTCCTTAATTCTTCTATCTTGTCTTTACATAACAGTAAGGTGTAGGAGTTCTTTTTTCTTTCTGTTCTTCATAGACTGTCTGACTCAGCTCAGCTGGTGTGCAGCCTCTCTCAAAAGTACCAACTACTGTGACGCATTCAAAGACAACAGGAAACTTTGTATTTGAGCGTTTTCTTAAACATGAAGCAATGATGCATTTGATGTGTACTGAATTGCTATAAGAATAAATCTGACTGCTATCTGCGTCCACCATAGACCAATCCCCTCAAATAAAATGATTTAATGCTACATTCGTTAAGATTCTAGGTTGACCCTTATAGGTAGAAGATAATTGGGGTAATATGTTATTTTATTTATGGGGCGTTTTACTGTCCAGGGTTAAGCTGTGTGTCGGATTGTATTAATATTGAGACATTTACGACTGAGCGGAGGGTCCGTGAAGGCAGCGCTGCAGCCGCCAGAGGAGAAGCTGCAGCCTGACGATGGTCGGCTGCGGAGACGGATGGTCAGGGCCGTCCCCGTGTGTCCTCAACATGCAAGTGTAACACCGCGTTCCCCCCTGGTCCTGCTGCAGAGCCAGGCTGCGCACCTTTTTTTTTTTTTTTTTTTTTAGTTTTTTTTTGTCCTCCTAAATGATGGACGACGACTGTGTTTGTGAATACGACTCGACCTGGGACACAGAGAGTGATGGAGACGACCCGGCCGGAGAGAGCCAGACCCGACGGTCAAACCAAGACAAAAACAAATCTGCGTGGGCTATAGTACGTGCTTTTATCGACCGTCCGACACGCCGTTTTGCAGCCGAATCATCTTGTCGTGTCGCCGTGGACTCTGTGGGGTTTGCGCCTGGAGCGGCTGCTTAGTGTTGGTATTGAGGGTGGAAAGCGGCCGTTAGCCGTGTGCCCACAGTTCCACAGCCCTGCTAACTAGCCTAGCAAAGAAAGGGGGTGTCGAGATAGTAATTAGGGAGACAATCTGTCCTTTTCTGGGGAGCACAGATCCATACAAACAGCTGGTTCGGCGTGTGTGTTTTATTACAATGTTTTGATTTTCTACAACTCCCAGTACCACCAGCAGTCCTCCTCAGGATCTCTCATTATTCTTGCTTTATTTTTGCATAAATTTAGAGAAAATCTTGAACAGATGTGTCACGCTCTCGGCTATTTCTTAAGGATGCTCCACTTTTTTTCCTTTTTTTTAATGCTGGATTTATTTCTATTTTTAACAAGTCACTAAATCATTAGAAAAAATGAAAAGTATTGTGTACACTTCAAATGCAATTTATTTTGATTTCTTTATTTTGAAAAACAGGTAAAATAATGCTGGGCAATTAAAAAAAACTAACAAGCTATCTTCGTTGTTATGTGCTATATTGTTTTATCAAAGTCATGGACCAATTTCCTGTTTAATAAACGCTTGAGCACATTTTTTAAATATATTTTGAGTAAAAAATTACATTATAAATATTAAATGCCTAAATTTATTATATATCTATCACATTTTATGTTAAAATCGTTTAACATAACCCAAAAAATTGATGTTTATTTGGAAATGTAAAATCTTCATCGGTTTTATTAATTTGACGCAAGTAAACAAGTAATAATTAAACGTAAATGTCTATATTTAAGAAAAGAAGCAGCATTTTTTGATACTTTATCAAATAAAGAATGGTTAAAGGCAATGACTTTTCTTGTAAATAAAAATAATGTTTTAACCTACATTTAATTCCACTTCACAAAATGTTTTATTTTTAAAGAAAATCGGTTGTAGAGAAGAAGATCCGATAACCTTAACTCGGAAAAACTTTCAACCAGGTAAAACAAATTCATGCTATTTGTTGACTTGATGAGAAAAATGATGTTAGAACAGATAATGTGGATATATTTCAGTGTGAAATTAAGATTTCTTTTGACTTGAACTCACTTATAAAGTGTCAAGAAAGGGAATACTGGTTGGTTTTAAGAATTTTTGTTTCCTTTCCTAAAATATTTGCTTTACAAAAAATTAAAATCTGGAAATCAAAGAGAAAAGTGACCTGTTAGAAACTTTGATGATTCAACACTTATTAAAGCTGTTTTTTAACCATGAAGAGATTCAAAAATTAAAAACTTAATAAAGAGAAATAAATAAATCAGTTCCTATGAAAACATGTTTGCCGTTTCTTAAAAATCTTTGGGGGAAAAAGACTTTTTAAACCTCTAATCTGTCTATAGGATTTTCGTTTTTGTCCTAAAAACTGTTCCGTTTTCAAGCATTTTGCAACAGTTGTATAAAATAACCTGCGTACCTTTTTGTCGTACGGTGAGGATTTTTAGGACAGTTTGAGAAGATCATGGAATGATTTTGCCTTAGCTTTTGACTTCAAGTGTCCCGTTAACATGAATACTTATACAATCTGCATAATCATCATTTCTGATGACTCGCTTAGTGTTTTGCTTGTTTTGTTTTATTCTTGCTGAATAATGTTTGACGCACGGCGGCCAATTTGATCTTGCAGTGGCATCACACCCCCAGAAATATGAGGGCAGCAAGGGACATGCAGAACTACAGGAGAGGCTACCCTGTAAGTACAAAACACCAAAGGAAACACTTGATCAGCTGTCAAAATAAAATAATAAATATTTTTCATGTTTTCATTTGCTGATTTGTTTTGACAGAATCTGACGGATGATGAGTGCTCGGAGGACAAAATGAATAACTTGCAGTTTTATCTCAATAAGTTTCCCTCTGCTCCTGATGGTAAAACGCTGAGATGTTGATTCAGGTTTTAGTGGAAAGAGTGATGGGACTCAGCATTTTTCTGGTTCATTGCAGACATCTACATTGACTCATTCCTCAAAGAATGGAGGAATGACTACAAGCGACTGGAGAGGGTTCACTCCTACATTCAGTGGTAAGTTATAGGTGAGGCTTTTTGTCTGATTAAAAGCAAGTAAACTCATTCTACAGTTTACATACACTTGTAAATAACACAATGTCATGATTGTCTTGACTTTCCAGTTATTTCTACAACTTTATTTTTTCGGTGATAGAGTGTTTGGAGCAAATACTTATATGTTAAAAAAAAACATTCATGAAGTGAATGACATCATTTTATCATAAAAAAGGTGGAGAGATGGTGTCCGAATTGCTTTTAAAATCCAGGGCTCTAGATAGACCCACACTATATAGCTTTTTAGTAGTTAGGGAGTAGGGTGGGAATTTTAACACAACCTGAGTGAGGCTCAGTGCAGAGCTGAAGTATACTGTGAGTGGATGCAAATGAAAGTCAGGTGTGTGGCATCCAGAGACTGGACGCTGGGGTTGCTGGGAGATGATGTGCATTTAGAACTCTGGAGATGATACTTAACGCTTGTGCTATCTTAGATGACCCCACCCTTACATTGACGTGTTATTCCTACCATGACAAAGGTGGATAAAGGTGGAAAGATGTCATGTGATCCATGGACACCAGTGAAGATCACAAATCATTGAAGAAAAAAGGTTCAGAGCACTGTCTAGTGGGTCTAGATGACCCAACTCCCAACGTTAAAGTGCCTAGGATAGCACAAGGGTTAAGTAGCACCGGAATACAGGGCAGGTTTCATATTGTTCAATTGAATTGGATACAATTTTATTTTTACAGCCCAATATTACAACACAGTCTTCTCAGCGGGGCTCATACCTCATCGTTAAAAAGCCATATTATTTACTGTGATTTAACTTTTGTGATTTAACATTTATGAATTTCTGATCGAAATACTCCAACAATAATAAAATAAACCATGTGTAGTATTTCTTTTTTACCAATCACTGCTGACATCACACTACCCACTACTATGTTTGCTGCATTGATCTAATCCCATCAGGTGGTCTTTTATTTTGAAAGGAAGTCATGTGAACCTCTGTTAAAAGTTGTAAACTATTTCATATTTCAAAAAATGTGTCTTTATGTTTAATTTATGCAAAAAATGTATGCAAAAAATAAAACATATAGTTACAACAACATAGATACAAATCAGTGTTTTCTAAAGGGGGAAGTAAGACTTTGTTGCTTTTACATGGCTGTGGTCATAAGAAATCTACTCCAATGGCTCAGTTAGTGTTGACGGTTGCAGACTTCTGACCTAACCCTATAAATTGATGAGAAAACGTTCTGTCTTCGTAATGCTCAGATTCCGACTTTTCTTTTGATAGATTCCTATTATTAAAGTTG
This sequence comes from Oryzias latipes, assembly GCF_053564925.1. NCBI lineage: Eukaryota > Metazoa > Chordata > Actinopteri > Beloniformes > Adrianichthyidae > Oryzias > Oryzias latipes. The sequence continues at coordinate 17,340,724 of NC_136243.1, read as the reverse complement.
TTTTTAACGTTAGTTTGAGTGTATTTCATCTCCATGCAGTGTTTTCTCTGTCTCATCATAAGGTTGTTTCCACTCCGAGAACCAGGTGTGAATTACATGGCTTCAGAACTCACCAAAAAGGAGATTGAGGTACCTGCACCATGAACGCGTTTGGAAATTGCGTCTCTCCGTGATGTCAGAGCATGATGTCAAATAAAACACCAAACTCCTCCTGTCAGGTCTATCTGAAGCATTTCTCAATCGATTGTTTTATCCAGAACAGTGACAGTAGATCTGAGCCAAAGTGCAAACGTGACCCCCTTATATACCCAGTGCTTCCACGTAAAAGACTTTGGAAAGTACATGCAGCCTTACTTCTGCTAGTTTTTGGCTCAAAGCATCTACTGAGTAACAGTAACCTGAATGCTTCTGTGGAAAATACTTTCTGCTCCTTTTAGTGCATCAACACTCTGATCACACAGTCTGTGCAGCTGATTTGATTTATCAATGCTGATGTGTATAAATGCACGTTTGTTTTTCTCCTCCTATTTCACTCATCTATAAAAGCCTCATGTTAATAAGAGCAAATGTGTAACTTTGTTAGATTCCAACCAGCAATCTGAAAAACATATGGAGGTGTCAGCAAAGAGCAAAGCCAAGTTAGATTAAAATAGAAATATATTGTCCTTCATGCATCAACACTACTAATAAACCACATCAATCTCAATAAATAGCGATGATGGGAAAGAGATAAATGTTTTAAATAAAACAGATCTTTGTTCATGTCAGTCATGATCTTTCAAATGATCCAATTTGTGTTGTTTTCTTTTTACCATCAAATGTCATTTAAAGTTTTAAAGAAAGGTAAAAGTGTGCATGAAATGCAGCAGACTTACATTTTTAACCAACCTTTGTGTTGGAGGTTCAGGCATTTTTATAGTTTTGCATTTTGCTAGTCATTGCCAGGCATCCCTTCAATCTCCACTAAAAGGTTTTAGAGGACAGCCTTCAGTCTTTGTCATCTAACTGTCAATTCTGATCATTGACACTTGTTAAAAACAAAAAGAAAAGGAAGAGAAAAAATGTAAATAGGTTATGGCTTCTTTTTTTCTTTAATTGTGTCATGTGTTTTGCATTCTCAAGAGAACAGTCAATCAAGATTTTCTCAGGTTTTTTGAATATGAGGCCGTTTGTCCTACAGCAAACACTTGATCAAAGTTAGATTACATAAAACGACAAAATAATGCACGTTATGAAACGTTTGGAATGTTTTAATGTTGATTTGGCTGAAAATGAAAACCCAAAAGGTGACCGTGCTTAAAAACCTCCACAGGGGTTTTCCCCTTTTGATATGAGTTTCTCAGCTTGGTAAAAACAATCTTTTCAGCACATTTTTAAAAAATCTTTTTGACCGTCCAATCTTGCTATTAACAGAGGATTCTAATAAATTTAGTTATTATAGTTTTGTACACAAGAATAATGTCAGATATAAAAAGAGAGGCTTCTAGTAAGAACCAGTTTAAAAGTGTAACTTTTTACTGAACTTAATAAAGTATTAGCTTTTTAAGAATTGTCCTAAGTTCTTTTAAAATGACTTTCTGGGTGTTTTAATCATTAAATAAAAACATTGTAAACTCTTTTGGGGGTTTGGTAAATGGAAATTTACCCAATTAACCCGTAAGAACACATCAGTGTAACAAAAAAATATGCAAAATGGATTCTGTGGTCCACTTGGTTTGTGTTAAAATACACATACTTTTATTTTTGAGAAAAAATGGGTCTGGGTTCTTACGAGTTAAAAGTTTTTGTTTCATTACATTGGAAAAAAGAAATTCTCCTGATTTTTCCCATGATGCCTTTATTCTGAAAGACAATGGCATAGAATAAGGTGTTTATTTCATGTTGCTGTCCTTTGTCATCAGGAGTTTAGGAAGAATGAGGTCGCCAAAAGGAGACTAGTGGAGTCTTATGAGCTCATGCTGGGCTTCTACGGCATCCGTTTAGTTAACAAGGAGACTGGGGAGGTGAAACGTGCCGAAAACTGGAAGGAGCGCTTTGGGAACTTGGAGAGGTACTGATAAAATATCTCTATCTTGATTAATGTTTAGTTTTTATTTGTCCTTACGTCTCGAAATGCCTCCTATTCTGCAGGAACATGCACAACAACCTACGGATCACTCGCATCCTGAAAAGCCTGGGGGAGCTGGGCTTCGAGCACTACCAGGCCCCGCTGGTGCGCTTCTTCCTGGAGGAAACTCTGGTCAAGAAGACCCTCAGCAGCGTGAAGCGCAGCGTCCTCGACTACTTTTTGTTCGCCGTGCTTGACAAACAGAAGCGCCAGGAGCTCGTGCGCTACGCTTACCTCCACTTTGAACCAAAGGACAAGTTTGTGTGGTGTCCCAGAAAAATCCAAAAACAACTTAGGAAAGCGGAGAAAAGGCTGGAGGCCGTTGGAAACGGAGACGGAAAGGAGGAGGTCCTTTCACGGGGTAAAAACAAAGATGGAGACACAGGTGTACAGCAGAAAGAGGAGGGAGGGGATAACAAGCCTCCAAAAGGAAGCGATAAAAGTAAAGACAGGAGCAAACAGTCTGAGGCCTCAGCAGAGACCGAGCCAGTCGGAAACGGGAACGTTTCGATTGAATCCGAAAGTGAATTAAGAAACGGAAACGACTCTTCTGATGATGTTCATGAAATGGATCAGTCAGCCAGTCCTGACGTCGGGACAGCCCAGGTGGACCCCGGCGCGCAGAGACGCGCCACACAACAGGCCGACAGTATGCAAACAGACGCCGACATGGAAACGGAAAAAACCCCGAAAAAGAAAAAAGAAGACACGGTCCAGGCCAACAGCATCAGCACTGCAGAGGACAGTCCCCAGATGGAGGAAAAGGCAGTTTGTGTCACAGGTCAAACGAGTCCATCTTTACAGACTCAATCTAAAAGTTCCAAACACTCCCCTTCCCTCTCCTCCGAAAGGGAGGGGAAAATCCCGCGAACTGATTTCAGCCAGGCGCCGGTTAAGACGGAAGAGGAGGAGCCATCACCAGGAAGTCCGTCAGAGACTAACCGGATGAAAGGCAAGCAAAGCGTGGAAGAGAAAAGCATCAGTGAGTCAGAGGATGTGGAGATGGAGTCCAACCATTCAAGCTCAGATCAAAAAGTGGAGAGTTCATGACCACACAGGGCAAGCACTGGTGGATAAAGGTTACACGGGGACAAAGTCAATTCAAGGCCTTATTTCTACTGTTCTTTATGCTAAGAAATGGATCATTTTCACTTTAAAGAAGGGAAAGACAGAAGTTATTTGTTTGCCAAATATGAAAGGTACTTGATGTTCATCTTTTAGTTGCTTGAAATTAGATTTTTTTTTTACATGAAACAATTCTAAAAACAGACCAAAAATAGACTTTAAAATCTGAGACTTTTTTCTTTCCTGCCATTTGAGCCGTTGTATACTTGCTGAACAATATTTAACTAAAAGACTTGATCTTATAGTCAAGGAGGTCATTGTTTAGTTAAAATGACATATTTCCGTTATTACCTTGAGTCTGGTTGGTTTTGTGAGGTTACGTGTGGAGTTGACTCTAATAAGCTGCCGCTGTGGATCAGAGGGCTCACAAACTGACTTCAGTCATTGCTGCTTTTGTGTTTTTTATGTTTTAAAAAAAGGTAAATTAACTTATTTTTTGAAATAGGAGTGACAAAGATTAAAAAGACATGTTTACTATTTCCACAGAACACATGAAGCATTTTGAAGAATGCATATCAGTTGAAGGTTTCAGCCTTTGAAAGTCACTGGCATTTAAGATGTTTTAGCACTGATCTCGTCCTCGTTTCCATGTGAGCAGAGCTTCATGCTGGTTTCTGTTCCTCCTTCAATCCTGCTGTTCCACTAGAACCAAGGCGGGATTCGGTTGAAATTCGACGTGTATTGCACAGTCTGCATGTTGCCAGGCAGATTCAGGAAACGGACAAGTGGGGGGAAAAACTGGAAGCCTCGCCAAAAATGTGAAAAAACTGGTGATTGTAAAATGTGTTTGTTTTTCCCAAAAAATCTTCATTTACAGTCTGTGAAAGTGTTCAAACTGTAAAGATGATTGATCTCTTTTGGGTTGTTTCTTTTTTGTTTTTGTATTTGCACTTGATTTCCTCTGTTTACTGTTAAAGTTACTGTATTTACCTGATAAGATGCTACTTACTTTATACAAGTTGTAATGTTTTTCCTGCTACCTACCTGGCTGTTACGGAGCAAAATAAAGTCATCATATTTTCTGATTTCTTTCTTTTTTTCATAAAAGGCTGGGCTTTTATAGTAAAAGTGCTGCAGTTGCTGAAAATGACAATAATGCTGTGACACAACTCATTTGTCATAGTTTGTTCCATTAGTTATCATGCCAGCATCTGTAGCTCTATGGATTAATACATTTATATTATGAAGCTTTATCATTGTTTATAGACAAAGACAAAATTGTATGTGCCTTTCTGTAAGTGATAGAAAAATCACTCAAAAGGGACAGAAGTAGTCATAATATAAAATGTACTAACATATTAGATGTTAGTTTTTAATTGTTGTTTAAGAGAATCATAATAACTCCTTCATGCCTGACTTTACTTCCAATTATCTAAAAAATGTTCTTTTTTTCTATTTAAGGTGGGGTCAAATTCAATAGAGTCCTATAAGTAAATGATAAGTCGTGAATTTGTGACATCCAGCGAGAAAGAATAAAAAACAAACAAATGAAACGGGGCTGGTTAAGCTAAATGATGTTTATAGAAAAATTCGAGGATAGTTGGACCAAAATAACATATGTAAGTAACGTGTCTTCTAATGACCATTTCAAATGTTTTCAAACTTAGTTTGTGACAACAAACACTATGGTGGTTGGTTTTAAGTGTGTAGACCACACTGAACATGGTCTATAGATAGAGCAAGAGATATGTACACCAACAGACTATAAGAAAATCCTTTATAAATATTTTAAAGACTATAAGATTATCTCCAAGCAGCATGATGTTCGTAATAAATTTAAAGTTTACAGGTAACGTGGTCACAGGAGAAAACAATTATGGTAACCATGGATCCCAGAACCATTTCTAAAAACATTAAACAGAGACGACCAAGGAGGAACCCACTGCTGAAATGGATCAGAAACAAGCAGCTAGGATTTGCTGTAGATTGTTAACATAATACAGAGTCCTAACCTAATATTGCATGACTTAGTTCTCATATACACACCAACAAGTATGCAAATATCTATTTAAAGGTTTAAGTTTATTCATACAGTCTTATCTCACAGGATGCATCAACTGAAAAAAAGTTATGCAAACAGACAGGTACACACAAGATTTGCATAACCAAAATTATTGGAGAGGGGTATGAAAACAGTAACCATGCAAAATGTATGCAAAAGTGAATGAGTAGGTGGGTTGAATGAATGTGTGCTTCTTAGCCCTTGTGCTATCTTAGATGACCCCACCCTTACTTTGACGTGTTATCCCTACCATGACAAAGGTGGAAAGATTTCATCTAATGGACACCAGTGAAGATCACAAATCATTGAAGAAAAAAGGTTCAGAGCACTGTCTAGTGGGTCTAGATGACCCAAATCCCAACGTTAAAGTGCCTAGGATAGCACAAGGGTTACAGTGTATCTTGATCACAGTGACTGCTCCAGCAAGGGCAGGAGGCCTGGCACCCCACACCCCAGAGCCAGCGCAGCAGCTCGGCCTATCCAGGCATCCAAGAGCCCCCCTACCCACCCGTCAGACAAAGACCTGGGAAAAATCCTCCCCACGCGCATCAGACCCCCACAACGGAGACGGAGGAATGGACCTGGCAGTTCCCTGGCCGAGGAGAAGAAGGAACAGAGAGCGTGCAGGGCCAGAGTCCATGCCAGGGCAGTGACCCGCCCCACCCCAAGGCGCTCCAGGCCCAGACAATGCCCCGACCACACAAGGCCCAGATAAGAGCCTCGCCACCGCCCGGTAGTCCTGATCCTCTCCTCGCTCCCAGGGTCAGGCCTGGACCACCCCTGGCCAGCCCGCACTGCACACCCGAGCATACTGCCTGCCAGCCCCACTGAGGACAAACTGGGGGGAGGCGGCAGAACTGACCGTCCGACTGGGAAGGTGGACACCAGCAACCAGCAGAGGCCCTAGACAAGGCTAGGGGACGGTGAGCCTGAGGACCAGGCTTTAGTTGCTGTGAGCAACGATGGAAAAATATGGGTGCCCTTCTGTGCCCAGAACAGGGGCCCTACCCGCTCCTTGGGGGCCATGGTCCACCCAGCTGAGATGTTGTGGACTCCCTCACCGCAATGACCAATGATCCCTACGTGTCTAAAGCTAAAAACAAATAACCTCCCACTACCAACTGCTGCCAGGCTTCTTGGTGAGGTGTTGGGTGTAAAGAGAGAGAGTGGTTCTGCTCCAACACGGACTGGTACTGTTGGAACATCGTCTCCCAAGTAGTTCTGTATTGACTCCTATATACCAGAGACAAAAACAGCAACAACAAAAAATGTGAACTGAATTGTGGGAAATGTGGTATGTTCTTTTGTCCGGTCTTGTTTTAGTTTTATTGTTCCATTGTGTGTTCCAATTGAAAATGTGTGATGACCAGCTATGCCTCTACAATGACTTCATTTGTCTCATTATTTTTTTCTTAGGGGTTATTTTTCATCTAATCATAAGTGATGGCATTATTGTTGTCAGAAATTATGTGGTGTCGTTTGTAAAGCTGCAGAGTCAAATATTACTAGCAATATGTTTGATTATTTAGCCTGTTTTAGCTCCTAACCAAACATTTAGTTAAAAAGCTAAATATTTAATTTGGACTTAAGCAGTGATTTTACAAATAAACATTTAGTCACAAAGCTTAAATGTTTAGTTTAGAAAATAAAATATTAAGGTGACATCTAAATAACTAAACTATAGACTAAACTAAATATTTAGTCTGTAAACTAAATACATGATTTTTATTTTTTAATTCACTTTAAATTAAGATTTATAAATACATAAATTAAAAGGGGAAAATATGCATTTGAAAAATGAAATGTTTTTTCCCCTAAAACAGGCCATATAATATGGAGTGGTAATTTGACTGTGCAGCTTTACACTATAGACGGCATCCCACAAGAAAGATTGCCTAAAAAGTTGTTCTTGGTTTTTTTTTTGTTTTTGGGATTTATTTTGAAATCAGACACTGTTAATTCAAGTGATTCAACTATTTTTGACGACTTTGAGTCGCTATTCTTGCAGTTTTTGGTTGTACTTTCTGGTCAGAGGATTAACTTTCAAGTTAGTCCTCTTTCTTGGTGGACCCTCCTCCCATCTTGCCCCCTCATACCCCCTCACCCCTGCATGCCCAGTGTGAGACTGAGTTCGGCCCCTTCGACTGGAGGCTCGGGTTTATTTGGGAGCGCAGAGAAAAACAGTCGGGTTCCGTGCGCCTCGGGTGAAGGAAAGCTCCGCGGCGGACGCGCAAAAGCAGAAGGGGGGCTGCAGCGACGCCAGAGCAGGAACCGGACATTTGACCTTCTGTGAGCGCTCGGGTTGGAGATTATGACGGTGTTCTCTGCTGTTGGGGCGCTCTTGCTGTGCCAGCTGTTGGCATCCTCCTCAGCCCAGGTGGGTGAATGAGCTGGTGCGCCTTTGCGCGCTGCTTTCCTGGATTTCTATAGGCGCATCTGTTGATGCAGCACTGCTTTTAAAAAAAAGAAGATGCTGCAAGTTATGCCCCAGAGATAAAGCTTTTAAATCTCAATACCGGGCGCGTTTTGGGGTGGAAATGAATTTTAAAGGTGTTTTCTGAGCTGACATTTCCTAATAATTCCCCTCGGATCTGCTGCTGAGTGCAGGTTGTTGCATCGTTTGTTTTTCTCTGAACCTGTGGAATGTGCAGATTTGAGGTTAGCGCGCACAAAGCCGCCTCTGTTCTCCAGCATGCCTAGCTGAGCTTAACTCTGGAGAAAGTTACCGTTCATCTAATGAAGCAAAGCCAAATAGAAATATTAACACTCATCATAATTTCAAAAGCTCCTCCCTTGTTTGACGTTATGTTTTCGTGTGATTTTCCATTGAAAAAGAAATAGTTACATTTTTAGGGCACTTCCAATTGTTCTTAATTCATTAATGTTATTATCCAATTTCAAATTTTAGTTGCCCCCCCCCCCCCCCCCCCCCAAAACAAATTATATACATAATTCAACAACTTTACATCAAATACCTGATTTTAGTTGATTTTCCCTTGCAGAGGCCAGGCCCCAGAGGACCCAAGGGGCTCCCAGGACCCCCAGGGTTACCAGGAAGAGATGGCACAGATGTAAGTTAGGGACACTCCTTTAATATTTGCATCTTAACACAACTGTAAGCTGGACTATTATTGCACTATTTTAACTTCTAAATAGACGTGTGACTGGGGAACATAAGTTAAAGTAAAGAAATGTGATCACTATTTTGATCTTAATTCTTGTTCTTTTGCAAAAACTGGTATTTTTATTTGTAGTAATGGATAACGGGTGTTCCGGTTGTACTCAGAGCAACTCAGACGTAGCATTATTTGTGTAAATTTCATTTAGTCTTAAGTTCATCAGGACGATCCAATAGGTTCCACCTGACTGATTGACTCCTCCCACAGCTACTCCTGGATATGATCAATTGCTTTTAGCAAATAGGCAGGATCAAGGTGTGTGACTTACTTTGAATGAAGGATCTAGAGACACTTCCTTGTTTGCTCCTCCTTACAAAACAGACTGTGACACTGGTTGCACCAGCAGCTTCTGCATTACTATCATTATATACTGAGAGTTTATGGAAAACACAATTTGATTGTGTGCTATTTTCAGTTACAAGGTGGTTAATCTGGTAGTGAGACAACATAATGACATTTTTAAAGTAGACGTTAATTATGAACAGGATTGTAAATCTGTGATAACTCGATTGGATATATGTTATTGCATTCAAATCTTTGACAAACAGACCATTGAATGTTACACGTTTTTTTAATTTTCTTATAAAGGTCCGGTTTGTCTTAGTTTTGGATATTTTCAGATTCCTTTAAAGTTTGGAGACACAGAGGGCTCATTCATGCATTCCCCAAGCCTGTGAGAGCATCTAGAGTTTCAGCTCGCACCTCCTGCCTGCACCTTCACCCTCCTATCCAAACCAAACTCCGGCTTGTATCATGGGACCAATCTGCACTATTTTCAGCCATTTGCTCTTCCCCAATCACTGCAGAGGAAAAGGACCTCTAATAAACAAGAAAGGCATTTTTTTCCCTTTTGTTGTTTCCTTAAAGGCATAACAGGATGAATTACCAGTTTGACTAGATGAAACTGGGTTTTCTGAATGTACAGAAATTGAACTTATATATTTAAAATGCTCAGTGTCACTTTTCTTTCCTTTTTTAGGGGAAACCTGGACCTCCAGGATTTTCAGGGAAACCTGTAAGTATTTCAACCGATCAACAAAAACCAGCACCTCAGTCAGTACCAGTGGAGAAACTGTACTGAGATTTCTATTCGCATAACAGTAAAATAAAAAATAAAAAGACTCATCTTTAGTTTTGTGACTGGTAAATATTTAAGTAATTGTTCTGTTAAGCATTTAATTCTGGTCTACTGTTAGTGTTACTGTTCTGTATACCTTAAATCAAAAACATGTGTTGATGTTCTGCTACATGGAGTCCTTGTCAGTAACTTCCTAAAGCTGTACATCCAGATTTGATCAACTTTTATCACACAAATGGCCATGTCTAAAAGTATATTTCTCCAAAAAATTTAAATCTAACAAATAAAATGAACACTAAGTAGTTTAGTCTTCTTTAATTCAGACAACACTTACTAATAAAGTTGTTTCCTAACGCTCTCTTTGGTGTGAAAGTGCCTCTCTCAAGGATTTTAAGTCAACACTCAATTTTTAGATCAAATGTTTGTTTGAGACCAGAGCTGCATTACTTTTACAAAAAATCTTTATTTTGTGTTATGTATTCGAAGAATATGAGCTTTCTTCTTCTGTGATCAACCAAAAGCAGCATTGTTGTCCTCTTACTGCTCACATTTGACCTGTCAGAAGTTCCAGTTTCCAAAGTTTGTGTGAAAGCTTCGGTTGGCTCTGATCTGTGGGTGCACAAACATTCGTGTTTTGCCTTGGGGGTTGACATTGAAGCTCAACACAAAGAAGGGCTATTTCAACAATCACATCAGTCATCTCTGCAAACATACAGGGATTCCTTCCTCTGATGTTCTATTGAGCACGCTCACATTCGCTGTGAACAGACATGGAACTCTGTAGTTTTCAGTGGTGCTACTTCAAGTTGTTGGTTGGACTTGCAGTTTCACATCTCAGCAACTGTTAGGGAGCAGTCTGGGTCACATTTTGAACGTCCCAAATCTGGTTGACTGGAATCCTTTGAGTCCGATTTTGATTTTTCTACCAATCTGCATTGAAAGCCATTTATTTAATCTATTTAAGGTGAGAAACAACATTTTACTACATTTACACATTTACAACAATGAATTAAGTGTATTTTAAATAGACCAAATCGGGGAATTAAGATTTTTTTCATTACGTGAAAATAAACTAAACACTGATGTAAAGCTGGCATCATGTCTTCGAAACAAATGGTAGTTATTGAAGACAAAATACATAATAAAATATTTTTAAAAACAAATCACCTCTCCAAAGATGACATTTGTAAAAGACGTTTTTTTCTTTTTGGTAAAAACTGAATCAAATCTTCAGTTTCTCTCTCGGTTAAACTAATACCAACTGGATTTGAATGTGTTTTGATTGTTATGGGCAAGTAATATTGCAAAATTAAAAAAATACAAGTCCAGTGTCCACTTGGTCAAACAGTCTCACTTGTTTCTCTCTAGGGCCCCAAAGGAAAAGCAGGGACACCAGGATTACCAGGAAAAGCAGGACTGCCAGGGCTTCCAGGGATCGATGTGAGTGCCCACACATGCTGTTCTGTTTGAACAACTTTGTCTTCATTCAATTTTGACTATTGTTTCTTAAACATTAAACGTATGTGACCCATTTGAACTGGTGAGGCCACGTTTAGATGAAGTTAGTTCAGTAACAGCAGAGGAGAGTTGATGTGACTCTTTCTCTCCAGGGTTTAACCGGACCCGACGGTCCTCCTGGAAAAGATGGACCTGCAGGGGAACAGGTGAGGGTCTCCTGGTCTTCTGAGAGATGCAACATGACACAATTGAAGATACCTCAAATAGCTCAACTCTCACAAACATTCAGATCACCTTTGCCAATGTTGCAGCTCATGCTTTAAGCTTCACATCCATGTTTTCCATGTCTGCCTGAATTTGTCAAGTAGGCTCAGGAATATTTTTAATGAGGGATCAGAATGAGCTCTGCTTATCCAGCCTCTTAATCCGCTCCAGAATGTGCCCTGTTTCTCCCCAATCCACACGATTGTAGATATGATTGTTTCCTTTTTTTTAATCTGATGCAGAGAAGTCTCAAAGAAATGAAGGCATGAACGCAGATGTGACATTAAGCCACTGGAAAATCCTCTGCATGAAACAATAGACTAAGGAACTTGTAGGGTTAAAAACCCCTTAAACCTTCCTGACAGTTCCTCTAATTAGCTGAGCTACTGACTGCATCAGCTTATGTCTGAATGTATGATGATAACTGCTGTTATTGCTGCCCTGCAAAGAAATTCAAGTCTGAGATGAAGAGCTGTGTTCTGGCCATGGAGGTCTAATAACCATCAGCTTAGCCTTTTTGAACTTCTTGGCGCCTGAATTAATTTCCAATAATGGAAACAAAAACACTCATGTTTTGCTTTCAAGTAGATGCCAAATTAAGGTAATTTTGGAGCCGAATGGTTTGTTGCATATTTGCATCAATAGGCGTCATATGGTTAAGCTACAAATGTATTATGTATAAGAAAAAACTAAACACATCAATAAAAAGAAAAGTCATTTTAAAAAATACAATAGAAATTACAGACAAGCCAATAATAATGAATAACAGTAATAATCGAAAACTGGGTTAAAGGTCAAAGTAGCTGTTCATCAGTAATTTTGTGGCGACTTCACCAAAAGCAGAGACTGTGCATTGGGACTCTGGTCTGCAGTGAGACAGGCTCTCCACACAAACAGGAATGTGGCGCTCAAGTGTTGTTTACCTGGAATTTGGACAACACAAATAAAGCTGGGAGGTGACAATGCCTCCACATTGTTTGTTTGAATGATTTATCCAGATTTTATCTGTTTCATTTAAAGGCTAGAAGACTACATTCATTAAAGAGGTCTGAGGCTGGTCTAGAGTTTCTACACTCACAGAAAACATGAAAAAAGCAAAAATAATTTTTATTTATTTTAACCAAAATGTTTAAACTTCTGCTTTAACAAAAAAATCCAACAAACATTTCCTACTAAGACTGTCTATTAGCTGCTTCTTTATTAAAAAAAAAACTAGGGTATACAATTAATAAGAGTGTTAAAATGTATTTTCGAAAGCAGAAAAAATAGTAATAAATAAGAATGTATTTCTGCCTCTTTATCAACAGGGTGAACCGGGGCCTCCTGGTCCACCTGGACCTCCTGTAAGTAACCCCACATATATCTGGTACCAATGAGCCAAATACAGATCTGCCTGTGTTAGACTCACCTGCTTCCTTGTGTGTGAGAGGTAGTTTTCCTCTTGATCGTGGGGACTTAATTTGCCTTCCTGTGTCTTCCGTAGGGCAGAGGGAGACCAGGAGCTCCAGTGAGTACAACACTTGAATCCTTCTGACACCAAACTGCAGCCTGGATCCATGTGCCAGTAGTACTATGACACTAAGTCACTAAGTACTTGGAAGTGTTGTTTACACCTGGTGCCTTTTTTTGTGTTGTTTTCAGGGACTGCCAGGGACCAATGGGTTCCCGGGTGCAGTCGGGCCCCAGGGTCCAGTGGTAGGTATCTGTCTGATATATTTCTCTGCTTAATCAGGTCACATAAAGCTCCTGACACTTTGTGGATGATTCACTCTGATTTATTCAGCTCATTATTTTCTTTCACATTTCTTTGTAGTTGAGTGGATAGAGGCAGACTGAGTCTAAATGAGCTGAACTGCAACTTATCTGAGGATGGTGTTACCCAAAATAACAACTATTCAGGAAATAAAAAGACAAAAAAATGGCTTGTTCCATACATACAAGTCAGTACTAGTCTTTCATTGTCAATGGTGAAAGTAATAACTTCCTTTTCGTTCAAACCAAACCACGCTTTACACCAGATTTATCAACCTTTTTTTAACTTTCCCCTTTTTGCGTTCATACTTTGGACTGCTCTTTGATCCATTGGTAGGAGCATCTGAATCAAATGATAAAGTAACTAAAGCTGTGCACCAAGTAACCCTAAATAACTTTATTGGTTCCAAGCAGGACATATAATGCAGGTGCAAAACAATTAGGGGGTTATTCTTTGTAGTAAAACTTCTTTCTACTAGTCTAGAAGTTTTTTTCTTCTGCCTCTTTTTCCTGAAAGATCTGTGTGATGTCATAAATCTAACATCTTTGCTAAGCATGTGAATCTGACTTTTAGTGTCAAACTAGAAGTGGACACTGCTACAGCCTAAACTACTTATGATGTCACAATATGCCAGTCATCGGGGTATACTAAATCTTTTCTGTGGAGGGGGACAGGGTCGTTATAATTGTGACATTCTGACCTTATTGCCACAAGGTAGATACAAAAAGACAGAGAGGTTGAGGATTCTTCCAATGTTCTTCCTTTTTTGCTTTTATTTAGGGTCCAGAGGGTCTTCCAGGACTTCCTGGACCTCCCGGTCCTGATGGCCCTCCAGTAAGTTTTTTTCTTCTTTTTCTTTTCTTATTTTCCCCAGATTTATTCATCAGTGATACAAAAAAGTGTCGTGATCTGTCTCTGTCTGTTAGGGGCTTCCTGGCACTCTTCAGGATCTTAATGGTGATCTTCTGGTAAGGTGTTGGCAGTGCAAATGAAGAGCAAAAGGAGGTATCATTTGCAGAGTTTTTGCATCTTTGTCCCCAACAGTGTCCTGCAATTTGCCCCCCAGGACCGCCTGGTCCTCCTGGGATGCCAGGCTTCAAGGTAAAAATCCTCTCACTAAAAGTTATGGGTTCCATACTAACAATGTGTGTCCTCAGACCATCATGTTTTTGTGCGATCATGCCCTCAGGGACACACCGGACACAAAGGAGACAAGGGAGAGCAGGGGAAAGATGGAGAAAAGGTCAGCCGAGCCAGTGAGAAGAATAACGGCCTGCTTTCTGTCTTCACTGTGGCTTAATTGTTTTGTTTGGTCAATAGGGAGACCAAGGTCCCACGGGACCACCAGGTATTCCCGGCACTGTGGGTCTACAGGTAAGACACAAGAAGAAAACCATGGGGAATGACCTTCCCCTTAAAAACTGAAGTCCTTTCATGATGGTTTAATGATGCATTTGCAGGGCCCACGCGGTCTGAGAGGTTTACAAGGCCCGATCGGACCTGGAGGTGACAGAGTAAGCAGCCTCTCCGTGTTACCCCATCAACATCTATTATAAAAGGATTATCTTTATGATTGAAACTCTATCATACTCTTTAGGGTTTCCCGGGTTTCAGGGGCAAGCCTGGCATTGCTGGTATCATCGGGAAGACAGTGAGTCACTGCTTGTTTGTTTGATTTATGACAAACACTTTTAGTAGACGTTCACAGCTGGAACATGTGATTGGTCCCATCAATGAAAAGCTGTTTGTGTTTCATCTGATGTCCCCAGGGTGATCCTGGGGAAAGAGGGCCACAGGGATTTAAAGGACCCAAAGGAGAAGTAGTAAGTCAAAACTATTGATTTGTAATGACTTGGAATTGGCAAAAATGCAAAAGTGACACATGCATGTTTTCTTTTATAGGGGAAAATTGGCCCCAAAGGCGCTCCTGGAGGAGCGGGACCCAAAGGGGACCCTGTGAGTTCTTATGTGCTAAAACACTCTGTAATCTGTATAAATGGCAGCTTTGCAAACCATATCGGTCATTTGTGTCTTCGGCAGGGAATGCCGGGCAGAGATGGAAAAGATGGAACTCAGGGGTTGGATGGCGAGAAGGTAAGCGGTTCTGATGCTTCCTGAGTATTTGAACCCAAGATCAGAGGGAGAAAAGCTTTGAGGTGCTCACCACTGGGTTCTGGATTGGATATTCACTATGTATAATTATCATCTGGGAACAACACTCTTTAACCCTTGTGCTATCCTAGGCACTTCAACATTGGGAGTTGGGTCATCTAGACCCACTAGACAGTGTGCTGAACCTTTTTTCTTCAATGATTTGTGATCTTCACTGGTGTCCATGGATTACATGAAATCTTTCCACCTTTATCCACCTTTGTCATGGTAGGGAGAACACGTCAAAGTAAGGGTGGGGTCATCTAAGATAGCACAAGGGTTAACACAAACGTACATGAATATGTCGATGACACTGTCATTCACTGGAAACTGGATCCTTGCAAATAGCATGTATTGCTGAACAGCATTCTGGTATTGATCGAAAATTAGTCCTCCATTCTAAAACCAAGTTTATGATGATTACTAATTGTGATTAGATGCCTTAACCCTTGTGCCATCCTATGGGGTCAAGATGACCACTGACGTGTTCTCCCTACCATGACAAAGGTGGATAAAGGTGGAAAGATTTCATGTCATCCGTGGACACCAGTGAAGATCACAAATCATTGAAGGAAAAAAGGTTCAGAGCACTGTCTAGTGGGTCTAGATGACCCAACTCCCAATGTTAAAGTGCCTAGGATAGCACAAGGGTTAAGCAATCTCCACCCTCTGAGTGTGGTGCAGGCAGGTGGCGCATGTGTCTAAATACATTTGTGTACTGACTGATAACTATCAAACCACATGAGAGTTTTGTTCACAAACTAAGACTTCAATTGACCTTTTATTTTTAAATATAAGCTGTTGTTGAATTATGGAACTCTGTTTTACATGAATGATTCAGCTCAGTGTCTTTGAAAGGCCTTTCAGAGGTTCATCACTAAGCGATGTTACAGCACTGCACACTCGGGTGGGATGGCCCACCCTGGTCATTCAAAGGATGAATTATTGGTACATGTAAAATTTTAAGGCAACACTCGGACTTCTGATCACCTACATCTGCCGGTGCTGCTGCCTCTTGACCAGGACCACCTTGAAAAATAGGTTTTTAGTCTCTGTGGGATTAAATAAAAACAAACTGTATTGTCTATTTCCTGATAGGGGGATGCTGGACGCCACGGAACCGTTGGAGAAAAAGGACCAAATGGACTTCCTGTGAGTATTTTAAAGACTAATGAAAATAGTGTTTTTGGTGTTTTTAACATGTTCTTGTGACATTTTACTCATGAAGGACATGTATAAAGAAGATTGAGCTAAAAGTTGTGTTTCTGAGTATTTTTTTTATTCAACTCGTGAATCAGGAGCAGTGGAAAAAAATGGCGTTTAAAAAAAGCTTGTAGCTGTTAACAACTACAACCAGGGGGCCACCAGCTTCCTGCTCCCCTCCATTCTGATGAAAGAAAAAGGAAAAAGAGGAAAAAGATGGTTTTCCTCTGAATAGTTGAATAGTTCTGATATTGCTCGACATTTTAACCACTAATGTTAGTTTGCATAATAAGCTGGCAAGACAGACGACAAACAAAGGGATTATGCGATATTGATGCAGGCTTACTCCACACCAGCAGTTATAACCACAACTCGGAGGCAAATTTCTGATGCTCTGCAGAAATTATGTTGTAGAAAACAACACAGGTTTTTCATTTTGGCTAAAATCAGCATGATAATGATTAAAAGACCACCGGGAACGCTTTAAAAACAAATCAAAAGATGATCGTAGGGGACTTCAAAAAAGTCTATTTTTGATTTTTGACTTGAAATGGTTTATTTCAAGCAATCAAATAGAAATTATACACAAAAGCAATACAATCATCAGTTATACATTCATACAGTAACTAATCAAACTTAGGATAATTAGGCATATTAATAAATATTGCTTGAAAGGGAGTGGAAGGGAGCGAACTTATATAACCCCAGCCCGTTATACTATAACCATTTTATAACATGATTTATCAATATCCGGTTCATATTTTCAAACCACTAATCTGGAAGTGAAGCATTTAGCATCAAATTCCTTCTTTTCTAGGGTTTGGCGGGAAAGGTTGGGGCAAAAGGGTCTAAAGGAGAAGTTGTGAGTAAAAATAACCACACCAGCATCTCGTGAAGCTTGGAAAATGGAGAGAACCTCTTTAAATTCTATTTCTTTCATTCCAGGGTGATCCAGGGAAATCTGGAGAAACAGGACCCTCTGGAGAGCCAGGTCTTCCTGTATGTGTTTAAGGGGGTTCTTTGTAGTGTCATTTAACACAATATTTCCACCTAGTGGGATTTTTTTATGTTTTGTTTTTTTTTGCGCATCTATCTTTCAGGGGGAGATTGGCATACCTGGAGAGAGGGGGATTGCAGGTCCAAGAGGAGTGGCAGTGAGTAAAAATAAAAAGTCCCCTTTTTTTTGTTGCTATAAGTGCTGATTTTGAATCATCACACATTTTCCTGAATAATTAATCAGGCTTCTCAAAACCAAAATGTTCATTTTCTGACTTGTTCTTCTGTGAAACCAAACTGTTTCTCCATTAGGGAGGAATTGGACCAGCAGGAAACCCTGGACCTCTGGGAGTAAAAGGCTTCCAGGTCAGCGATTTAGCATCACACATTTGTAGCTCTAATATTTTGTCATTAATATTATTAATAATTTTAAAGTAAGAGTGCCTATTCTGTAGGGAATAAAAGGCGCTTTGGGTGACCCAGGACTTCCAGGACCAACAGGGATTCGTGGGGAGTTTGGTGACAGGGTGAGTGTCTCTGTGTTTTGCTGCTACATGTCTCCAGTTTGAGGATCATCGATTCACTTTCTTGGTCTATAAGAGCTTCAAAAGTCCTGCGTGAGCAGAAGAACACTGCGGTGGTATTTTGAAGCCCCGCAGTGGTTTGAGTGTTCGTGCGTCAGCTTGGGCTGATCAGGCCCTCGGCCTCAGTCTGCACACATAGTGGCCTCCTGTTCAGAACCTGGGGAAAGAACAAAGCAGGCCTTCATGCCAGTCCCATTCCCTGTCAACCAGCCCACCTCGCTGCCCCTGCCCCCACCCCCCACTGCACATACATTTCTTCATGGCTCTCATTTCTTGTGCCTCTCTGTCTGTCTTCCAAACCCTGCAGGGCCCGGTGGGGGCTTCTGGAGCGAAGGGAGACATGGTACGTTACGGCCTTTACACTTTTATGATCACCTCCATGCTCACTGGCAAAAAGCAAACAAGTTTCAACAGTTTGAAAAAAAAAATCTAGGCTACATTTTTTACTTAAATAACCGTAGTATTCTGTTGTCACTTTAGGGCGTGGCAGGAAGTGACGGATTACCAGGAGAGAACGGGGAGCCGGTGAGTTTTTGTTTGTTTGTTTTTAAAGCAGCCAATTAGCCTTCAAGCCAAATCAATCCATTCACTGCAAAAACTGAATCTTAAGACGGTAAAAAGTCCCGTGTTTAAAAAAATGTCTTATTTTCTGTTTTTCTATAGCAAGATAAGTTTAGTCACAGAAATCATGTCTTCTATGTCAAGCAACTTGAACTATTAAAGAAAAAGAAAAGAATTCTAGCCTTTTTGTTCAAAGAAGATCCGCCAATGAGGTCAGGCCTGTATAAAAATTAATCTAAAATATATTCTTGTTTTTTTCAGGGAGCTTTTGGACCAGTTGGACAAAAAGGAGAGGTAAGGTATTGTAAAAAATTATCTGAAAAAAGATGTTTTTTGTTTTTGTTTTTACTAATTCAGATCATTCAAACTGCCCTACCAATGAGTTCTTCCTCAGAAATAGTCATTTTGTTTGTGAGTGTCCTCCACATGTTCACCTTGAACTGCTTGCCAATCGACAGGGCCTCAGCGCGTGATTGAGATCGGTCAAACTAAGCTGCAGCAGCATTTCGTATCTTCTTTGCTGTGCTTTATATAAATAAAATCAATGAATGAATCTATCCCCACCATTTCTCAGAAGAACACCTTTCCTCTCAACTCAGTGTTGAAATATTAAATGCTTCTTGTTCCAGAATTCTGGCATTTTTTTACAGACATTAGGCCAGGGGTGGGCAATTCCAGGCCTCGAGGGCCGGTGTGTCTGCATGATTTCCAGATACTCTTGCCCTACTCATGGCTGATTACCTGGTTCAGGTGTGTCCAGCCAATCAGAACATGCCAGAGCAGGGTATGCTGGAAAACATGCAGGACTGCGGCCCTCAGTGCCCACCTCTGCATTAGGCTAACGATTGTTCCTGGTTGCAGTCAGGGAAGCGAGGTGAACTGGGGCCGAAGGGCGTGACTGGGCCACAAGGAGAGCTCGGCGCACGAGGGCCTCCGGGAAAGCAAGGGCCAATTGGTTTCCAAGGTGAACAGGGGGTGCCTGGACTTCCAGGAAAGAGAGGTGTACCTGTGAGTCTGAGATTTGCCTCTCCGCCTTTAACTGTTCAAGGCTCTTAAGAAGTTGTCATACCCGCTGGTTGAGTGAGCTCACACTTCTGACACGCCTTCTTGTGTCTCAGGGTAAACTGGCGAGTGAGCAGCACATCAGAGAGCTGTGTGGTTCCATGATTGACGGTGAGTTTCTCCTTTTCTGCGTCTGATCTTAAGGAAAGCAGAGTTGAGGATTCACTCCATCCTCCATTCTTCTCCATCCTGCAGATCAGATAGCACAGTTGGCTGCTAACTTGAGGCGACCCCTGGCACCTGGAATGGTGGGCCGCCCCGGCCCTGCCGGCTCACCTGGAGAGCCTGGTTCTGCTGGTTCTATTGGGCATCCAGGTCCTCGTGGGCCACCGGGGTACAGAGGCCTGCCAGGGGAACTTGGAGATCCAGGTCCCAGAGGTATGAAAAAGTCTTTACATGCATAAAATTTACATGGTAACAATTGTGTTTTTAACATGTCCTTCCAGCATTTTACTGATGATGGAGGACATATGTAAAAAAAAATTAAAATGAGTGTTTTTCACCCTCCAGGTTTTACTTCTTAAACCCTTTTTTAATCTTTCAAATGTGACTTTGAAAGACTAAATCAGGTCAAAGCAGTATACCATAGAGTCACCAATTACCCCAGGGCTAACACCTAAACATGAACAGTGCAGGTGCAACACCAATCCACAAGTACTGATTGTAGAAGCTCCAACACATTTCACCAGCTGCTAAAGCACAAATACCAATGATTGAAGTTCTAAACAGAAAGTTCACTTTAAAAGAAAAATTAATACATTTGGTTTAAAATCTGCTACCTGTACTAGATCCCCAAGTGGAGGAGCTAAAGTCACAGATGTGGCCTTTGAATGACTTAAGCTTAATTCAGCTTTGGATCTCGTTTTTGGCCCTTGGTTTGACTAAATCATGGAATTTACCCATAATATTCCAGTCTCAAATTGTTGGACACTCTACTGCAAAGCCACTAGTATGTTTTTTTTTATACAGGTGATGTGGGAGATCAAGGTGACAAGGGTTCAGTCGGTAAAGCCGTTGATGGACCACCTGGAGACCAAGGACACCAAGGTAGGAAGGGTTTCTAAATCAAGGAAAGATGCTTAACTTTCATGATTGCCTCTACAACTGTGTGCGTTGCTTCTCACAGGTCAACCAGGAGTACCTGGAATTGTCAAAGACGGGCGTGATGGATCTCCGGGAGATCCAGGTGAGCCTGGAGAGGCGGGCAGAGTGGGTAGGACTGGACACCAGGGACCTCCTGGGATCTGTGATACATCAGCCTGCCAGGGAGCATCAGTGGCTGGAAAATCTTCCAACCCCAAAAACTAAAAAGAAAAAAAAAAGACTTCCTGCAGCCTAAAATCCTCTGCTACAAGGAGGTGGAATGAAAAACAAGGAGACTGGTTCTTAAAAACATCTCTTTATTAAAAAAATACAAGCGTCACAAGAAGGGGGAAGTAACATCAGATATTTGGAGAAGAACGGAGGATCACCAAAGCGAGTGTGATGGAAGCAAAGACCCCGCGTGACACCCAGAAAGAAAGCAGGCAGAGACATGGAAGAGAGGACGAGAACAACAATCCAAACATCATCACACAATTTACAAACTGGAACAATCCCTTTGTGTATAAAAACTTTGTACATGTCGTAGCCAGCGCCCCATCGACATCTGTAACCTCGCTGCAAACATTTGTGACTGTCTGATGTCGATGTGATCTCATCATGGTGCATTGTGTAAATCCCAGGTCTTACCTCAACTAACAAGCTTAATAGTGTAAAATATGGAAGGATATGCAGGAGGTAAAAAGCTGTGTGTACTGAAACAGTAATAAAAGGGGCCCAGAACTTGTTCAGACAATGTAAACATAAATATTTTGATACGTTTTTTAAGTAACTTGTTTTTCTGCCAATATGTTTTTAATCACATGTAAAGATTAAGAATCAAAACCAGGATAAAAACTGCCGATGCATAAATTAGAAATGCGAAATAAACATCATTTAAGAGGCTTAGGGGGTTTTAAGTTTTATAAGTTCCTTTTTCTCCTATCTGCAATGACCACGTCCACTATATCCCTCCGGTGCTGTAACTATTAAATATACATTTACTTTAATACTATTTATTGTTTGTGGGTGACTTGTATGTACAGTAAGATGCTACAGCGACGTTGTTGTAAGAAAGACCAAATAAAGCCACTTTTCAGTCAAATATTCCTCTTTTCTACCCGTCTAAAGAAAACGGCACACGTCAGATAAAGAGGAACTGCAGCAGAAATTTAACAGAACTTATTTCAATTCAAAAGTTTCAATATTTTAGTAAAAAGGATTGAAAAAAAAGGATGCAAAACTAATCTACTTTGGTAAAGACTTTGGTCGAGAATAAAGAGATCAACGTCAAACAGCGTTTTTGCTCCAACAAAACCATTTCATCTGTTCTAAAAGTTTCTTTGAACGAATGTTTTTTTAATGGCGCCAAAAAAAAAAAAGGTTTTAACACGGAGTTTGGAAAGTGAACAGGTTCAGACTTTCAAGCGTGAAAACACAAACACAGACAAATCAATGAAATGTAAACTTTTTGGGGGATTAAAAACAAAACGGTTATTGTTCAGCGGCGAGGGAGGGGTCGAGTGCCTCATTCACCTCCGGCTGGATTGGGTGCTGGCCTGAAGAGGAGCCGCTCTTCAGACACGTTTCTGTTTTATGAGCAAAGAGCTTCCCAAACTCCTAAAGACAAAACAGAAAAAATAAAAGGTCAGAACTGATGGAGTCACTTCTGTTTAAACCTGCCTGCTGAGGCTGGTTTTATTTATTTGTCTCTTGTACAAACAACCACAAAAATTGTAACCTCTGTCCAGATTAGATTAGATTAGATTAGATTAGATACACTTTATTCATCTCACAATGGGGAAATACTCTTATCTTCAGAAGCAAAAAAGACATTCAGAAATACAAAACAGCAAAAAAAAGTGGCATTCACAGAGAAAAAAGTGACCTTCATAACAACATTATAGATGAGACAGAGGAACATCTGTAACAACTGCTTTTTTATGACAAAGTAAATTAAATTTGAACAAAAATAAATAAGTAAAAATACACAGCAAAAGCAACCGTTAGAGAACAAGAACAAAAAACAACTGAAAATTTGTCATTTTAAAGCCTATTTTGTGCCACAAAAAATGTATTTAGCCTTACATCTATCTTTATGATGTGTGGACCATTGACTGTATATGAGAACTGGACTGAGTGACCCCTCCCCCTGCTGGTTCCAAGAAGCCAAAATCCAGAAGACTTCTATAGAAAAATAAACATCTATTACTCATTCATTCTATTTGTCAGAAGGACTATTCTCATTTTGCTATTTTTTAACGAGTTCTTTCTAGTCCTAATTGTTTGAAATATTTTTCTTCAAAACTATTCTAGTTATAAACTGGCCAATCAGATGCCTCGATAAAAATATGCTGCCTCACATCGAACGTTTCAAACATCTGATCAATTGGATGGTGAGGATGTGGACTTCCAACTCGCTCACTCCTGATTGGTAAGAGCGATTCCCATTGAAATGACTCAGACCAATAATCACTGCTCACTGACGTCTGGCTCCAACATGGCGGCGTCCACATTGAGAAAAAATGGCAACTGAATGACTTCATTTCATTGGAGCCGGAACCAAGTCTCTTTCTATGGGTAACGTCACACTCACTCAGTCCAGTTCTCTTTTACAGTCAGAGATTGAAAGATGCACGTCAGCTGCAGTCACAGCAAACACAAGAGGCTCACCTCTTTGAACGTGTCTCCATACTTCTTGGTGATGTACCTCAGGAAGGTTGTGGTCCACGTCAGAGTGGTAACTTTGTCAGTGCAGGGGTCACAGAACGGCACCATGGTGTTCAGCTCATCACAGCACAGGCGAATCCTCTTCCTGACATTCATCAAACATGTTTAAATATCTTCTGAAATGGTTAAATGCATGTTTAAAACATCTTTTTTTTTTTACTTTAAACAGATCGAGCAGTCTCCCTTTAAAAGAACTGAAAATCAAGTTAGACTGAAAATAGAGGCTTTTAAAGGTTTAAAGTTAAAGTGCAGTGTTTTGCAGCACAAACTTGATCATGTAAATGAGGTTTAAAGATCTGTAAATAAATCAAAATAATAAATAAATCCAAATTTGCCATAGTATTTTCTAAATCATGTTTTTGTTTAACAATTATTTGTTTTACTGTCAGGTTTTTCTTCAAAATCTAAAATGAATTTCTTTCTATGATAATCAAAGCTGAAATGTTGTTAAACTAAATCTTTATGAATTTGTAACATTTTTGTTACCTTTCAAGTAAAAAAATTCATTTTTTCATTTCAAACACAACTACAGTATCCCCCCCCCAATAGGGACCAGAGACCCCCCCCCCCAAAAAGGCAGAATAAGGAAAACAACCCCCCCTCCCCAAAAGACCCCCTCTCAAGCAAGAAAAGAGCTAAAAAATAACTGATATTTCATGAAAAGATTTGTTCCGTAGTGTGCCAAAGGTAATATATCATCATATATATGGATATAGTTTAGTCTGAAAGGCTCAAGAAAATCACGATATAGATTCTTGTTAAAGTTTAGACTAGCATTGTTTTATGAACCTGACTTTAACGCTGCAGCTCCTCCTTTAGAGGTTCTTCAAAATAACCTTTCTGCATGCAGACTGCGGCTCACCTGCGCTCCCTCTCAGTAATGTTGTGTCTTTCTCTGCGCTGATTGTTAGACAGAAGAGATCGAGCTCTTTTCCGGCCTCCGCGCTGAGCCTCTTTGACCGAGTCTGGAAGAGCCTGAACAGACGCTCTGTTGGCCTCGGGGCCGCAGTTATTTCTGTGGACAGCAGGTGTCTCCACATCCTCTATTTGGAGAAAGAAAAATTTAAATGCAGATTGCTCTATAAATAAATTAAAAATACAACATAAAAGGTGGTGTTTTTTTCTTTACTGTTGACAATTATCTGCTCTTCCTCTAGGTTGTTGCTGGTATGAACACTTTTTGGAAAAGTGTGATCAGGGTAGAAATGAAATGAAAAGCTCTTGGAGATGACTAAACCCGGGTGTTTGTTCGTCTCAGTCGTCTGAGCAAAACTCTGAAATACAAAGGCAGATAATTGGGCTTTATTCTGAACAAAATGCTTCTTTTTTTAAAGCATCATCATTTTCTTTCATCCTACCTGACCACACACTGGATTAATGTCTCTGCTGGAACCAACCGGAGGATTTTCCCCATCAGCTGTCGCCCACTTTGACCTCTGAGGATTGATGGCCGTCTCTTCAGCCACTGCCGACTGCTGGAATGCTGTCAGCAGACTAAAACAAAACAGTCGAAATGTACCTGCACTATAAGAGAGCAATAACAAAGCAGAACGCACGTTTGTTTTTTTTAAAGTACCTGCTGAGGAGAGTCGGGTGAATGTCTGGCTGTCCCGTGGTATCGGGACACATGCTGTTAAATCTCTTCTCGAGACAAACTCTGGCACTGGACAAGGATTCCTTCGGTGAAATTCTCCTGAACTTGCCAAGAGGCGTCGCCGGGCTATCCTCCCTATTGATCCTGGCCAGCACGGATCCTGGGACCTCTCCGTGGGACGGAGTCTTTTCCACCGACGTCAGCAGGCAGTGGTCGTCGCTTGAAACTGACAGGTCGATGGCTTGAGTGGATTTGAGGGGAGAAACCACCGTAGAGTTAGCAGCACCTTTGACCACCACTCCGGCTGAGCGGGGCCGGGTGTCCGGGCCTTCCACAGGCCCCGCCTGAGCCTCTGCGCGCCAGCGGATGAAGTGCTGAAGGTCCGAAAACTCAGCCTCCGTCATGTCGATCAGACCAAGGTCTGAGCTCAACATCTGCCCCTGATCCTGCGTCACGGACCCACTCGGTGTCAGAATCAGCTCAACCGAGTCACCAGGGTGCTCTCTGACTGAAGGCGAGGGGTGGGCGGTTTTACAGGATGAAGATAGAGACGACATTTTTGAATCTGAGGATGATGAAATAAAGATCAAAAACAATGACTGAACAGCACAACTGAACAGCTTCGATCACTGAATTATTTTATTTCCCCTTTTTATGATGTGATAATAGACAACCAGAATGTGTGCGTCTGGGCAGAGCGGTCAGCCATATTTTTCTGCAAAACGTGAAATCAGGGAAAGACAACTTAAAGACCCACTCAGATGAAATTTGTGATTTTAACTTGTTTCTTGTGGCATTTTCTCATGATGGAGGACATATGAAGAAAATTAAGATGAAAGATTCTCAGTATTCAACTCATTGTGAATCAAGAGCAGATACAAAAATCCCACTGGAAAAAGCTTGTTGGTGTGCCGTAGCAGCTAATAGGGCAAGTAACAAGCTCCCTGCTGTGGCTTGGCGACTCCATTCTGATGTAGATGACCAGATCCACATACGGTTTCTTTTTTTCATCTGGCTCAAAACTGTACGGCTGGATAGTTTCAATATTGCTCGCCATTTTTGTTGTGCGGGTAAAGTTAGGTTAGTTTGTTGTTTTTATTATTACTATTATTATGTCGAGAAGGAGGGGTGGGCTTACTAGTCTGCATACAGCTCAGAGGCGCATTTCTAATAAACAACTGCCGCTCTGCAGAAAACACAGAATAATTCAAAGACCACTAGGAATGCTTTTAAAATAGATCAGAAAATGAGTGGAGTGGGATTTTCAAGAACCAAAGGGTTCTTATCTTTTCAGACATCCTCTGTCGTGCAGAACTTGATCATCCGTTTGGATATGGCACTAAGGCTCACTCCAATCAACACTGCGATCTAATTTGCCATGCAGACCCCCACAGACCCCCCCTGACCACCAATGATACTCACAGCTGCTGCCATCAGGCATCTGATAAGGAGCAGCGGGGGCTGCCAAAGTCTTCAGTCAGTCGCACAACACAACAAATGCGAGCTCTTTTGAAATGTGGCACCTTTATGACAGCATAGGGTTTGACACCAAGAAGCAACAAAAGGATAAGGAACTTTCAGTAAAATTCGTTTTTGTGTGTCTGAGTCTTTTTTCCCCTTTTTTTATTTTGAAATATCCAGTTAAGAATGGAGTTTCTTAAATTAAACCAACTAAACACTGGCTAAGCTCGTTTTGTCATTAGCAGATTTCTTTTCATGCTTAATTATAACACTTATAGTACTTTTTTATATATACATTTACAGTTTACTGGCAAATTTAAAACTTCCACCACCTTGTGCTCAATAGTTTCAACTATAATGAAGAAATTAAAAAAAAAAAATACGAGGGGGTGGGGGGTATACAAATAAAATCGTAGATACAATTTCAGATGAATGAAAATACCCCCGTTTTGTAATTTTTTTATTTTTCACATAATGATTCTTTTCGACCGAACATCCGTAAAAACAAAACCTGTTACACTATAATACCTTAATAAATGAGCGTTGTTATTCTTTTTACCATCTACTATCCAGACTAAAATCATTCGGTAATTTTTATGCTGAAATGAAGACTGAAAATTGGCTAAAATAGCTGCCGGTTGGTGGATTTCTATTAGCACACTGTAGCTAAGCTAAGCTAAGTTAAGACAAGCTAACGTTCGGTTCTGCCGTAATACGTGCAGGATATAAATAACAATGCAAAAAACTTTAATAACTTTAATTATAATTTGTTATTTTACCAGTATGATCAGTTTTGAGCTGTCCACGAGTGCCCTTAATGGAGACAGACTTACTTTCAGCCTAGTTCTTTGACCGATGTCAAAGAATGAATGTCCGCGGCGCCACCAGTTCTGTGCGATCACTAAATCCTCCTTCCAGGAAACTAGAATGAAATCGAAAACGCGAACTCATAAAATAATAATAATAATTAATATTATAATTTCTTAATAAAAAATAATTTTACACAGGCTGATATTTTCTCCGAATTAATGATTTGATTCATTTTTCTAAAAAAAAAAAAAAATCCGTTTTTAGTGCATATATATAAATGTATGTTTTCGTGGGTTTCATAACCTAAAACCTAAAAGCTAAAAAAAGAAAAAGAATATATAAAGATAGACAAATACACTACAATACTTTAAATCAATTAGGAAGTGTGCCCTGAATATATTACATTTTTAAAAAGAATTATGGAAATGAGAACACGTTCCCATGATATTCTAATTGTTGATAAGGGTCTGTAATTGAGCTTCTTATGGATACATTAGGATTTAGTTTCATTTTGAATGTTGGCCCAAAATCTAAGATTAATGACAAGAATACATTAGGCGGGATTACAATGTATTTTAAGATACTTTTGATGGTTTATAAAGGTTTTAATGGTCTTGGGCCTTCTTAACTCAGCGATATTCTAGTCTTTTAATGTTTTATGAGCCCTAGGACCCTGAGCTCTTCCTGCACTGGTCTTTTAGCTGTTCCTGAGGTATGGACCAAGTTTTATAGTGAGGCCTGCCAGAGAGCCTCAGGGCCACAGTGATTGTAGAGGTTTTAGGAGAAGGCTCCAGATCACCTAACTATTTATATATGTTCTTTATTAGCCTTTTTATAATCTTTTCTGTATTAAATTTTTTAATAAGTATTTAATTTTATGTATTTACATACATGACACCTATGTAATTGTAATGTCTTTCTTATTATGGTTTTAGCCCCAGTGTTTATCTGTAGGGTGTCTTTGTGCCGGGGCTTGCAGGCTTGGCCGGTGGTTGATGCCGCAGTTCTTGCCTTTGCTGGGGGCTGGGGTCCAGCATTGCAGCCTCACGGTTGTGGAATGCATGAACCGTCCAAAGCAAAGGCTTCCGCATCGTCCGTTAATTTCTGATAATGGACACCTTGTCAACCATCATCACTTACTTGACCAATAACTTAAATGCAGTCAAATTGTACAGTCAAATCAATTAATCATTTTTTTTCTAATCGGGTAATATTTTATGTAATAGGTTGCACTAGACAGATATGAAACTACCTGAAAATAAACATCTAAAAACAGAAAAGAATAAATGAGTGATTTCAAAGGCATTACATTACACTAGCCAACTGCAATTACCAGTTTTACATTGCACTTATTAGCTGAATTCCCCCTTGGAAAACGAATTTAATAACAAAAACTCCAGGTCCGTAGTGAAAATGCATAAAATTGAATCTTTCTTCCACCAGAAAAACTATTTCATACAAACGTTTTGTTAAACTTTTGACTGTGCATTTGAGTTGCTCTCATAAAGTTGGTCCTTGCCATGTACCTTCATATAAACACCTGGTTTAGACTGGTGCAGTAAGTAATCAGCCAAAGTATAACAGACAAAATAGGACAAAACAAGTTTTTAAAAAACATGTCACTTTATTGACTACTAGCATTTTTAAAACATCCTGAATAAGGTTTATTTTTAATCAGCAAAATATACAAGTCAAATGAACACTACAATGGCGACATTATGATTACAAAGAAAAGAGCTGTACATGATCTGTACAACAATCAGAGTATTTTTCTACCATGAACACTACATTGGATTAAGAAAAAAACAAATAATCTCGTTAAGAGGCATTAGTCATAACCCCAAGATCTTTATCCAAATGCAGCAAAACAAACAAAAATACAAGTTACAGATACATATTTTTTTCTGTTTCCAGCTCCCAAACCAAATGTTAAAAGGTTCTGTCTACAGATTATATTGAAATCATAAGAGTATTCAAAGAAAGCATTAAACACACCTATGTGTAAAGTCTTAAGTGTATTTCAGTAGTTTTGGTTCATGGTTTAAGCAAAGGTAAAAGATTAGTTTGCCTTTGTCAATTTCTGACGAATATGACTCGTTACTTCCTGTTTGAAAGTAATGTTGACTAGTTTCTTTTATTGGTAATCATTTCTGCACATAAATAATTAATGATATCTTCAACTTTTTCTTGACTTAAGGTACTCACTAGTTAGGCTTTACCATCTATGCCCTCTTGCTCGCCCTCTGTGTCGGGAATCCATTCCTCGGCCTCTGTCTGGTTCCATGTGTTTTGGGTGACCCATTTCTTTTTCTGTCATGCTAAAAGCATCATGATTTACTGAATGATCTGGTCTTAATAAAGGACCTTCTTTTGGAGTAGGAAGTAAGGCACCTCTGTGTCTCTGGGGTTCTACAACTGGCTGGTTTTGTGGTCTATTAAATACAGGGAGTGTTTTTCTTCCTCTGCTTGGACCTGGATCATCACGACTATTCAACAATGCTGAATGTGATTTGTAAAAATCCTGGAATCTGCCTGGTGCATGAGAACCTCTTCTTTCCCTCTTAGCTGACTGCCCTTTGAATCCTTGTTGCTCATCCTTTATGTCTGCACGTCTTTTGTCAGATATAGGAAACTCCACATTTCTGTCCCAACTTCTCGGCCGACGTTGCTGTCTTATATTTGGATCTCTCCATTCCTCTCTTAAGTTATCCTCATGGGCCGCCATGTCTACATTGAGCATTTCAGATTCCACCTCCCCAAAATCAGAAGCCTCACCATCAAAACCAGGGTACTCTGGGATGGAATTTCTATATCTGGGTCCTGGGTGTCTAAAATCAGGATCCATCATCTCTAATTCACTCCTGTTTGGAAATGAATCCATCATATCTGGATCTCCTGAAAAGGGTTGAGGTCCCTCTATTTTGTGTTGCATTGCTGACCCTCTTCCTCCTCTACCTATTCCTCTACCTCTACTTCTTCCTCTCACTCTTCCTCTAGTTCTGCCTCTATCAAAGGATTGTTCTCTTGTTTCAAGATCCCCTTCCTTTCTGAAAAAGGGTCTGCCAACTCTTTTGCAAGGCTCTCTCCACTCGTTTTCTTGTCTCCCACTACCTGGTCCAGGAAAAAAAGCATCGGAATTCACCTGATCAGGCCCTGTACTTACAAAATCTGCACAATTCCAGTCGCCTCCAGGACCTGATGCATGGTCTGAATATTGGACATCATGCTCTTCATGTAGGATCCCACCTTCACTTGCTGAAAGGTCCTCCCATTCACCATGAAAATCTTGCTGCCATTCACTAAGAATTTCTTGCTGACTATGTTCTTGGTCCTGGTTGTCTGGACGATATGGATGAGAGTTTATGTTTATGCCATGTCTGTCGCCTCTTCCCCTTCTGTTTCCTATAGCTTCAATGTTTGATGTTCTTCTACTAGTCCAGTTCTCTACAGATTCTGTGTCACACCTTCCAGGTCCAAAGGAACGAACATTGAGGCCTGCACCTCTTGAGCGTCTTCTCATGGGTCCCCGACCCCTAAAGTTTTGATCTGTTCTATGAAACCTTGGAGCTTCTATATCAGGACTTTCTTGAACAGATTCGGGTTCTACCCATTCGTTATGTCTTTCATGTCTTGGTGTCTCTGAATTTGTCCCCTGATGCCTAATGCTTGGATTTCTAAAATTCGAACCTGATTCTTTCCAGTCATGTCTTTCACCCTTCTCTTCTCCACAGTGTCTTTCAAGCCAAGGTTTTCTGAAGTTTAAGCCTTCTGATATTTGTCTTTCATGAAGTGGGATCTCATTGGCAGGAGCTCTTTCATCAATTTCTGGTCTTCTGGAAATATTTGGATATCTACTAATAGGCCTTTGACTTCCCATGGTATCTCTATCAGGCCCCACACTTCCAAAGTGTGCCCCTCTTCTGCCAAATTGTTGGCCCTCTATATCTGGCTGGGCTATTCCTGGCTCAGAAGGCCTTAACTGTGGGCCTCTTGGAAAGCACTTGTTTGGCATATCTTCCCCATTTGGGGGAATTCTTTCATTCCCAAATATGATATTTGGACCTTCTGGACCTCTCCTTTCTGGTCCTAGGCTTTCCATGTTGAGACTAGCATGTTGAGGCCCTGGCCTCCCAATATTTGGACCTTCATCTTCTCTCCTGCGTGGAACTGGACCTGCTGGACCTACATTTGTATTTGGTTCTCTGAAATCTGGATGTCTACCTTCTCCCCCATGATCCCAAAACTGCTGCCCTACTTGTTTACTGTGGTGCCCCAGAACTTCCATACCTGGGTCAAGTTGTTCTTGCCCCCCTCCTATGAAGTTACCCCCATTATCACGCATAAAAGTTCTTGTTCTGTCAAAACCCAGATCACCAATGTTTTGTTCTCCAGAACCTGTCCTTTCTGAACCAGGTACCCACACATCTGTCCCTCTTGGCCCTCTACTCTCAGCATATTGGTTGTCTAAAGTGGGACCTCTCATTTTAAGAGCCGGCCTTCTAAAATCTGAACTTTCAAATATTCTTTTGTCAGCCCTTGGATCATGAATATCTGAGCTTCTAAGATCAGGTGCCAATTCACAGAAATCTGAACCTATTTCCGAACCTTGACTAACTGTCTCCCTGGAAAAGTATCTTTGGTTGGGCCGTGGCCCTCTAAAAACTGTACCTCCACGTCCTCTATTGTGAAGACCTCTTTCAACCGGTCTTCCCCTTTCACACCCAGGTCCTCTAAGTTGGAGCTCAGCAGGTTCTTTTCTAAAAAGGTTAGGATCTTCCACAGATAAACCTCTGCCTCCAGGCCTTTGTTCTCTGAAATTTGAGTGTCTAGGTCCTTCAATTTTATTCCAAGGGGGCTCTGTGTTTTGACACTGCCCTTCAATAAATCCTTGACCTCCTGTGTTGTCGGTGTTATGCCCAGATTCTTCCATGGAACTGTTCATACCAGGTCCTGGACTTGCAATACCCTGTCCTCTCCTTACAGGCCATTTATTTCCTAAATCTGGGCTGGCTGACTCTTTTATGTATGGTCTTTGTGTCCCTTTAATTACACCCTTTGTTTCAAGGTCTTTTTCTATGAAATGTTGTCCAACAAAAACTTTTCTGTCAGGATCACACACGCCCACAGATAAACCTCTGTCATTAAATCCTGGCCCATAAGACCCTGTAACACTTTGCCCTTTTATACCAAATCCCTCATTGACCACAGATGGACCTCCATATTTTTGCCCCATAAAATCAGGAGCCTCTTGTCTTCTTTTTTCTTGGATTGGAAGCTTAGTTTCTAGACCAGCCCTTACAGGATCTGTTCTATTAAAACCTGAATCCATATTCAATGTCACCGTATTGTTTATTGTCCTTTCAGGTCCTTGATCTAACTGTTTGTCATGCATGTCAGGACCCCTTATTTCTGTCCTAAGCCCCATGAAACCTGAACACCCTGGTCCTTCCTCACAGGTTAAGCTTGTAGCTATAGTGCTATTTTCTGGCGGTGTGCATTGGAGGCTCTCAATGCCTTTTCTGTCAAAAACAACTGGTCCACTCTGATCCCACTGATTGCTATTCCTGTCAAATGTTGGTACATTCCATTCAAAATTTCTGGTATGAGAATGAAGACCTTTGCTCTGGAAAGGTTCATGACATTTCCAACCTGGATTTGGATTGTTTGGCGTTACATCTTTTTCTCCCTGTAAAACCTCCGTCCATCTACAAGTATCCCCAGGTTTTGACTGAAGGTTCTCCATTTTTAAATGCAAGCCTTGATGTTGATAAATATTGGTTTGGTCTCCACAAGCAAATCCCTTAGCATCTGTTTTTAAACTATCAGCACTTGACAACTGATCCCTTGGCTGTGAGATCATATTATCAAGCCCAGGTCTATTTACCAATAGGTCTTCTCTGTGTCTACCTGCCTTTTCATTTTGCTTTCTCGATTCTTCCATTGGTGAATGTGAGTCAACTCTTGATTGCATAGCCAGGTGCAGATGTTTAACCTCTTGGTTAATATTTGGTAAACTATTCATATTTCTCAAATCTTCCATGGTGGATAAAGGCAAAACCTTTTTATTGGAATCTGCTACTGTCTTGTCCTTTTGTTGTGTTGAATATTGACCTCTGACACCAAGACTCTGTTGGTTTAGTACCTTAAAGGATATTGTTGTTTCACTACCAATCGGTAAACAGTCTTTTTCAGATTTAATTAACACTGAGTCATTGGTAAACACTTCTGGATCTTTCACATCCTCAGATTCAGAACAACCATCGCCTTCAATGGGGGAATGTTTTACAAAACGTGGATCTGGATCAGGGCTCTCAGGAGAATCTCGAATGGGAGGCTCAATTTCTCTTAATGGAATTGTGTTTTCACATTTATCTGTAAAAAATGAAACCTGCTGGGCAGAGTTACATGTCTGTGTAGAAAGATTACAGCCAGATACCTTATTTTCACTGTTTTGAGACATTGGCAGATGTGGAATATCTGTCTTCATACTATAAGTATTTTTGAGTGAATCCTTTTCTGCCATTTGTGAGATGGATTCCAGATGATTTCCATCTGGAGTATTTTTAATTGGAACTTGAGAAATTGATTCATTATTCTGTGCAGCAAAGTCAGAAGATTCGAGAAGATCACTTTCTTTTGTTTTTTCAACACCTTGAGAGAGGGGGGCCCTGTGTCGTTTTGGAGAAACAGATACAGAATGTTTTTTTCGAGGAGCTGATGGAGATCTTCTATGTCCTCGAGAATGTCGGTATGCACTGGGGTCTTTGTGATGGTGTCTCTGTCGTTCAGAAGGATCTCTGACCCTATGCTTTGACCTGTCCCTTTCACTTCTTCTATGTCTATCTCTGTCTTTATGTCTACTGGAACGGGAGTGGGACCGAGGCTGGGATCTCCTTGAAGGACTTCCATGGTGGTGCCTTTCACGACGACTCCGTCGTTTTGGTGAGGATTTCATTTTTTTGCCATGGTATGAATCTGGAGAACCTCCACTCTTAGTGTCACTATGCCTTGATCTAAATGAAATATCACCTGCCTTTGTACTCCCACCTTTAAAAACATCATCTTGTATTTCATCAAAAAGGGACTCATCCTCTGGATCATAAGCTACATCAGAGTCATCAATCTCTCCAGCTGAGGAATATTTGTCCCGTTCCTCAACATTTGTCTTTGTTTCATCAGGCTTCGTTTTATCATCTTTTAAGACAGTGCCCTCTATCTTAGACATTTTGGAAATCATTTTTGAATTGTCATCTGCCCCTGTAATGTTGGTTTTGTCTGAAGCTATAGGCTCTGTCTTTAACAAACCAGACTCCACAGATGATAGCTGGCTAAGAGGGAAAGCTTTTGTTGGAGTAGACATAAGAGAGTCAGAAACAGAAAACTGAGCCATGAACATACCCACAGCTTCTCTTTGCTGTCGTAAGGCCTCTTCCTGCTCTTTCAACTGACGTTTTTGCTCTTCTATTTGCTTGTTGAGCTCTTCGAGCATCCTCTGCTGCTCCGTTAATGTTGCAGCTGAGACAACCACAGTACCAGTGGGAAGTTCTGATGTGACTGAAACTGGAACAGAACTCTGTGTTGAAGTAGTAGTTAGAGCTGGTTCTGGACATGATGGAGAATTTGGGGTCTGAATTGGAGCAGTCTGCTTTATTACGGCTTTATTACTCTGAATATCTTCAAAGATGGTTTCATCTTCCGGATCATAGGCTACATCATCTTCCACAAACTCTGATACCGTAGAGCTATCAGTTGCACTTGTTTCTTTTGTCTGTGGGGTAACTGTTGTTTGTTTCATTGCAGGATCATACTCCTCTTCAGGGTCATATGGTCTGTCAAAGTCACTCTCCTCTTCCTCCAAGTTTTGAACTTTAGATTTTTGTCCATATTGTTGGACAATTGGATCCAAACTTGAGTCAGACATTAGAGACACTGGGGTCTTCCTGGTACCACGAGTTGGTTTTGCAGAACCTTCTTCAGAGGCACTGGAGTCAGACTGCTTATTTCTAAACAAAGTTTTCAAAATAGATTGTAGCGGAGTCTTCTCATTCGATGCTTGTGCTGTATTCTTCTCGGAGTTGCTATTAGATGTTGACTCTGGGGCAACAACAAATGGGACAGGAGGAGGTGGTTTGTGGGCGGTTAAAACAGATGGTGTTTTAACTGATCCAGAAGCTGAAGAGTCCAACGGTGATAACAGAGGAGAGGAATTAGCAGGTGTTTCTGGATCATAGGGTTGAAACATCTCCGATTTATCTGACCCATAAAGGACTGGTGGTTTTGGAATCCACATAGGATCCTTGGACATGTTAACCTTGGATCTCTTTTCTTCAATTTCCGGAGGAGAGGTTCCTTGACGTTTTGCCTTCTGGACAATTGCTAAACCCAAGAGAAGATTGGGTCGATTTTTTTCAAACCCTAAAAAACAAACAAAAAAAAACAAGCAAAGCCTTTATATTTCTATTCTGCAATTTTAACCAACATTTTTTAAATAAATCTTTTCATAATCAAAGTCCAGATCAGATCAAACAGAAAAAGAAGTCAGATTTGTATAATTGCTTTCATAAGAAATGATTGTCAGATCAAATATCTCATTAACAGTATGACTAGACCCTGAATACTAGAATAAAAATGGTGTTCTTGCCCAAAAATATATTTAAATAATTTTAAAGACCTGAGCACAATTGTCAGATTTTATTTTAGCTATACATGTTTTAGCGTTTCTTTAAGCTGTTTACGTCAGCAACAATAAGACAAATATAAACAACAAACTAGCATTAAAGCGTAAAAATACTAATCCAACTTTAAGGACAGAGTTTTACAGATTGTTGTTTTACAAAATGATTTTACCCCCTTTGAGCCACATGACATCTACTTTTTACCTCATTCTCTGATGTTAAAGGATGCAAACTCTCTCGGTGGCCAAATATAACCTCTCTCCACTTATAGTCTTATAAGTGTTAACACCTATGCATTTAAAGGCAAATCAAAACATTAAAGAAATTGTAATAAAATGCATTCACACCTGGTCCTTGAAGAGGTTGTAGCATTGATGGGATTGATTCTTTTGCACTGAGTGGGACAAGGTACACATCCTTGATTGACCGGCTGATGTTTGCAACCACTCCAAAACGTCCTCTGCTGCTGAAATAGGAAAACAGGGAGACGTACGCCACCTCCTCCTCTTCTGTTGCTGGCTGAAACCGAATGACACACAACTCCTGGGAAACAAAAAGCAAAGGGAAAATATTAATTTACAATATTCTTAATAGGGTTCAAAGAAAACAAAGACATTTGACAAATTTTGCTTACCTTTGTAACAGAGGTTTTTAGTTTTTCGACATAGTCCCACACGGTTTCAGGCAAGATTCTGCCTCCAATTTGAATCGTATCAGGTAGATCCTACACAAAAGTAGCAGCTTTTCATGTTTGCTCTACAACAGTTTAGTAAACTAAAATGTGTATGTACATACCACTTTAAGATTTTCTGCTGATCCCGAAACCAAGTATCCCTTTGTGACAAACTTTGCGACAGTGAGCATATTTAGAAAGCCTTTCCATAGAATGTCTTGCTTGGCTAAGAACTGGGCAGTGTCACCTTCAGCTGGCGCCTTAGAGGCCATGGCTCTGAGAAACAATAAACATGATAAAGAAACTACACTGATTCCAGTCAGATGCTGCATCTAGAAGTGAGTAGTTTGAAAGTTCTTTCCAGTATTTTGAAAAACTGTTTACATACCTTGATGATGAGCCATAAAGTCTGGGATCAGCAGTTGAAGATGGCTTCAGTAGGATAGACTTGGGTAATGTTTTGTGTGCTGGCAGTGAAGATGATGGGGCAGAAGATGAACGAGGAGTGTCTTTCACAGGGGCATAAGAGGGAGCTTGGTTTTGAATTGTGTTATTGTTACTAGAGGAACTAGCCATTCTGCTCGCTGCAGTGCGGGGATCCCGTCTCAAAATGCTAACTGTAGAAACAGCTGGAATTACAACAGGTGTGTATCCTCTCTTTGGTGGAGTCACAGAAGCAGAGTCTGGAGTTGGGGAGGCGGGAGATTCTATGACAGGGGAAGCTGGAGATTCAAAAGTAGGGGATGCATGTGAATCCGTGGGTGAAGCAGGCGATTCCACAATGGTCAACTTTGGGGAGTCAGACAGGTGGGAAAAGGAATCTATTGATGAAGATGCAGGCGAATCCTTGTCAACGAAGTCAGGTGGTGCGCGCAAGGAAGATTCTTCCACAGATTTTTTCCAAGGTGGCTCATTTTTATCTTTTCCCAAAGACAATTTAGGTTTTTTCTTTACAGGCTCTTCCGCTTCTGTGCCTTGTTTCTGACCTTTTGGATGCAGAAGAGATATAGAATTAAATAACCATAAGTAGCAACTTTGGGCTATTGTATATTATACGTTTGGGGTCTTCTAAATTTGCATGCCTTTGTCAAGCAACTAAGTTGTTTCACCTGTGCATATCTTGCATTTCAGATCAAAAAGGTGAGCTTTGTGTTCTGATGTTGTATCCTTTAGCATGCAGGAGAGAATATCTGGAGCAGCACCATCCTGGCCAGGGTGAGAAGCTCTGACCTTCGATGAAGGAGGAGCAGGATTCTTCTTCTGGTCCTGCAAAGCAAATTATACCGTCAAATAGATCTAATCCATGCATGCTTTACAAAAGTCTGTAAAAAATATAATGTAAATTTGAAGTGTACATACTGAGATTTCAGATTTCTTCTCAATCCTAGGATTCAAACTAGGCAAATCAATCTTCACAGCTTCAGGTTTCTGCAAACTTGTCAATTTAGCAGTCCCGTCCTTTTTCTGTACAAATAAAACAACTGAATCATCACAATCGCTGCAAAATCCTTAGTTGTTGAGCTATTCGGAACTATTTTTTTACCTGGGATTTTTCTGCAGCTTTAGGCTCAGGCGCCGTAATAGCCTGCATGTCTTTTTGACTCATTCTGACCAGTCGGAAAGGGCCAATTTCTCCATGCACAACCCGATACAACAAGCCCTAAAAGGCGACAGATTCACAACTTCACACTCCATAGAATTTGACATTTTGAAAAAACTAACAACATTAAACAAACCTTGTTTTTTGGGTCTTTTAAGTTGAACATTATTGTTCGGTATTTGTTCATGTATTTGCTATCTGTGTTGCGAAATATGTCAAACATCTCTGTTTCAATGCAAGCAACAAGCTTTGCAACTTCACTCTCAGACATCTCCAGGTCCTCACAATCACAGATCCTGAAGAAATAAAGAAATTACAATGTCAGCGCAACATAAATCACAAGGAACTCTCTTTGACTGTGGTTGGAAAATACAATTTGGCTATAAAAGATAAACATAACAGATGGTTTTTGAGTGAATAAAACTGTCATCTTACAGATTCCCACCTTTTGAGAAGGATGCTTGTGAGGGAGCGTTGGATGCTTTGCCTGATCTGGGTGTTGGGCTGACAGGGTCTGGAGGAGGGAGCACTGGGTGCCGGCGACACAGGCAGAATTCGGGTTTCACTTGACAAACCGAGGCCCAAGGAGGGTTTCTTTACCGCAGCTGATGCTGAAATATGTCTTGACACAGATTGGGATGCAGACGGTTTCTTTGGGATGACATATGTGGTTTTTGAGACCACGAGGGCGCCGCTCTCATGATGTCTAGATGCTGAAGAGGTTGGAGGTTTTAAAATCAGGACCTGACCAGATTTTTCTGATGAAGGCGTTGTTGAAGTAACTGCTCCTTCAGGACATGCGCTGCTGCTTTCCGGGTCCTTAGGTTTTTCTGGGGTTTGACTTTGTGCAGCTGCTTCCTCCATTGCAGACTTGGAAATGACAGCTGGGTTTCTTGAGGTGTCATCTGGAAGATGTTTGGGTGAAGATCCAGCCTCACAGTAAGTCACAGGGTTTTTGTCGGCCTCATTCACTGCTGAAAGAAAAGAGAGAAGTGTATATGTGTAAAATTGAAATTATTTTAGTTACCTTTGCTAAAATAACAGAAAAAATAATTCTCTTTCGTTCAAGAGTTTATTAAACTGACAATAACTTGATGTTTAAACTTTTCAGCTGTTGACATAATCTTTCAATCCACTCGTGTTTAAAATCCACTCATACATTTTAAGAGCATAAATAGTAAACAATATCCATGTATATGATAATATAATGCACACAAAAGAACGATTTTTTAAAATTAAATATTAGTTATTTTCCTGAGTTCTTTTCCAACCCAGAAGACAACTCGATCTCTGAGGCACCGCCACTCCTTGTGGGAGCCGCCCATTTCATGACATCATCCTAGAGCCGGCCTGGGCAGCGTGTCTGTGTTTCGCCCATGAAAACAACAGCCTCCAAACTCTTGGAAAGATGGATGTGCATGTTGTGCATATAAAAGGGCGGGGTTTTGCTGAGATCTGTACCACCGCTGAGAAAGTGGGTGTGTGTGTGTTAGCCTTGAGGCGGTGCCGGCAGCACAGAATCTTTCTGGAAGGGGCTGTTCTTACTGGTCTATCTCAACTCGTGAGAACCTGCTTGTTTTCGTGGGTTGGGAGGGGCTGGAGCTCAGAGTACAGGTTTTTAGAGGAAAACTCAGAAATGCGATCAAAATACCACTTTTAAGGTTTCGTTTTGTGAGGAATGAACATCAAAATACATATAGCTATAAAAATTTATTTTGCATGGTATAGGCCCTTTAAGTAGTAAATATTGTCATTGTTCCATTTTTCAGTGTGCCTTAACAAGAATGTTTAAAGGTATAATGGCAATGTGTAGCATTTTTTGATGAGCTACAAATTGTTGTGCTTTGCTGCAAGTTAAATGTATTTTTGGAGCACTACTAACTGATTCAGATCTCTACATCATTGTCATCTCTCTTATTACATAGTGGGTTTGTGCTACACACAAAAACTACTGTCAATCCAGTAAAGCTGATTACTTTAAAAATGCAAATAATAGTGTCAATAATCTTTTTCAACTGGATGCAGGAATGGTAAAAATGTAGGTTAACATAATCTTATACTTACATAAAAGCACCTCTTAACTTTTCAGTTAAGTAATTTTACTGCAGTTAAAACATGTACTTTTGATGTTTTGATACTACTGTTGATTAAACTATATTTTTTCATGAACCTTTGTTGAAATTATGCAAGAACATAATTATGTCTATGATCAACTTTTCTGGTCAGTTGAAACATTTACTTTTTTTGTTTTTCCCAAACCTTTTCCGCTTTTGGCATCAAGCGTTTTTGTGGGAAGTAAACAAATAAGTGAATGACAAGAACAAGGTAAACTGAAATTTAAAATGTGGAATAATGGTACTTTGGTTGTTCAGACTTTTTCCTACAAATGTCATTAAATGAACAGACAATAAATGAAAAGGATTTATCTGTATATAGCTGTCCACAAGGAGATTCATTGCAGGTTTCTGTTTTGGTTTAAATAAGCTAATGTCAAGTGTATTTGGAAAGAAAAATATACTCATGGACTCAAACAGGTAGTTTTATTATTATGAAGCTGTTTTAAGAAAGGACAAACTAGCAAAATGCATATTTCAGTTATACTTTTTGTCACAAAAGACTGATGGAGTAAAGTTATGGTATTGCATATTTTATGGATTGACGACTTTAGCCAAATGCATGTGTTTTGGGGTTCATCTTTGGGGAATTTTTGAGCATGTTGTACCCTGTTCTAGTTTTGACAGATACGAGTCATAGATATTATGATTAAAGGAGCAAAGTCGAAGTCAATCATTTCTAACTTAAATAATCATGGTCTTTTGGATGTATGTTTGGCTGTGTGTATATCGTTGCAGTTTTTGTTTAATTTATTTTATTTTATTTGTATAGCCCAAATTCACAACAGTCGTCTCGATGGGCTTTGTACCGATAACTGTAAAGTAAACATACAATCAAAAGGATCATACTTCAACTATACAGACTAAACTAAACTTAATACTTTCCTTTATAGGAAACTTGCATTTTGCTTTTAATATCACAAGTTTATTTTGGGTAAAACAACAGAAAATGCACTATTGTATCTTGCAGAAAATAATTTAATGACAAATTTCCCATTCCATTTTTTTCTGTCTACTGTTTCGTTCTTCTTTTGAAGTGCACTGATGGTGAGGTGAGGTATCCAAACTTTATGTGTTCCAATAACCTTTAAGATTCCTTTTAGTATGGTGTTTGGATAACCTTTAGACTCTATGGAGCTCCAGAGAATATTCAACTGAATGAATGTATTTATTATATAAAAAAAATACTGTTTTACATCAACAATTATGGGTCTGTTAAAGTTTTTAATCAAGTTGGAAACACTTTTTTTAAAGGCAACCTTTTTTTTTTACTTAGAAACCTGGAGGTTATAAGATGATTGAATCAAGCATGCAAGCTGTCATGTGCCTCATATTAATTTTCTACAACTCCATGTTTGTTTCTGCAAATGGGGTAAACATCTGGTCAAATGCCAAATATGTTCCAGTGTGGTAGAGTAATGGGTGAAATGAATGCATTGCTATAAAACTTTAAAGGTAAAAATCAAAAATTCTTTAGGATTATCCTGCTGATCACCAATAAACATTTTCAACAGTTTCCTTTCACTCTCACGTACAGAATGTATATCTTAACATTTATAGATTTTTTATTTATCTAAGCCTTGTTTGGTGTCTGCACAGCTTTTTTGTGATGCATAAAATTGAGGCTAAAGAGAAATAATCTTTTCCATCCATTATTCAAATAATTCTTCTGAATTGAAAAGAATAGAAATGTTATTGCAAATCCAAATTCACTGTAAAATACTTCCCCAGCTGACTTTCCTTGTGTTTGGTTACTTTTTCTGATCATTTTAAGTAATGGACAAGTCTTGTTGTTCTACAACATTCATGAAATGCAATAAAGGAGGATTTGCCAAAATGTAAATATCTATGTAAATGTGGCACAGCAGATGTTCCAGGGAATAAATTGTTGCTTCAGGATGTAAACTTTAAGAGCAGCAATTAAGCAGACATGTCCAAATAATATATACATTGATGATATAAATCCTATGTTTGTGTTAAAGTTTTATTGATCTAAAAACTTTTTTAGCTTATTTATAAAGCATAAAACTTTATTGTCTTACTTTAGACCGTTTTCCACACATCATTGACTTGTAGTTTGACTTGTAGTTTGGGTTAATTCGACATAACAGAAGGAAAACCTTCCAATTGAAGCAGGTTAGTAAAGTAAAAAGAGTTAAAGTAAAGACTGATGTGGTTAATCAGAATATTTATAAATGTCCAAGCACTGAGTAGAACGAAGTCTGATGATCCACAAGGGCTACTGTTATAGGTTTTAGGGCTAAAAATAGCTTTTCTTATTGAAGGGGCAGATGTTGATTTATTCACAAAATCTGCTTTTATGGATTATTGAAGTAATATTTAAATAGTTTTGGGAAGAAGGTTTGTTTTTCAACTCAACAAACAGTCATTCCCTGAAGTGAAAGGGAGTGGAAGAGTTGTGATAAATGTCAGAAAACTCTCCTCATTTGAACATATAGTTGTGTAGAAACATCCTGCAGTGCAACACAGTGGGCGGAACCTCCTTAACATGACTGAATGGTGAGAACTTCACAACAACTCTTGAGGTTGTGGTTGAAAATAACTTCATTACACTGATTTCTTATTCAAGAATTAGCGTCATGTCAGCACCAAATGAAATTTCTGTCTAGATCATTCAGGGGGGAAAAAGCAACAGCAGAAGCAAATGAAGACACACAAATGTGTGAATGTAACTAGCACACAAACACATATGCTAGAATTAAACATTCTCAGAAACTAAAGAAGGTCTGAGCCCCAAAATCTGTCTTTTAACGGATCCTCTGGAAATCTTTAATCAAAGACAAATATACCTTTGTCTTGTAAACTTTGAACTTTATAGAGAACAAATCTAAACTAAAATACTGTGCATGGATCATAAAGCTTTTTCTAAAGGTTCCTTTATAGACATTAATATCCAAACATCCCCAAATGAATGAACTGTTATTAAAACAAAGGATTAAGGAGAAAGAAACAATCAAAGGAAAGACGATTAATGAAATGTTCACCATTAACCCTCAATCAATTTAATTCAAGTCATTCTGTAGAGCATCAGGAATTTCACTCAAGTGGCATTTTGTTTTTGTGCACCAAAAAGCGCATATAATGTGGTTATTATAACACACACACAAACATCATTTACACACAAAGGTGAGTTGATGGACCAAGTTGAATCATTTGTTTTTTTGTTGTTAATGTTGAATTTTACCTCTAACAGATGTTTTATAGATATGATTTTTGAAGTTTTCCGGATTGTTGCATTATATTTTTTATCATCTTAAGGGTTTAACTGAGAAACTAAAACAATGAAACACCAGCAAAACCCCTGTTGTGCTGTACTACACTTATTTGACCAGGAGAGGGTGCATGTGTTCTGCATTCACACTCAGGACAGAGACATCAGAAGCATTTTAGCCCTTGTGCTATCCTAGGCACTTTAACATTGGGAGTTGGGTCATCTAGACCCACTAGACAGTGCTCTGAACCTTTTTTCTTCAATGATTTGTGATCTTCGCTGGTGTCCATGGATTACATGAA
This sequence comes from Oryzias latipes, assembly GCF_053564925.1. Lineage (NCBI taxonomy): Eukaryota > Metazoa > Chordata > Actinopteri > Beloniformes > Adrianichthyidae > Oryzias > Oryzias latipes. The sequence continues at coordinate 17,296,930 of NC_136243.1, read as the reverse complement.
ATCTTTCCACCTTTATCCACCTTTGTCATGGTAGGGAGAACACGTCAATGCAAGGGTGGGGTCATCTAAGATAGCACAAGGGTTAGTGTTAACAAAAAAACCACACGGGCCTAGAGGTGTTGTCAGTTTGTGACAGTGATAGTGTGCAAAAAACAGGATTATACCCTAATTTTTGTTCTGCTAATGCAAGAGATGCACAGCATTTTAAACTGATTTTGACACATTGCAGTCGGCCAGTTTGACTAAGACACAACATAGACAGAGCTACAGCATTGAGCCGTATCAACGATGCACCTTTCCAGACAGAAACACTGGAAACTACAACTCAAATGTTCTGAAAAAGATGGGGCTGACATAGAAAAAAAACTGTTTCATGGCATGTATTTAGGGATTTGTACTTGTGATTTGTTTTTACATAGCATTATTTAAAAAACTTAATTTCTTCAAAATCCTAAAACCCAAAGAGTATTGATTCATATAACAGAACACAAAGCCCTCATCAGTGCAGTGATAAGTGTTTTCAGTTCAGACTGAGGTTTTCTTGTTCTCTCATTTTAATCCCAGCATTGAGACTATGATGTTCTCCCCATTTTCCCTCTATTTTAATTATTGCATTGATGACAACAAAGTCTCCAAACTCAAAGAGAAATCACTTTACTTGAAACAATAATGTATCTATTTAAACATGAAGTGTTTGAGCCTCAACAACAGCAGTACACTCCTTAGATGACCTTTAGTAACATTACAGCTAATCTCATCACTTTTCTTTAATAAATGGAAATTTGCTTAAAATAAAAAAAAATAAAAAAAACCTTGTTTGTTATTTTTTTGTCATTAAATGTTCCTAAAATCTTTTTTGTGTTTTTGGTGAGATTTTATTTTACTGTTCCAATAAAAGCTACAAGGAAATCATTTAAAGAATTACACTTCAATAACTTTTATGTTTCTTGTCAGATAATAATATTTTTGTGTCTTTCACTCTCTCTTGCAAAATTCCAGTAACTATTTGAGTCTTAACAGATGGTAAAATAGTTTTAAGTTTGGTTGTGTTATAACAGATAATCCACAGATGTTTGCCTTTAACCATCCTCATGTTGTTTTGTCATTCACTAACATCTCTCCTTTGACTGATGACAGAAATGTGGTAATTTTGTGCTCGCCTGCTTTATGGTCGTTTACTTCTGCAATGATTAACTTTTAAGTCGTTTTTTAAAGGAGATGTTTCAATGATTTTGTGTTAATCAATCTGCTTCCTCTTTTCTGCTTTTACTAACATTTATGTTTGTTATCCAACAGAGCTTCCAGTATTTTTGTCACAGCCAATAATTCCTATAACTGTCTTGTTCTGTTGGAGGTTTCTTCCCTAAAATCTTTCATTTTGAGGTTTTCCATTTTCACCTTTTGCTCGCTCAGAATAAGGATTACTCCAAATATCTATCATGCAATATATCAACTATACAGACTGTTGTTTTACACTTCAGACAATCTTGGAATGAGCTAAAATGAATGGGATTCAAAATAATAAAGCTTGATGTTGAGGTTTTCTTTCCCACCATTTTAAGACAACCCTGGCTGTAAACTAGATCATTAAATATAAATGGACTTGATACAATACTCTGTAAGATATAAGCAGATTGTAAAAACTCAATGACAGACATCTTACTCATTAAAAAAGAAAAACAAAATGTCCTAGATGTTCACCAACACTCTAATCTTTCCTACCGGTATTTTAAATTTCACAAATACTAAGATACTTTTTAGACAGGAAGTGAATTATTGATAACCATTTTCTTTTTTTAATAGCTAAGATATTACTGTATGCTCCAAAAACATGAAGGCTTTCTAGAAGAACCAAGAATTAAGAGGAGGAAATTTCAGCCATGATATGTTTAGAAGATTTCAACATTAAGTACAAAATTCATTGGATGTCTGTAACGCATGTCACCTGTGCAGACTCAAGAAAAAGGCCATGTTTGAAGAAGACCAGAAAGAACATTTCTTGTTACCATTTGTGATTGCCAAGAAAACAATAGAAGTAAAGTAGAAATGTGCCTTCTTGTTACAACTGCAGCTGAGCAGAGAAAGTTTCCTCCTATAACAGCTGCAGCATTCATATAATAAATCTGAACGCTGCTGATCTCGCCATTGAATCAGCTAGGACTCACACAGACAAACTCCACCCACTTTGGAGCTTTTAACCATTGGAAAAAGTTCACATACTACCATTGGCTCAAATGGCACCTGAACAACAACCAAGTGCAAAACTGTGGCAGTGAGAAAGTTTCTCTTTAGCATTAGATTATAAGCACCTTTCTTATTTAGGGAGCAGGTAGTCTTAGTTTCACAACAAGAGGATTAACATTTCCAGGTAAAGAAATAAAATGAAGCAGAACATCTTTTCAAATTCGTGGAACAAATCTATACATGAATAATTTTGTCACATGTAGAGGTATTTATTCTTAAGAAATCTCTCAAGAAATATTTTCAATTCAATGTTTGCAGAAGGAAAAACTAAATATTTTTCAAAGTACTTCTGTCCTCTTGCTATAAATATATGTTCAGTCTACAACAGAACATTGTCCATTCATGTGTTAAATTGTTCCTCCTTAAAAAAGCAGAAATGGAGTTGTACTTGTTATTGTGCCCTTTTTTTTTACTGAACTTTACACCTGCATCATTCTGACATGGTTGATTTATTGTGGTGCTGTGCATCTGCAATCAGGTTTTCACTTCCTTTATTCCAGAAATATCTGCAAACACTCCCCTGCTCAATTATTGGTCAGTCCGAAACACCCCTCCTACTCTAACAAAGGTGTACGCAGCAATTAAAGCAATAACTAAAACAAGGTCTATATTTCAGATTATAAAACTGAAACACTCCAAATAAATAGAAAGAAAATCCATTTTGCATCAGGTTTAGAATTTTGAATAGAAAAAAAAAAGCTGGAAAAAGTCAAAAGATGAGTTTGAGTCTTCTGATGTTAAAATGGGATGAACTGTATGTCAAAGAAAATGTTCACCTCTTTTAAGCCATCAGCTTAAACAAAGGCAGAATCAAGACTACAGGAGTAGTATTGTTTAGCTATTCTGGATCATATTACGACAGAACATCTTCATTTTACGCATTTGTTTTGTTTCTCAATGCCACGTAGGAAAGGTATTCAACGCCACCAAAACACCTATGATTATACACAATCATTACACATCTGCTACTGCTTTACAACATGCAGACTTACACAAGGATACAATATTTAAAACGGTATGTTCAGATAGAAAGTTTTTAAAGAAATTAGGACTACGTTTGTGGAATTGTTTTTGCTTTCCTTACTTATTTGTTTAACTTTTCATTTTATCCTATCAGATTTGGAAAGCTCAATATTATTAGTGAACTGTTTGAAGGTGTGAGGTGAGCCAACGTTGACCTTTTTTCATGAATGCTGTATGCACAGAAGAAAAGGTGAAGACCTGGTTTTGTGAGTGTAAGCAATGATCAAAATGAGTAAGAAATCTGTTTATCCCATCTCTACTGACTGTATGAACAAATAAAAATTGAGTAATAGAAGTGTTGACTTTAAAAAACATTGAACCAAGCAAAAGATGTACCCATTGAATCTTAGTAGTGCCATAAAGGAGAGACGTCCCAAGCTTAGGAACGTATAATTGGTTTATCATGTGGCGTATAAAAAAACAGGGTTGATGTAGTTTTCTTCAAACCAATTTTCTAGAATACGAAAGACGTAGAACCAACAGTTCTGTACTGAATTTTGTGCAATTATTTCACCTTTTTCTATTTGATCAGTGACTGAGTTTGCATAGTGAAGCACCAAACTCAAGTACTGGCTTTTATAGATCAGAGCAATTCTGCTTGTCAGGTTGGAGAGCCAAGCTGTCCTGATGGAACCATGAGCGAAGATGTCGTCCCAGCTCGTCTCATCCCATGTTGCTCAACCCCACTTAGACACTGTGAGATCCTGGAGGTGGTCAAATGACATTTGTCATGCCTGGAGCCAGCTGCTTAGTTTGGGTCATGTCCTCCAGAAGTGGTTTAGCACCTCACAGTTGCACATTCTGAGGCAGACACTGGTGCAGCTGGTCATCACGAGGTTTTGAAGGTCCGCAGGACAACAAGCATGTGATTTTAACCTTGTGTTCTTGTTTTCCTTTTTGTTTTCTCTGTGTTTGTGTAGGGACATAATGGATTGGTTGGCAGTACTGCCACAGGTATGAAAAATATGTGGTCTCTCATTCATTTTTTAAATGTTTGATCTTTGAAAATGTGAAGTAAATGTAAAAATATAAAAAGTTATTTTAAAAAAAAAGATTACCTTAATAGTTCATCACTCTGTTAGAATTTAGCTTTGATCCTAAATATTAGTCAAAATTCAGTGTATATATTTTTTAATATAATTAATCACATATTTCAGTGACTTCACAGCAATCTACTAAAAGGTTATGGGAGTTTTGTTCAAAGTTACACAATCTAGAACATGCCGGTGTTCATGAATAAAACTATGTGGTAAATTTTTTAGCAAACATTATTGGTATTATGTCAGAGCAAAAATATTTTAGGGACAAACTAAACTTAAGAGTCCACTTTGATCATCTTTTGAACATTTGTAAAAGTGTTCTCAATGTCTTTTAATTCTGATTGGCATTTTTAGCCAAGATCAAAAAACCTGTGTCCTTTGCTCGGACATACGTTTTTGCAGAGCAACAGGTGCCCCAAAGAGAAACCCCAACCCCCTTTCCTCTCCTCATTGCTGAGAGTTCTCTGTTTACACATCCCCCTGCTAGCTTACAGCCCCTCACACCCCCAACCTAACAATACAGGTGCAAAAAAAAAAGGCAAGCAATATCCAAGCTATCCAGCCGTACAGGTGAGAGCCAGATACCAGCTCAGACGGGGAAAAAAAGACGTAGACGAATCTAGTTGTCTCCTACAAGTGGATCCATCAGAACGGGGTGGAGCATGGAGTTTCTGGCCCGCTAATTATATTTTTAACATAACAAATAAGCTCTTTTTCCAACAACATTTTTGTCTACTCCTGATTGACAACGATTTTAATAAAGACATACTCAGAAATGAAATTTTGAACTTACTTTTCTTTATGTGTCTTCAATTATCAGAAAAATGCCACATGACCATTTTGACCCAGAAAACATGATCTTTGTCGTAGTAGGTTTTTAAACTACAAATTTCTCATGTTTTCATAAGGTTTAACTTTATTTTTTACTTTTTTGATCAATTCATCTTTAGCAAGATCCTTGTATTTGGTCACATTATGAAACTGTCTTGACGAGCAAAATAGTAAAGGGCGTATACTTGCATTGCGTTTTACTACCTTCTTAGAAGGCCCAAAGCGCTTCATAGTCCCATTCACCCATCCACATTCACAAACTGATGGCGGCTCTGCTGCCAAACACTGGCGGTAGCCTATAACCACCAGAATCAGGGTTTAGTGTCTTGCTCAAGGACACTTCAACACATGAGCATGCAGAGCGGGACCGGAACCTACGATCTTCCAATCAGAGGTCTACCGCTCTTCCTCTGCACCATGGCCGCCGTCCCCCAGCCAAAGGAAAAAGCAGTTTTGATGGATTTGTGTTCTAATTATTCATATTTCCTAATAGTCAGCTGCTCTCCATTTCCCTTTGTTGTCAGTAGAGTCATAGTGAGGATTGTTTGGAAATATTTAACTACTAAATATGAAGCAAAAGTAAAATATTGTGCATTTATCCATCCATTCACATTCTATGCTGGAGCCAATCTCAGCTTTGGCAAAGGCAGTCCATCCTGAACAGGCCTGTTGTGTGTTTATTTATAGAGAATATTCTGACACCAACTTTAGTTTAGTTTGAACCATGTGTGTTTCCATTTTGAAGATAATTCTAGCAGTTCCATAGAAAACAGAGGTGACTTCATTTCTCAGCTTAGTAAACGTCAAGGTAATATTTGAGTTTGGTTACTTGCTTTTGCTTATGTGTGTACAGTGAGGGTAACTGCATTGGATGAGGACCAGGCAATGCTGTACTTCTTGGTAAAAAGATGTTTTCTTTTTCTTCCTCGGAATGGTTGTGTGTAGATGTGTTCAGTTGCAATGACTGTTCAAGTGACTCAAAGTAAAGAATGCAACCAGGTTACACTTGGTATTTATAGAAGTGAGACATGTCTGTTGGTTAAGTGTAACATATCTCCAGCTTTCCCCTGTTGAACACTGTGGTGTCTTCTGTACTCAGAACAACTCCCCCATGCCAGCTGTCCACTTTTTATCTCTAGATATTCAGATGTTCAGACCAGTTTATCTCCATATTAACTCAAAAAATGTGTGAACAGTGTTGTGGGTGTAAGGGAGTGGAAGATTCAAGACCAAAAGCTTTTAAAAAATATATATTGGAAAGCTGAATGAAGCACAGTTGTGTGTATGTAATAAAACATTTTCCAAGTGTTCTTAAAGGCACATGGTCAGTCTACTTAACCTTCATTGCAGGCATCAATCTGCTGCTTGGCTTTCAATCAAACAATAAAGAACATATATAACCTTACTTATAAGTTTGTATGACTCTTAAAGAGCGAGGGGTCTGGGTAACGTCAGGCTTTTAAAAATCCTGTAAAGGTGATGAGTCTGAGGACTGAGGGCAGCTCAGACCGCTGCCATTCCGTTCAGAGAAGCAGGCTTGATATGAAACCCGATCACTTCAACACAAAGAATGCCACATACCAGCTGTTGACTTAAGTCCTTATAATCATAAAGTAGAGCGGAAAATCCTGCAAAAGCTCTGTTGTAGCCCATAATTACCTTTTCTACTTCATATCCATCAAACTTCATTTGATTGTGAGACCATGATTTTTGTTTGATTCGCCTTGAAGCAACTTTTGATGAAAAATAGTGCTGTGAACTGTTGAAGGTCTGTGATCAAATCTTCAAAACTGGATTATTTTAAAATGAGATTTTTCACATAAGGCTATGCATTTTAGCATCAGATTGACAGTATATTATATAAGGTATGCAGTTGATAACAGTTGAGAGTATTTCATCTATATCAAATCTGTCACACTCTCTGGACTTCTCATAAAGATCTTAAAAACGACATTTTTAGGCAGTTATTTTAGGATTTAAAATGGAATGCTCAAACTGTAGTAAGTATATTCAGAAGATGAGAAATATTTATAATATGCAAGGTAATCAGAGCTTTATGTGCAGTTTAGTTTAATTCTTCAAAGCAGATTTTCATTTTGGTGTTTGTTGCATCTCAAAAAGATTAAATATATTCACTGCCAGATATTTGTTGAGTGTCATGTTTGATTTCAGGGGAAACCTTTGAAAAACAGTTTGAAGTCGAGCCCAAACCTGTGGAATAGCACAATGCAGAACCAAACACCCCTTTCTAGTGGAACCAGACACGTGGCGATAACCCAGGAGACGCCGCCGACGTTTGTTCAAATTGGTGATTAATCAGCCCCAGAAACCTGTTTCCTCCAGGTGCAACGTTTTCAACAAGAGCAGCTATAAAAGGTGTCATACTTACCCACTGCTGACCCCTGCCACTTATTGGTTGTCCAAAAGAGAACTCAAAGGTGTAAAGATTTTTGTAGGTTATGTGTGACTGTTTTGGTGTGTTGATTAAAAGAAACTGGGAGAAGGCATCCATGAAATGCCAAAGAAGTGCTTTGTACATGGTGTAAAACTGCTTCGATGTGTACGAGTATTGAATGGTACATACACGTTGTGTTTAAATAAGATGGTGGGATGGAAGTGGACTGAACATCTGTGAGACTGGGGTCGCAGGTTATAGAGGATGTAGCAGCCTCTTGCTCCCCATCGTTCTCCTTTTTCTCCTCCTCGTCAGCATCCTGAGAAGATTTTTCTGCCAATCTCCTGGACATCCGACCTGGTTTTTGTGTCTGTGATGGGGATTTATAGAGAAAAAGAAAAAAAGACGCTCCAAAATTATTACCGTATTGAAAAACTACCGAAAATACCTTATAGAAAAACAAAATAACCCACTTTGATGTTAACAAACTGAATGTTTCAGTTTACCTTTGCAGTGGGTTTGTCCCCTGCTGACTTCCTCGACCCACGCCCCTTAGTTTTAGGCACCTTGGGGTCAGAGAGCGTCTTCATAGTGATGGCAGCATGCTGAAGGATGCAGTCTGTGCCACAGTACACTGAATCTGGCAGTGCCTGTCTGGAGCAGCCAGGCCCAGTGCACACAGGGTGAGAATGGTCAGTCTCCATCTCAACTTCGTGCTTCTTCATCAGAGAGTTCGGCTGCACCTCCACTTTGTCAGCTTCATGTTCCTGCAAACAGATTATCCCCTTAAAACCTGAAACGGACTAAACAAAAGCACAGAAGAGGAATCATCCTTTCAGTAGAAATTTAAAAGAATTCCAACCTTGAAGTTATGCAGCAGCTCTTGCGTCACAGAATCATCTCCAGTAGGACTTTGTCTCCAGCTTTCAGGAAGGCTAAGGTCAGCTTCTGGCTGGGAGGGAGATTCAAATACAAGCTGCGTCTTTGTGGCACATTGGGGGCAAGTGTTTCTGTGCTCCTTCCTCTCAGTCTTCCAGACTTCTGTTGAACTGTCATCCGCACAACTATTATGAAACCACGCCTGGCAGCTGTGACAGCAGACCATGAACCTAAAAGAAACATTGACCAGGAAGTGAAAGTAACACATGGTTCAGGTTTGCAAATGACTTCAACCAAGAAACGGGGTTACCAGAAATGAGAATTTACCTTTGATCGTGTTTTTGGTGATAGATGCAGCACAGGGCATTGGGGTCACACCCCTCAGTGTCTGATATGCTTGTACATGTATTTAAACTCTCTGCTTTCTTTTTGCCCTCAATCTCTTCCAGCACATCATCAAACTGGCCAAGGATAGCAGCAGCACTCTGACTTGTACTCCCGTCTAAAACTACACAGTCTGGGCTGAGCTGCTGAGCAGGGTCTAGAGGGACGTTGACAGGAGAGGCTTCTTTTTCGGCAGGAATATCTGGATCGTTTTCTTTTGGCGTATCTTGCTGCTCGGCTGTGCTAACAATCATCACCTCATCATCACTGTCTTCTGCACCGACAATGATTCTCTGAAGCTCCAGAGCCTTACCCCTGCCTCTGCCTTTACCCCTGCCCCTGCCTTTCCCTCTCCCTCTCCCCCTTCCTCTGGCCCTTCCTCTTCCCCCTTTACCCCCACGAGCCACTGTGCCACCCTGCCTGCCGCTAGGGTAAGCAGACTCTTTCACCTGTAACAGAGTCAGATCATCGCTGTCATCTTCTTGACTAGAGATCAGAATGGTCTCACTGATCTTTTCTTCTTGAACAAAGCCATAACTAGCTGGCTGTGCGTCGCCAATGGCATCCATGTTGTCTGCCACCTCCATCTCCTCTATAGCTGGAGGACTTGGGGCTGTAGTGGGATCAGTAGCTTCTAGAATGTCAGACACTTCCTCTGAATCCATCATCGTCATCGACAGGCCCTCATTCCCACCAAGTAGAGAAAAGGCTGTGTGGAAGGCGGAACCAAAATCCTGCCATAAAAGGGGATCAAGGGCATCTCCTGCAGAGGTTTCAGAGGAAAGCTTTCCATCGTCTGACAGAGGTGACGATGGGGCAGACCACTGGAGGTCATCTAAAACACTCCTAGCTGTTAGAGGTTTTTGTGTACTTTCATTGTCTGTGGGGGTCTGCGGTGTTTGGTTGATTCTGCGACTTCTGCCTCTCCGAACAAGTGGAGGACTGTGGGCAAGCTCTCCAACCTCCTCAATGAACTCCCTCTTCGCAATGGTTGTCCGCCTGAAACCCCAGGACTTTCTAAACTGTGACAGGGTTGGCCTAATACCCAGGTCTGATCCCTCTGAAGTACTCTGCTGCTCGTCTAAAAAAAGGCAGAAGCAAACAGAGTAAACAAGAGCCGTCCACTAACACAAATTCATCAAAGATCAATCATCTGTTCATCAATCATCTCCAATCATCTGTTGATCGATTGTAAAAGTGTTCCCAGTGGTTTTTTTAAAATTATGATTATGTCAAATGTCACTTTCTATGACAGTTTCTGCAGAGCAGCAGTAGTTCATTAAAAATTCACCTTTGAACTGTGGGTGGGACTGTAGGTGCGGAGTAAGCCCCGCCACACTTCCTGTTATCAATCTCTCCTGCCACCTTAAAGCCCCTCAAACTCCCAACCTAATATTGATTGGAGCTATCCAGCCGTACTGTTTTAGGCCAGATGGAGGTCTGGCTGCAGCTGTCTACAGGTGAATGCATCAGACGGATGTTGAGCAAGGAGCTTGTGGCCCCGCCTAAGGTGTTTTCTTCATCTCAAACATTCTCTTTTTTAAATGGCATTTTTGTCTGCTCCTGTTTTACAACAACTTGAAAAAAGAAATACTTGGGAATGAAATTTTTAGCTTAATTTTCTTTATGCATGTCCTCCATCATGAGAAAAAACCCTCAACTTGTTTAAAACACCAAAAACACAATTTTCATCGAAGTGGGTCTTTAAAAAAAAAAAAAAATGGGGGGGGGGGGGGGGACATGTACCTGAATCTTCAATGTTGGTGTTATTTTCCACTGTGTCCATTCTAGTGATCGAAAGTAAGCAAAAGAAAAGACAAATTTAGTTTGAAAAAGGTTTTGTAAAGAATGCTGATGACTACAGAGTAAATTAAGCAAGGATTAATTACGGCAACATCAAATCCCAAAAATATCTGTTGGTGCTTTTTTTTTTTAAAGATTTGCTAACCTTTTCTTTTTTAATCCTTTATTCAAAAACGTAATTACCTCCATGTACCTACACGTAGAAATTGGCGTTAAAAACCCTTCAAATCATTCAAAACGATGTTTTAACTAAACCCAAATGACAAATGCGTTCTTAAAATTGTTAACTTTGCACCAAAAGGTTGCATTTGCAATCAATTACTAACCTCTAAATATCAACTGTTAATCAAGTTAATTTGTTTCTTTTCTCAAGAATATGGGAAAATTAGGCTCTGCAACAGTTTTTGAACAAAGTTGGAGTGCAAAGCCTCTGGGAGTGTATGACTTACTGCTGTAAAAATGCTTTGAAGAGTAACTGAACATAAGCAGCTGCAATTCGTGAGTAAAGCACTTTATTTTTTCCCTAGCCTATTAAAAAGTAAAATCACATAAAATAGGAAAAACTCCAGATGGCATTTTTGGAAAAGTATGGAGACAATACTTAAAGTTGACTTAAATAAGATACTATGACTGAGTATTAGGGCAACCATTAAAGAAGAAAATAAACAAATATAGGAGAATAAAGTCGTAAAATAAATTTTAAAATGTGAAAATTTTACGAAAATATAGTTGTATAATTATGAGGAAATGAGTTGTGAATTTATGCTTAAAAAGTCTTCATTTTAGAAAAAAACTATGGTTTTTCGAAAATAAAATGTTACATATAGATTTTAAAAATGTTTCAACCCTTACCCTCCTCTGACCATCACTAACTGCTCTAGTTCTGTGAACGTTTAACATGAGCTGTTCATGATAAAGTCCTGAATGCTGATGCACAACTATGTGCTGTGTGTGTGTGAGGCTTGTGTCAAAAAACAACGCACAATGCATTCAAAGGACACAAGTTGACTTAATGCAACAACCTGCATATTTCGCTATATTAATTTCTTGATTTCATAAAAATAAATACTTTAATCAGTCTAGCATAATTGTTTTGGAGAATTTTGAACAACTAGTAGACCCAACATTTAAGCTTTATGTGCGCAGTTTGTAAGAAGCATTAAACTCAGGGTAGACTGAACGTCTTATGTCAAACTTCACCAAAATCGAAACTAATTGCTGCTTTGGTTAAATAACTACGAAACCTAAACGTTTTCACACTTCACAGCGTAGAGGTAGTGACATTCTTTTTCGGGTGTTTTGCAGCAGGAAGCGAGGCAAATCCTCATGATGATGATGATCTGTAGCTCGCTAAGCTATTTATCAGCCATTTGCTCGGCAATAAGTCAAAACAAATGAAAGTATTACGAATATTGTAACATTTTCTACTGAAGTAATGAGATATCGACACTAACACATCAATACAAATGTCATACCTTCGTTGTAAACTGTTATTTTTCCAGTTATTGTGTCAACGGCGGTGCTATCATGCTAACAAGCTTCCATTTTCTTTGCCCCACTGCAGACATCTCGCGAGACTTGTTCATAAACCCAAACACTCCTCCCCCAACTGAAGTAACTATGGTGAGTACCTACTTCAATTGATTTTAGTTTAAGAACTTTTAAATATATGAAATAAAATTTGAGTAAAACAAAATTAGTGAGTAGGTCAGTATAGCCCATGTAGAGAAATAATTATGTCTATTTATTACAAATGTTCTCAAATAAAACAATGATATTGTCAAAGAATACACTTCTTTGTAGTAATTGCTTTAAATCAAATACCTAATTAGGTTCATTGTTACCAATCAAGTTATCTTCTGCCATAGACATTTTAACAGACGCCTAATATACTAAATTCTAAAGCAATACAAAAAAACTAATTTTTTAACAAAATTCACAGAGTAAGAGCAAGATAATTTCCAGTAAAATACTCACTTAGATGAGTATATTCTTAGTACTTGTGTCAGACAAGACAGATTGATTTTTCCTTAGACTATTATGATTTGTTTGTTTATATTTTCTAGCTCCTGTTACTTGCTCCTACCCAAATAGACAAACAAAAAAAAGTAATTAAATTAAAGACCCAGAAGAAAAGGTTTTTGGGTTCTCCAGGGTTCAAATTTGGTTACACTGCATGAAAATAATAAGCCTCGTTAACTTTTTCATTTCAGAGTTGTGGTATTTGATAGCACAAATTAAATTCTGATTTTAAAATAATTGCTGGTGAGTAGAATAAGTAGCTTTGGTATTTATTATACATTTACCAAAGAAAGTTACTCCAGTGCAATTGGACTACTTTTAGAAATAGTTTTTTCCCCTTACAAATGTACTTAAGTACATCTAATTATCTAGCTCTAGAGAAACTCATTTCCACTTTATTTTGTTTTGTAAAGTTAGGAATTTCCCCATCAACAATGGGAAATTAATAAAATGAAGCAATGCATTTACAGGAGAGCTTTTATTGTTTCTTTCACAAGTCTTGTATGTACAGAACGTAAAGAACAAGACAACTGAACACAAACATACCCACTGGAAGGAACTGGGCAAAATGCAGCTTTCGTTTTTTATAAACTGGCATCAGCTTCAGATAACCGACCTCACACAGACTTCACCAAGAGATGACATTCATATGGAGTAATTCTTTTCAAATAACTTTTAGGACACATAGAAATGGGATTTCAATAAACATACTATAAAAACATATAACACTATAAATATTGTTCAGGTATCTTCTTACAAAAGCTTTATACACTTTGAAATTTTGTAGTCTTTCTTTATAAATCAGGTCTTTTCATTTATGGTGAAACAACAAAAACATACAAAGCTGCTTTAGGACAAAGATGCCACAACATGAAATGTTTAAACCAAGACATTTCAAATAAATGTGGCTCATTTGAAAAGTGTCAGAAATGAAACTTTAGTTAGTTTAAATGCCTTAATGATACGATTGTGATAAATGGGAGTTTTTGATTGTTTTGTCTCACAATATGGAGAACAATAAACAAGCAAAGAATGAAGAAAACAGGAAAAATAAAAAAAACTATAAAGCAGCATAAAAAGGGATCATGTGGAAACTATTCTGTGCATCCATACAATCATTCATTGGAGCTGGAAAATGACAACGGAGCTAACAAAAGTACAGTGTGAAAAGTAAGACGTACAGCTTGTTTCTCCAAACCGACTACTTTCACATGGTGAGCTGACCTGAAAACAGAACAGGGAATACGATGAATGAAAGAACTTTATAGATCTCCACCAAGAAGATGTTAAAAAAAGGAATGCAAACTACTAAAAAAATAAAATCAAACAGTGATTTGTCACAGAGATACAGGCCTTCAAGTACAGAGGGCCACAAGCCCCACAGTTGGTGCACAAAAGTGTTTGTAGTGAAACTGTTAGGTCACAGTAACGCCGCCATTGTCCCTGTTTTTGTCCACATATGCAGGCGAGTTGCTTTTGTCTGATAAGGACGCTGACCCAGAAGGCAGTGTCTGTGTGGGAGGGGAGTGGCTGGAGGGTTTCAGTGAAGGGTCTGAGCTGGACTCCACTTCTGTTTCCTGCTGGGATGCTGTGGCTGGAATAAAAAAAAACACAAAAACACGTGAATAGGCACCCTAAAGAAGACAGTTCTGGAATTATGTGGTTTAATATATAAAAATAAAAACAAGCATCAAGTAGAAGAAAGTGATGTATTGCTGCTGCACTTCAGTTTTTTCTCAAACAGAGTAGATTCCCAAATGCTCAGATGTAGAACTACGAAATAAATTGGTAAAAGGATAAACATGTTCAGAAATATTGGCTCTAAGGGGGGGAAACTCTACACGCTTTCATCCAATGTCACATCCAAAACCTGCTGTTGTCAGATTGTTGGATTATTATGTTAATATGGTGACTCAAAAATGGAATAACTCAAGAAATCAGGTAATGATTTGATTTTAGTGTTTGTGCACAACCTCAGTGTAAGACTAGTTTCCCCAAATGGACCCAAGCTTTATCCTCCTGACAAGTTAAGAGACACAAAACTTCAAGGAAACCAATCGCATTTTAGCTGTCCTCTGTTGCCAGGAAGGATAAGGGCCTTCACCAAGAGTTCTGAAGGTCCTGTGATGTGAACTCAATTTCAGTCATTCATTTCTTTCAAACCAATCAGATTTTGAGTTGGTGTCAGCAGGGCTTTCCAGCAGGCTTAGGCAACATCACAGTATTCAGACCTTCTGATTGGACAGAAGTTTCAGGAAGACGCATGCAACTGTGTCCAGTTTGACACAGAGCACTTTTTGATCTGTCTCACTTAAAACAGAGCTGACTGTAATGTGTTACCTGACTGCGTGCAGGACTTCATGTGCTCTGGCCAGTGGGCTTGCTGGCAGGGGTAATCGCAGTAGCTGGTATTCCAGCAGCAGTAGAAGATGGCCTCCTTCCTGCAGTTTGCACACCACTGCTTCTTTTTGGTCTCATCTACTGCTTGTTGCTTCTCCAGCTCCATCTGCTTTTTCACCTCAGCCACCAAACGTTCTCTTTCCTGCTCCAGACTCTGTCTCATCTCTGCCATTGTCAGTTCTTGAATATGTTGACAATTAGAGGAAGAACAAGGATTTATGTTCAAATGCCGTCCCAGGAGGCCAAGCCCTCATTCATTCACAGAAACATAACAACGTACCCAGATTGTGCTTCATCTCTGATAACTCCTGTTGATGCAGCCACTGGAGCTTTTCAATCTCTATCCTCAACCGTTTTATCTGAGGCAAAAGTAAACCTTGTTACACTTATTTGTTGTTATTTTAAGGACAACTATATGTGCTTCATACTTTGAAGGGTGGATTTTTACCTCTGCAATGGTGTTTCCTGATGTACTTTTGGAGAGATCGTTGTAGATTTCAGTCATTGTCCCCTTAATGGTGTCCATAATCTGAAAAATGATGAGAAAAACCTCAAACTATAAAAATAAGAAATACACAACTTCAATGCACACATAAGAAAATGTTAAAAATCTGTTATTAACAAAGAAAATGCCTTTCAGTCGGTGTCAAGAGGTGGATGACTTTCAGTAATTTAGTTGAAAGAGGGAATGTATACATATTCAATAAAGACTACATTTGAGTTTTTTTTATTAAACAAAAAGGCAGACATGTATACATTTTAACAAATTAAAATCTGTAAATCTGAATCCTGGACAATTTAACCAACTAAAGTTAACTTTCTGAAATCTGCAACTATTGCTGCAGCAATGCATTATCAGCCATCTTTGTATCTTCCTCTTCACAAAACTTCTTGGATCTTTTTGGAGCTTCTATGAATTCTGTGGCTAATCAACCAGACAGTGGTCTGTAATCCAGACACTCATCCTTTGCCAGAGTTCCCGCTGGAAAATTAAATCAGCATCTCCATAAAGCTGGTGAGGACAGGATGAAGTGCTCCAAAAGACAGTTGATGGCTGTGCTGACCTTAAGCTGACATAACGGTGGCGTCTCAGGCCAACACACACACTGGCACTGGGGGGAACTCAACTCTAAACCTCAAGAAATTTTGATGTTGTGCCTCTGCTCTTCTAAATACTGATAGTGTTTTATTTATTTCCATTTGAAAAGTAGATTTGGAACCTCAGTGGCCACGTGAGATGCTTTTGCTTCAAGAGTAAAGGGACATCAAAGGGAGCTGGGAATGTTGGCTTACTTTGTTGGTGTATTTGGCGATATCTGCAGCCACATCTGCTGAAACTGTGGGGATCTGCAGGTCTGCTGAAATTAAAGAGGAGGTGGCAGATGTGAGCTGGCCAGCTGTTGAAGGAGATACACTATGAGATGAGTCCTTGTGTTGCACTGAAGATGATGACATCGGCAGAAATGAGAGAGAAATTATTTTAGAGACATTCTGGAGTTATATCAACATGCAGAACTGGGGGGGTGTATTTACCCTTCACTGCTTGTCTGGTCTGATAGCGAGTACTGGAGGAACCACTGGAGGAGCTCTGCTGCTGGGACTGCACCTGACTCTGGGCTTGTGTCTGCGCAGTTGACTGCTCTGCATGCTGCTGATGCTTCTGCACCTTCTGCACCTGCAACTTCTGGGAAGAGGTCGGAATTTTGTTAGGACTCCAAGCAGCTGCTTGCTGCGCGGTCTGGCTCGTCTCTTTAGGCAGCAGTGGGCGCTGTTTCTTCACCGCTGCAGGAGCGGGCGGCGCTGTGGAGGACCCGCTGGGAGCTGCGGTAGAACTGGTTTGACCGGCTGCTGCAGTGGACGCAGCGCTGGCAGCAACAGCCGCTGCCACAGGCGGTTGTGACGGCTCTTTCAGGTGGGAGGAAGGCTCTCGTGCAGGTGGACCTGGCGCAGCAGACGGCAGTTTGCCTGGGTGGGAAAAAAAATATTCAATAATTAGGGTGAACTAAACATAAAAATCTCTACAAAAAAAAAAAAAAAAAAAACACACCAATTTCGTACGGCTAAAAACAACATTCATGGCCTGCAGCAGTCTAGGACTGAAAGGACCAAATTGTTTTCGCAATTCTTCATTCTTACTGCACCTTTGAATGAATGGGGATAAAATCTCGTAACCCTTGTGCCATCCTAGGCACTTTAACGTTGGGAGTTGGGCTTTAACGTTGGGAGTTGGGTCATCTAGACCCACAAGACAGTGCGCTGAACCTTTTTTCCTTCAATGATTTATGATCTTCACTGGTATCCATGGATCACATGAAATCTTTCCACCTTTATCCACCTTTGTCATGGTAGGGAGAACACGTCAATGTAAGGGTGGGGTCATCTAAGATAGCACAAGGGTTAAGCTACGTTCACACCACCCTTGGAAACGTGTGATCAGGCATCCACCTCCAAAGAAAAGTCACACGTAGCTACAGAGGTTTCCACATCCGCTTCGGGCTGCGTGTGCAAAACGCGCAGCCAATTTCCATGAGTTGAAAGTAAAACCAGTTAACCAATCAGGGACTTTGATCTGGTAGCGTCGTCCCTTACGACTTACGGAAGTGCCAACCATTTGAAAAATTGATCATGACGGAGAAATGAATAATTGCAGTTTGTGCCTGAATGGAATGATATAATACTATATATTTCATTTGTTCATATACATTGGGGCAAAAAAGTATTTAGTCAGCCACCAATTGTGCAAGTTCCCCCACTTACAGAGAGATAGACCTAAACTATGAAAGTCACAATGAAAACAAAAATAAAAAAAACATTGTCTGATTATTAAAGAGTGTGTTTGTGTCCAAGAACCCACGACACACGCTCAGCGTGTCTGTATCTTTACGGCACTCAAAAAGATTTTTCAAATCCTCTAACGAAACTACAACACACGCTGTCAGGGTTATCCAAACAAAGTTTTGAAATCCATTATGGGATGGCCATAGAAGCCTATGCCTAGGGCTTGGTGGTCATTATGTAACAAAGTGTGAAATTTGACAACTTAAGTCTACAACCACCAACACAAGTTGTTTTGATTAATAGGTTGAATAAATACATTTTTTAAAATTGCCTCTAGTTTTAGCTACAAATTTAAACTCCTGGGGATTTTGATTGCCTTATAACTCCTCCAGAGTTATTAAAATGTTGGAATATGATGTTTTTGATGAGCGTTTGTTGCTCGCGTATTTTGTGCTGGTAAAATGTGAAATTTTTATATACAGATTCCTGGCTCAAGCTGAACAGAACGATATGACGTATGATGTGAAGACATTAGGATTGTGGGCGTGGTTAACAATCTCAGCTGCCGAGGAAATCCCAAAGTTTACTTTTGCCGATTCTTCTAAAAATGACATAAGCCTGTTTGTTACCCAGGCGACCAAAAAATAGAATGGTTGTTATGAAGCCAATACCAACACCTGAATTAAGTCATTATTTTGCTTTTTAATCAGTTAACAATTAATAGATGTTTTAGTATAATGAGTACTCATTTCACTAGCATTCTCCCTTCCTCTGATCGTTTTGACCTTTGAGTGTGAAGAACGTCTTACCATCCAGCTTGGCAACATTGGACTCTTTTAGGGATTTGGCAACAGAAGAGCCCAGCTCTCTTCTTGCCCTCTTTGGGTCACGGCCTCCATGTTCCTCCCCCAGGTCAATCACAAGCTCTCTTTCCGAGTCAGAGTCTTGGTCGGTCACGGGTGCGGCGGCGGGGGCAGCAGCTGTTCGGCCCTCCTCGGAGGGTTTAGGCTTTTCAGTGGGTGGCTGAGACTGGGGCGTCCTGGGCTTGTCTTGATCTTTATCTGCCCCACTGCTGCCCTGCTTCTCTTTCACCAGGGGTTCAGAGGTGGCTTTATCCCCTGTTCCTGCGACTCCCTCCTTGTGCTCTCCCTCTGCGCTGGCTTTGGACATTTTTGCCTTGTCTTTGTCGTCCTGGACTGAGCTCTTTGCTTTGTGTTCCTCGTCACTGGCCGACTCGCTGTCGCTTGAGTCCGATTTTTCAGAGTCTTCGGAGTCGCTGTGATCCACATCTTTATAAACATCCTCAGAAATGTCATCGATGCCTGTGTGGAAAAACCAACACTTGTTTTTTTAAAGATGTTTGTCTGAACAGATTATATAAAATATTGATCAAAATTCCTAATAAATACACAAATAAACTGATCCTGCGGTAAAAAAAACAAATGGCAGCTATTATTAGATTGCACAAAAATGACTTAAGACCCATTTCAATGAAAACCGTTTAATCCTATTCTTGTGTCAGTTTTCTGATTATGAAGGACATGTAAGAAAATCAAGCTTAAAATTACATGTCTGAGTATTTGTTTTATTTGAAACTGTTGTAAATCAGGAGCAGAAGAAAAAATGTGGCTGGAAAAAGAGCTTAATTGTGACGAAGAAAATACACTGGGGGGGGGCCACAATTTCTATTTTCGGCTCTGCTCAACAACGGGGATGGGAAGAGGGGCGGTGTTCCTCCATGCCAACAGTTCCGCCCACAACTCAGAGGTGAATTTCTAATGAACTCTTGCTGCTATGCAGAATGGATAATCTAGAAAAAGACACTGATTTTTTTGATTTTACCTAAAAAAAAAAAAAAAAATCATAATTGAAGACCACTGGGAAGGCTTTTAAAATAGATGAAAAAGATGATCGGAATAGGTTTTCAAATATCAAATTTACACTTTTAGCATCAATGTATGCCAATATTCTTTGAAGTATGTTTTTAAACGTGAGAATCCCATGTGTCTGGTGTTTGCATACTGACCGAGCTGTGCCTTGCAGCTCTCTATAGTTTTATCCAGACTCCTGATGGGTCTCTTTGGCGTGGTGACAGCAGCCGGCAGCGTATGCTGTTGCTGCTGCTGCACAGTCTCACTCAGCTCCTTCAGATCCATTTCAGCTTTTACTCGATCTGCACGATTGCATTGAAAAAGCCCACATAAATTCAAGAATTACCGATGACGTTTGCCCCAGCATCTTTTAAGAAAACACAGATTGGTGGTTCTGACCCAAATTGAGATTGAGGATGCCGCCCGTTCCTGAGGTCCTCTCCTGCTTGGGGAGAGGGTTAAGAGACTTTGGACTTTCTGCCACGCTGCCAGCAGGACCCATCTTTCCTGAGGCAGGAGATGCTAAAAGAAAAAAAAAAAAGTTTACAATCTTTATTTTTCATTTGACAAAGTGAAATGTCTGCAACCTGAGAAAGTTTGCTTACTAGTGCAGTCCATGGACTCCTCCCCTGTGCTGTAGTGGAAGGCTGGGTTCCTGCTGGCCTTCTCCCCATCCTGCTCCCCATCCGAACCAGTATGGACCGAGGAGTTGGTGCTCATTGGTGAGCGGGGCATCTCCGTCATGGACACACGCCGGCTCATGCTGCTGTGTGTAGAACTCTTACTGAGGACCATTTTTGGGGAAGAGGTCATGTCGAAGTTGAAGCGCAGCTTCTCTGGCTTCTCCGTCTTCACGGTCCCAGCAGCGGGGTTGGAGGGGTCCAACAGCATCTGCAGCTGGTTGTTGGGTGTGTAGGGAGTGCGGAAGGGCGCGTAGTTGAAGACCCCGAATTTCTTGCGGATGTTTTCAACGTACACCTCCATCTCCTGCATGGCGCTGTTGAAAATGCTCTTCGTTTTCTTCACAGAGAAAGGGATCTCTTTGGACATGAGGTAGCAGTTGTTGATGGGAACCCAGGCCCTGCAGAGAAGCGAAGCATAAAAACGACACCGAAAGCACATCTCAAACGGAGGAACGGTAGATACCGAATGTTCACCTCACCTGTCATGTTGCCCAAAGAAGCGTGCGTCCACCTGACCATCCTTTTCTCGAAGTGCTTTGGCTGGCCAGAACGGAAAGCCCTTCAGCTTAGCCCAGACCAGGGGGTGGGGTTGACTCTAATCCAAAAGACAAATACAAAATAAAATCATTCAAAAGCAGAGTTTTCTCTGTTTCCGATTTACAATAGTTTGTGAAAAGGACCTACACATGGTTCACAAAACCAGTTCTCCCGTTTTTGGCAGGCAGACAGATAACACTCTGGACACACCTCGATCTCATTCATCTGAAGTTCAAAAAGTCCTGTTAACAAGTCTCAAACAGCTGCTGCCATCACTGATTTCAAGAATCTTTTACCTCATGCTCACAAATCTTGACGATGACTTTTGCTGTTGCTGTTAATTTGTGATTTCCTGAGGAAAAAAAAAAAAAAAAAAAGGTTTTACTTCAGTTTTCTTCATAAAATCGAACAGTAGGAGACATATGTAGAGTAAAAGAAAGCAAACCTCCATTATAGATGATGCAGTTGTGCAAAATCCATTTCATGTCAGCCAAAAAAGCCTCAGTGCAGCCATACATTTTCTTTTTGACATTCTATCACAAAGGAGACGGGGGAAGGAAAAAAAAAAGTTAGGGGCAGGAAATTCTAAACTCGGATATGCATTGGAATCCGTTTCTGCCGTTTCCCTTAATGTTTTAGTTTTATTTTTTCATTTGGAATGGCACTTTACCTTCTCCAAGGTACTCAGGTCCATAGGATGGAAGATGTATTCTGCATAATCTGGATGCTGATCCAGAGATACAGGCTTCTGAAAGGGCTCCGTCTTTTAAGACAAAACATTTGAAATTTCAATTCTTCATTTTCTGGAAATCCATTTTTTTGGCCATATTTGTTGAAATATGTTTAAATATTAAACATGCAGAAAAACGATTACAGCTCTCTTACCCCAGGCTGTTTGATCTTTTGGAGTGCAAATTTGAGCAAGTATGAGAGTTGGTCTATTGTTAGCATTGTCATGGCCTTGCTCTGCGTTTCAATACACTCCGCAACTGTTATTTTCTGCACCAAAAGAAAAAAGTGCATTTTTTGCATTGCTTTATAATAGAACACAAACATGTAAAGTTCAATAAATCCAAATAGAGTATGAACTGTGGTAAAAGGTTACATGTCGCACCCTCTTTTATTAGTTGCACTTCAAAAATGCACCAATCTTTCAAGCAAATTTCCTTTTTTTAAAGTTTGCAGCATTATATCATGCTTGCAAAAGTTAGGCCATGTTTAGTCACGCTACAGCAGTGTTTTTCAACCAGTGGGCCTGGGTGCACTAGTGTGCAATTTGACCTAATTGGTCTAAAAAAAGCCTTTCCCATTTCCAGGATATCCACGCTGCGTTAATCAAAATGGAACCAGATTTCACAGAAATAAGAAAGATCATAAAAAGACGTTTCTTTGATTTCTTTTCAAGGCACTTTTAATAAGAAAGACTGTATCACGGTGAAGCTTCACAGAAGCCAGAGTTAGAATGAAGCGTAAAGATGCGAGTCTGGCATCAGCACCACCATTTTTTTCACTACATCTCCCATGATTCATTGGGTTAATGCGATCTGTTACTGTGCTATTGTTAACTGTCATGAAGAAAAACAAATGAAGATATCGACCAGTCTGTTAGAACAGTTTGCAAATATTCCTGCAGCCTTTAGTTGAAAATAATTGAAATGTATCGCAATTTTTTAAGAAAAACAGCTGCAACTTCAAACTTTTTGTGCCGCAGCTATTACAAAAAATGCATGAGAGATCCTAGAGGGACTGTTACATCATTATTACAGTCTACAGAGGTTCTCTTTTTTCAAATATTTGGTGTGCCTTGGGGTTTTTGCAGAGGAAAAAGTGGACCTTGGCCGAAAAAACAGGTTGAAAAACACAAAGCTAAGAGTAAAGGTAAACCGGCTAGTCCTCGTCCACGTTTTTAGCAAAATACCTCACATTCTGGACAGAACCAGTCGCCCTCGGGCTCGGCTGGTAGTTTGAGGCACTTGGCGTGGTACACCCTGGGGCAGAGCTCACAGCAGAGCACCTGGCCCTCGCGGTGGCACAGCCAGCAGTAGAAGTCGTTCCTGCCGTCCTGCGGTACAACATCAACAGGGTCTGTTGTGAGTGCTGGCTGCTTCATATAGTAAAAGGGACCATGTCTTAGCTCTGACTGAAATGCAGGTAAGAGAAACAGGGGAGTAGGTTTCAAAAACACGCAGGAACACAAAAAGGTGCAACAGAAAAACAACAGTGAGGGAATTAAGCAGGACTTTCAACAGCATCAATCACATTCAGCTCAACACAACATCATTTTCTGCAAACAATAACACTTTTAAAGACCCACTCTGATCATCTTTTGTTCAATTTAAAAATCTATGTTAATGATGTTTTTAGCCACACACACACAAAAAGTCATTTTCTAGGACTGAATTATGGGCATGACAGTTGGCGAAGAGCAACCCCGCCCCACTTCCGCTCCTCGGAGCGTAGCAGGGAGCATGTGGGACGCCTATTGTTTTTTTTCTACGTCACAAATCCAATCTTTTTCCAAGGGCATTTTTCATCTGCTCCTGATTCACAACAATTTAAATAAAGAAATTCTTGGAAATTTAATTTTAAGCTTAATTTTCCCTATGCATGTCATCAGAAAAATGCCACAAGAACACGTTAGAAACACGATTTTCATCGGAGTGGGTCTTTAAAGGAAATACAGCTTAATAAAAACAAACAAGACTTGAAGCAAAATTCATTATCAGTCCACACACTGTTTACAGATCTTTCTTATTGCTCATTTTCATTGAAACTGGTTTCTTTTCAGCTTTTATCTTGTAAAACAGTGACGTGAGCAAAATAAATTATGCATTGAAGAACCGATTCAGTGATCAACAGTGTTGTACGATGAAGAGCCGCCCATTGTAGTGTAATATGAAAGCTATAAACTTTAAGGGCAGATGACTGCCTCTGTACTTTTCTTTTTCTTCTTCTTTTTTTTTTAAATAATTGTTGTATTCATGAAAAATGCCGTTTTAAGCTGGATTTAAGAGACTTAACTGTGTTCTAATCAGTGCATTCTACAATGTCTAGCACCATGGATGCTCATTTATGCTAGGCATGATTACTATGCTAGAGAATGACCAGTTTCAAGGAAAAGCAGCAGCTTTAAAAACATAATAAAGTGGAACTTCTTTTTAACCTAAACAATAAAAAAAGATTTTAAATAAAAAATAAAAACTTTCCAGAAGACTCACAAAAACCACTATATGTGCTGGTTTAGGCCTTGTGATCACATGCAATCTTCTACTTTGGCTTTCAAAGCAAATTTTTCTCCATTTTTATAAACTACCCCCTGTGCCCCCCAAAAACACACACACTCACACACGCACGCACACAATTCCTTCAAAAGGCAATATGTCCTTTGTGAACAAGCCAGGTCTGCTCTCACCAGAGGTCCTACCTGGTCTTTGCTGTTAAAGTTCACAGCCCCTGGTTTTTTCTTTTTCTTAATTGGGCTGGGAGTGGTATCTGTGGGAGAGTGTCCATTGGAAGAATGGGTGGGACTCGACACCTTTCGCTTCTGTGGTGGAGCGGGCCGTTCTGCTGACCCTGGAGGATCAGGGACTAGGTGCAAAGAACCAAACAGCGAGAAGCTTCAATCACTCAAGTCCAACTAATTACTTCATTTATCAGACCGTAATGCAGACTTTGAACGCCTTATTTTTCTCAGAAATGGACAGTGTGCCTTATAAACTGATGCACCTTATGAATTCTGGTGGATCTTACTGACCTCAAACCACACAGATGTTTTAGTACAAATTTAGTCAACAACGGAGACGCTGCAGTTAATGGATTGTCGGAGCTTTACAGCTATCGCAGTCAAGGGGTTGGCGAAATGATAAGTACTGTGCCTCAACGTCGTGAACTGAAATGTTTTGTTTTTTGTATTTTATGTTACAATAGAAAAATGTTGACTTATTGTCAAAAAGGTTTAACTTATCTGTCGTGTCGCACTTTCTGCAAAGGCTGATTATTACAGATAAAAGAGACAAACATGAACAATTACACAGTTCAGACAGAAAACTTCCCATCAACACCTCTGACCAGTTGCCTGCCACTTGGCCTCCGTTGGCATTCTGGATATTGTAGTCATACTACATTATACGACTGTTTAGTTTCGGTAATGCGCTCGTCTATAAACAGGCGCGCCTTATGGTCCGAAGAATTCTGTACACAAAAGACTAAGTATATAGATTTAATCCAACAATGTACAAAAAAAACAATCTTATAATAATCAGTACTAACAATGTAAAGCAAAAGAAAGCGTGCACTTTTAGCAGCTCAGTTCACAGCTTGTGCGTTTTAACCTCAATGTCATTAACATTTCAGTGGAGCGATCTCCATCTGGACAACAATCATTTAAAAAGTACTAGTTACATTTACAAAAGTATCTGTAACAAAAACATTCAGAGGCTCCAAACAAACCGTTCTGCTGCAGCGCAAACAGCTCTCCATAGTCTAATGAACGAGGCTGTGCTCTCATAAAGACAAACCAGCACCAGTTTTGTCTGAAAAATATGGTGTTTGTCAGCTAATGAGAGACTCTTGGCCTCGAGACTTACCTTTGGACTGCAGAGAAACATCCATCCCCTCTACCACATCAGATTCAGTCTTTATCTCGTCCTCAGCCAAACTGCAGAGCAACAAACAAGAGCACATACACACACACACACACACGGTAAGAGGGGCGAACACAAAGTCAGCGAGGGTGTTCAGCAACCATATCAGCGTATAGTAAACAAGTGGAGCACCACCGAAGACACCTAGGTCCCTGAGGATCTGTCTTTCGGGGATTCTGCCTTCATCCATTGTTATTGTTTTCAGCTGATTTGCCGTCTGAGGCCGAGGCTTAACCCCTGTTCCTGTCGTCAGGGACAATCAAGACACAAAAGAAAAGGTTCTTTACGTTCCGGGACCAGGAAAAGTAGTAATCACCATGGCAACAGTCCTCTCTGTGAGGCTGTCGTTTATATGCACGCCGACACATTGGGTCGTCTCGCCAATATTACTATGCATCTCTGTTCTTTACGGCTATGATGCCCTACGCTTTCATATCCCACCCATATAATATTTAATCACAGCAAAACGGTTGGTGTCATTAAAGACACACGGACGCTAAGAACAACTGCCTTATGAAAGCCCCTTCAGTAACAAAGGATTTGGGCCCTTTCTTTCAGACCAAATGAAACAAATCCCTCGAATGATCTTCAAAATGTGGTGTGTTTGAATATCGCTACCATAAATCAGAGGTCTGCAAGCGTTAACACTAAAAGAGCAATTTGGGCCAGTTTCTTACCAACCAAAACCCAATAAGAGCCAAAAAGTTTAAAAAAATAATTGTTAAAACTACAAAACTGTGTTTTATACATATGTTATATATGTTTTTGTGGTCAATACAGTCATGTATGACATGTAGCTTTTAAATATTTACAATAATAGAATCTTAAAGTGTTATTTGTTCTATGGGTTTATATAACATTCTTATCTTCTAACACAGCATATACATATTTCTTTCAAAATAAAATACAACCTGTGTTAAATAAGATTCTCCTGTAAAATAAGGTAAAATCATTTTCTTTAAATCTACACATGTAAATGAGTGTGTACATATACCGGTATATAAATATACTATAAGAACACCAACTACACACTGCTGTGCAGCAGCAGATCAGAATATGTGCTTTTATCTTATCAATGAACCACTCTGGCAATAGATTAAACCTTTTACCATAATTTTGTTCAGTTATCTGACATTTTAAAAGTCTAAACCAAAAACTTGATTATCAAACCCAATTAACCAAAACTACAAACCCATTATTTATTGAAATTGATATTAATTTTCTTCAAAGCTGGAGAACCCCAATGGAGGAATAAAAGACCCGCATGTGTCTACAAGAAAATTGACTAGACTGGAAAATTCAGTTGCCATTTTTTCGTGGTCGCCATGTTGGAACCAGAAATCACCAGTAAGGAGCAATTTAACCTATTTTAATTGAGAAATACTTATTGAATAACTTGCACTAAAGCAAAAATATCGTGAAAAAAAATTAGGATTAGCAAGAACGTTTAAAAAATAAAAAAAGCCAGCAGATCAAGAATGGTTTTTCTGACAAACATAATGACTGAGTAATAGCTGTATATTTCTCTGTTGGAGTCTATGGATCTTGGCTTTTTGGGACCAGTGGGTACTTCCTGTTTGGAACGCAAAGAAAGGAGGGATCCTCAGTCCAGTTCTCATATACAGTCAATGCTCTAGAGCATCAGGTTGCAGACTCCTGTCCTGAAAGCTCACCAGAAACATTAAGATTGTTGGTTTACAGAGTTTTAGAACAACGGCTCGAAATAAACCAAGTTATCTAGATCCTACATGTTTTAGGTGTAGGGAAAAAGCGTTATGACAAACGCTAACATCAGTCTCTAATGTAGGAGTAACAAAAATGCAGGATTTCCTAGCCCTTCCTTCCCTCATTCATTTAGATATACACTGATACACAAAAAAAGAAAAATGAAAGAACAGATGAGGTTTTGGGGAGCTGGTAATTAAAGAGGGTCTTTGAAACGTTGGCTCCTCTTTTGTCAAAGCAAGAGGAACTCGTTTCAAGGATAGATCCTTTATCCGTAGGCCCACAGAGGAAAATCCCTTCACAAACCTCATGACCAGTCACAAACTTGACCATTTTGTGGCTGCGGCTACAGCTAGCTTCCAGCTAAGATGATAGCTTTTTTAAGAGAATGAGGGAAAAAAGAAAGGTCAACCGCATTTGTGGGAAACCTAAAGGAATGTTTCCATCTCCCTGTAATCTGTCTAAAGCTGAGTAAGTTCCTATACAGTTCTGAGCTTGGTATGGACAGAAAGTTTCTAAAAAGCAACAACAAAACAAAGAAATTCTGCCGATTCATGCCCCTTTTTGGACACACTGTACCCAACAACAGTAAATCTACAGCGACCCAAAGTTTCAGGGAATGAAGATCATGTCTTGCAATGTTTGGAAAATGTCAAACATTGGCTGGATGAAGTTTCCCAGGAAATCTAGAGCAGAGGTTTCATGTTTCAGCCTGCCAGTATGCACACACACCCACACCCACAAACACACACGCCTTCAGGGCCTTCCTGTTCCGGACTGAGTGAACAAACAAGGCCCACATGAAAATGTAGCATTAGCCAAAATCTGCGTTCTTCACCACAGCCCTGAAAAGACAGCATGTCTACGATTCTGACACACCATCACTGCAACCCAGAACCCTCACCCTCATGTCTTGTTGAGGTCTAGGTGTCAAACACTGCTGCAACAACAGACAGAGGTTTGTTTGGGTTTTTTTTAAATAAAGAAAAAGTATGATCCAGATGGTTCTTCTTAGATCAGGAAATATGATCCACTAGGCAAAGACAGTTAGGCGAATAAATCCCCAGCAGTTTGTGGAATAGATTCCAAAGAAGGTCGGCTCAAGAAAACATTGAATTCCCCCTCTGTCAGCAGTCTAGTACCTGATGGACAAAAAGGAAGCAGCACTGAGCCAGTGGCTTCAGACTCAGCTCCTGTGAGAGACGAGCAGGGTTCTCTCGTCACAGAAAATGGAGGCCACAGCTTGCTCCCCTCCCCCCCACCGCCACCACCACCTCTCCACCCCCCCATCCCCCACTCCAAGGCTGAGAGTCAGGCACTGGCACATCCACGCAGAAGGACCAGGAGAGATCTACAGAAAGCCGTACAAATTTGTCATTAAAACAAACAAAACAAAACCCACGAGCAGTTGCGAGAGGACAGACCTTCACCGTCACACATGGAGGAGAAACACACAGACTGGAAAATCTGGCCAAGTAAGGCGCACCCGCCTGCCCTTCCTCCCTTCTTCTCTGTGGACACTAGTGTCGTAGACGGTTTTGTTGAATGTTTAGTGACCACTACAACCCAACAAGTCTGTTCTCCGCTAGTAAAATGTCCGATTGTCGACGGAGATTGTGAAATCCCAGAAATTAAACCCCATACCAACATTTTATGACACTCAGACAACTTCATAATAAAAAACAACAACTATAGTTTGCTTTCGTCATACAACAAAACACCAGGGTGATATCAACAGTATTTTGTGTGCCACCAACATGCCTGTTCTTGTGTGAATCCAGATCCTGCTCTGCTGCTAGTAACAGCATATACCGTACTCTTTTTTTCTTGAGGTTTGACCTGGATTTTGCATAATGCTGTTGAGAGTGGATCAAAGATGGTTGTGGAATTTTCCAGAAGGCCCTTGCTCTCTGTGCTGTTTCCCCCCTGATTGTCGATCTTTAACCTCAGCTCCTGCTACAATTGGCTGGAGGGCCAACAGGCTGGAACACTATTGGTCGGCTGCCTTGTGCCACACCGACCACCCAGTGCAGGCTGCCTCGTACTCTCAGAAAGCCTATATAATTTTTGCTGCAATGCAGAGATTTCTTCTCCAATATGCAGCTTGTTTTGGTTCCTTTTGTGATCACGATAATATAAATCTGGAGGGGGGGGGGGGGGGATAATGGTCTTCTGGGAAATTAGTTCACTGGCCGTAATGCATAAGTCAGAGGGAATGAGTTACGCACCACTGCATGTGTTTGCCCGTTTAAAGGCAACCACAGAGAGTTCTCCACAAACAGTTCTCAACTCCAGGATGCGGTACATTCCTGACATATTGATAAAACATTTATAAGGTCAGCTTATTTGGTCCATGTGACTAATAATATGTCAGTTGTGGTTTCCGACTGAACTACCTTTGATCTAAAAGGAAACATTGTAATGTTTTACTTAAGCGTGAGTCACACGGCTTTTTACAGGTTCCACAATAATACTAAATGTGTTAAATCACGTGGTTTCCAAATCTAGAAGGATTTATTTTCTTTCTTTATCTTTTAAACTATAAAAAGCAATTGCAGTGGTCTTTTAATTATGATTATGCAGTTGTTTTTTTTTGCCAGAATCTATTGTTTTTTAGGACATAGTTTCTGCAGAGCGGCAGCCGTTAATCAGAAATTCACTTTTGAGTTGTGGGCGGGACTGCCTGCTTTCATTTCCCCATCATCACTTTGTTTACATTCTCTCCCGCTAGTTACAGCCTGACACCCCCAAACTAACATTACTGGTGCAACGCCAATGGCTAGCTATTCAGCTGTACAGTTTTGACCCAAATGCTATGTCTGACAATGAAAATGAAGACTAAAATGGACCTTCTTGTCTGGAAGTGGATCAGTGGGATGGTGCGGAGCTGAACCTGTGGGCTGCCGATTGTAGATTTTATAACAACTACAAGCTTTTTTATACGGCTTTTTTTTGTCTGGTCTGGAGTTGTTACACTTTTAGTGTGGTTCCGTACATTTGGG
The DNA here is from genome assembly GCF_053564925.1 of Oryzias latipes. Taxonomy (NCBI): domain Eukaryota; kingdom Metazoa; phylum Chordata; class Actinopteri; order Beloniformes; family Adrianichthyidae; genus Oryzias; species Oryzias latipes. The sequence goes on along the minus strand of NC_136243.1, from coordinate 17,266,670 downwards.
TTTTTTGCAGTTTGAAGCTGAAAAAGAAGAAGAGTGGAAACGGGAAGAGAGAAAAACCTGACCAAAGAAAAAGGAAAACAGCATTTCCAGTAAAGACCCCAATTCAACATGTTATATTAATAAAAAACAAAAACAAAGGAAAGCTGGTGTTTATTCCCTATCAGTTGGAAGAGCCTATAGTTCTACTGAGCAATAGACCAACAGGGTCACACTTTTGACAATGAACTGAGGAAGTGAGGTGCAAAAAAGTCAAGGCCTGTGACTCAGATCAAAGATGTCTGTCCTTTTTTAATGTTCTTGTCTACACTCTGGAAAAATCAATGTGAGATTGCCTCATGACTAAAGGGAGACAGAGCTGTACAAAGTGTGCAGTGTCAAAATAATGACGTCCGGTTCAGCATATCTATATTCACATTAAAAGAAAAAAATCGTCCTGTCCTTGTAGCATGTTTGTGTTTCTCACCTATCATGATATTAGACCTAAAACCAGAACAGAAAAGTCTAATGACAGAACATAACACTCCTCACAGAACAATGCCCATCCCCCCCAGGTCTGTCCATGCCAGGCACTAAACAGAGAGGAACAGTGAGTCCCACTTTTAAATGCTGCTCTGAAAAGGGAAACACTTGGTCATGGTGCACCCTTCCTCATACATGGTAGCCTGGCTGTCCGAGGCACCCATGTGACCCTTAGAGCAAGGGTGAGGGACCCACCCACCCACCCTCAGCCCCGTGGAGAGCAGAGGCCTGATGAGGCCTCCAATCCACCCGAGCTCCTCCTCCTCCTGCACAACAGAACTGGCTTTAAAAGTGTGTACACTGATCACTGGAAACCAACAGTCACCGCAGCAAAAACGAGGAAGCCATGTTTTTTATCGGAAGGTGAAGGTAAAAGAGACAGAGCTTACCTCTGTGGATGCATGGCTGCCTGACACACTGTTATGTCAACACCTATAAAACATGGAGGACACTCTCAACCCTGAGCTGGGGAAGCCTCCGTTCTTCAGGCAAGGCGATCAGGCCCAGCGATGGTAGCCAGATCCTGACTGGTCGCTTTCCTCACAGGCGAGATACAAGGCCGCGTCTGATTGGCCGAAATGTTTCCTGGGTAATTATCTTTGTTCGGTGCAGGCAGGGGCAGCGCTGTCATAGCCAGACGCAGGGGAGGAAAAGTGAGCGTTAAGCGTAGTTAAACTGCTCAAATACAAGACGAATACAAGGATACTGATATACAAACCTTCTGTGACGGTTGTTGTGAAACCTTCTGGAGTGGAGTCTTTGAGATAGAAGCCTCGTGAGGTGGAGCTGGTAGGGTTTCACGTGCAGTAAGAGACAGGGCTCCATGGCTTCTCCACACAAGCCTCCATTTTCATCTGCAGAGGGCCTTTGTTTAAACTCCGCCCTCTTACTTAGGCTCAAAGGGAGAAAAGAGTTTTCCACCAAATCCACCTACACCTGTTCAAATGAACAAATTCTATAACCAAGTCGCAAAAAGCGAGCAATAATTTTTATGAACAGTTTAAACTAAGGGTTCAATTTGATCATAGAAGTTTATGAATAGTAAATGCACAGGCAGTCCGTTCATAAACATAAGACAATGATTTTGGTTGGTCAAAGAATCATTTCTGTGTTGGAATTTGGGAAATAAATGCAATCAAGCACAGAGAATGTACATACAGTAATGTTATCAACAAAAACAAACAGGGACGTGATAGAAATGTCCAACTTATTTTGGGGGATCAAAAATAACGTAATGCGAGATTCGACACAAAATCGCCATAAGACAGAAACTCAATGGGAGAAAAAAGTATCTACGCCCAACGTGGGGCTCGAACCCACGACCCTGAGATTAAGAGTCTCATGCTCTACCGACTGAGCTAGCCGGGCAATGAAAACAGGAACGATCACATAGTTTACTTAACCACCGGAACAACCATTGCTGTCGTTCCAGGTCTGTGTCATGTCGCCCTCTAAAGGAGATAAAACGAAAAAACTATTTATTGGCCAAATGTCACTTTATTTAGGGGAAAAATGTCAATTGTTAAATTGGCAAACAAGAAATGTCGTCATGTCAATAACGCACATTTTATGTACATTTAGCCACGAGAAGATTTTTTTCTTTAAGTTAAAACTTACAGACGTGAAAATATATATATAAAAATAATAACGGTACCAAAGCAGCATGTAAGAAATTAATACTTTCCCCTTGAACTTATAAAGTATAAAAACAAGAAAATGATAAATCTTGGCAACAATGCATCTCTGTGTTCTGTGTGTTTGTGTGGAGGGGAGAGGGTGTTCATTTCTTTATTTTCTTTCTTTAAAAGTTTTTGTAATGAACGTCAACCAAAAAATCACTTCAGCAGTTTTAGAGAGCACTTCATTATACTGAATGACTGATAATTACATACAAAATGCATATTGCTGGAGATTTGAAATCGTGTTTTTTTCTTTTCTTTTTTTTTTATATATCCAGCACATACAGAAAGTGAAGAAAGTAACTAAATCAAGCAGAATTACATTAAGATGTGCAACATCTTAATCTAAGAACATTTGCATTTACAAATAAAAACAACTAATTTATTATTATTGTTGTTGTTGTTAAATATTAAATTAAAATATATGAGACGTGATTTACTGTGATTTTCGTCTGAAAAGCTAATTTAAAAAAAGCAAAAACCTTTACGTGAGGTACGTGAAGGCATCGCAGTCATGGGTTCTCCTTTACGTCATTGGCACGGGGCGGTTCATGAATGGGGTTCTCAAGTGGGAGGGCCCAGTACTCTGACTTTTCCAGGCAGGAAAAAACTGGGTGTTGTGCTGTGCTCGCTGCAACGCGTCTCCATGCGTGTTTTTAAGAAAAAGCGTGCTGTGTTTCACCGGACTTCTGCACAGCAGTGAAGGAATCGGCCCCTGGCGTTTGTCAGCTGAGGCGCGCGGCATCTGTAGCAATAACACAGTCCAACGGAGGAAACAGGACCCGCCGTTCGAGCCATGGGTTTTCGCAAGAAAAATAAGAGCCCGCCGGTGCTGAGCCACGAGTTCGTGATCCAGAATCACGCCGACATGGTTTCGTGCTTGGCAATGATTATCCTCCTCGGACTGATGTTTGAGGTACCGCTTGGTTTAGGAGTTCTGCTTCAGCTTTCTTCATAGCATGCTAGCTGTCGTTAGCATGCATGACAGCAGAGTATGGCGCGCGCGTCTTGCCTTTTTTTTTTAGATAATTTAAAAGCCCATCAGACACTAGTTCTGTAAACACGACTCTTTTAATGCCCCCTAGATAATAAGCATGTGATTTTTATCGATGCATGCAGCCTGCTGCACTTTACACAGGGACTGTAGCTTAGCTAGCTAAAGAGAGCAAAATAGCAGTAGCTAGTAAGTCTCCTCCCAAACACAGCCTTGAAACTTTCAGATCAACTTACAAATCCACCCAAAACATCTTTGCGATGTAAAGTAATGGTGTGCACCCTCAACCCACAGAAATATGCGGCTGTCAGCATCCTTCCACCGTGTGAGGAACCCTTGCTTATAATATTTATGTGTTGGCATCATTTGGCTGTGCTTTCTACTATTGTATGCACGATCCACGTATTATCTTAGAGTTCTTGTTTTATTTGAGAAGAATGAATGTAGGATGTGTCCTTTTCCTGATGTAGATAGATCTAAAAGCACATTTTGATGTCATTGTTTCATTGACATCTGTTTTGTTTTGGTTCCAGGTCACAGCAAAGTTTGCCATCATGTTCATCACGGTCCAGTACAACGTCACTGAAGTCCTTGGTGCGCTGACGTGAATCTAAATTTGAATCCTTCCAGAAGTCGCTCTTTCATCGTTGGTCTTTTCTTTGCAGATGAGAAAAGCGAGCCGCTTAACTTTTACCAATACGGCCCCAAAGACGTGGCGACTGTGTTTTTCTACCTGCTGATAGCGGTCATCCTTCACGCCTTGATACAGGAATACATTCTCGATGTAAGTGCATTTGTTCGGAAACCATAGCTTTGTTAGTTTAGCCTTCTTTCAGTTTTAACTTGTGATGCAACCCCCCCAAATGGCTTTAAAAGTTCTACATTGTATTGACTTTTGGTGAGTACATGAAGTTGGTGGAAAAATATGAATTAGTCATGGATCATATCCAACTTCAGGCTTCACTTGTGTTTGAATCGACTCTGATTTCTGTTTGCAAGTGATCATCTTACACACTTGACCTTTTTTTGAGTTGAAACACTTGTACCTCAGTTTTCAGCCTCTGATAAACTATTAAAATAAGTAATTACTCAGTTTTATTATTCATTTTTTAAAGTTTTATAATAAAATAACGTGTTTGTGGTTCACATGGGGAAATTTTTGCACCACCGTCTATTTGAAAAAAAAAAAAAAAACTATCACCATTTGCAAACTGACTAAAACGTTTGCAGATGTCAAAACAATGAAAATATTTCACGTTAAATCTGCTACTTGTGGGAAAAAATGTAGTTTTTGTAGGAATATCACAATAAATTTTTGGTTTATTCTTTACCACAGCCTCCCTGGTATTGCCAAATAAAGGAGACCTTCCTACAAACCAGTGCTAGCCCCATGATTCTTATACTTTGCTGGTTATGTCCACGGAAACAAAGAATCTCGTGAATTGGGCCATGAAGACGAAGCCTCCATAATATGGGTACATTGTTAATACAAATAACAGACAGCGTTGAATGAAAAGCAAAAATGTAAATACATTTTTAGCTACCGTTACATAAAAAAAGCAGATGTGGCAGAGGAAAAAAATGGGAAAAATCAAGTGTTTTGTTTTATTTTAATACCAAAGAAAGGCACTTTTTTTTTTAAAGTTTCTCATCCAGATGAGCTCTACACAGACGTCCCGAAGGCCCTCAGAGGACTTCTCTCATCTGATCTTTGCAGGACCCGTTAGAGCAAAAAGTCATGCTAGATAAGAAGAAAAAAAGATAAAGAAAGTTGCACCATTTGTTTTTATATGTGCTTTTTTCTTAATTGTATTTCAGAAAATAAACAGGAGGTTGCATCTGTCTAAAACCAAACACAGCAAGTTTAATGAGTCTGGACAGCTGGCAGCGTTTTACCTGTTTTCCTTTGTTTGGGGCTGCAGCATCCTGACAGCGGTACGAGGCTCACTTGTTCCCAAAAATCAAAACATGCGCTCTCCTGCTGCAGAGGGCTTTGTCTAACTCACAGTCTTTCTTTTTTTTTTGGTTTGTTTATGTTTTCAATGGCAGGAGGACTTTGCAAAAAATCCTACATTCTTATGGGAGGGCTACCCACACACTCGCATGGTGTAAGTAAAAACCAACACATCTCTGTTCAGCAATAGTTCACATTTTTACAAAGAAATGTCTCCCACTGCACAAATGTTAGCACATGTTTTGACTTTTAAGCGAGTAAGTGTATAAAGAAGTTAAATGTGATGCATTTTCTAAATTTTGTTTTCCTGTTCAGTTTATGAAATGATGGTAACGTCTGAAATAAATGCAGAAAAACAGCCTGTAAATCATAGTCTGGAGTAAGAAACTATTCATAATTAACCTAAGTTGATGCTGATCCAGTTTTCAGGTTAAGTTCTTCTACATTTGCCAAATTGCATATTGGCTCCACGCTCTTCCTGAGCTGTACTTTCAGAAAGTGCGAAAGGTAAGTGCTGTTTTTTTTTTTCCTGAACAAGATGTTTTTCCGTGTTTAGGTTTTCATATTATCTAATGCCAGAAGAGCTTGTTATTAAGAGTGATATTGGTTTAACCCTTGTGTTATCTTAGATGACCCCACCCTTACTTTGACGGTTCTCCCTACCATGACAAAGGTGGATAAAGGTGGACAGATTTCATGTAATCCATGGACACCAGTGAAGATCACAAATCATTGAAGAAAAAAGGTTCAGCGCACTGTCTAGTGGGTCTAGATGACCCAGCTCCCAACGTTAAAGTGCCTAGGATAGCACAAGGGTTACATACGCTGATTCTTTGCAGAAAAACACCGTCTTGTGGTTTGTGAAACGATCAACCGAACCAAATCCATCATGTCATATTCATAGATTTGCCTTTTATTTTAGAATCCTTGTGAAAAAATAAATGTAAAGTTCACATTTCCCAATAACCTGGTTATTTTACGTTTACATTTGATATTTTTAAACCCCTTTTCTTAAGCTTCCACAATAGAAACTCAAACCCTAAATGTAAATAAAAAACATAAGGAAGGAGAATTCCCCAAACATCACTGAGATTAAATCAAATAGTGAGGAACTGTCTGCATGGGAAACAGCCCCGCCCACAAATCAGCCATTGCTGCTCTGCAGAAACTTTGTCCTAGAAAACATTACAGTTTATTTTAATTTTAATTTAGCTCAAAGTGGCATCATTCTTACTAAAAGACCACCTTGAAAATGTATCAGAAGATGATCAAAGAGGGACTTTCACGGTGAGACTTTTAATGAACTGACGGAACAAACTGTCATTTTTTCCACAGGAAGACATCCCGCGCCAGCTGTATTACATCTGCCTTTACATCGTCCACATCACTGGTGCCTATGTTCTGAAGTGAGTTCCACTGGTCACTAAGAAATTGAGCATAAAAGTAGCTTGTAGTTTTTGAAATGGGTTATCCGGTTTTCAGGTGTGTTATGTATGTCGTTGATTCTCCATCGCTCTTGTCTTCTCAGCCTCCACCGACTGGGCCTGGTGCTGCTGGTTCCTCACTACCTTGTGGAGCTCCTGTTCCACGCTTCCCGCCTCTTCTACTTCAGCGACGAGAACAAGCAAAAAGGGTATCCGTTTGTTCTGCATCGCTCTCTCCGTGGCGGTCTGCTTCTCTCTCAATCTGTGGTTGGCTTTGCTCCTCCAGTTTCACCCTGTGGGCTCTTCTTTTCGTCATCGCCCGTCTCCTCACCCTCACGCTCTCGGTGCTGACGTTTGGCTTCGGCCTTCCCCGCACGGAAAACCTCGGCTTTTCCTTAGCGGACGGGAACTTCAACGTGCTTACCGTTAGGTAGGTGCAGGGAAAAGGGGGATTCAATCTAGTTAAACGATCAAACTCTAGCCAACTTTTTCATCCCCTTAGGATGACGTGCCTGGCAGCCATCTGCCTGACTCAAGCCTGGATGATGTGGAAGTTCATTAATTTCCAGTTGAAGAAGTGGAGAGAGCACAGCCAGAGTCAGGCGTCGAAGAAGAAGACGTTTAGCCCAAAGAGCAAGCTTCATAAAAGGGAACCAACGAGGGGTGAGGAGACGCTTCATCTTCTTCCATCTTTGAGTTTCAGGTCATGAAGACAAAACTCCCTCCTAATGTTTGGACTGACTTGTGTCTTCAGTCGGCGCCGCCAACGGAGTGGTCAAATCCGAGGATAAAACGTCGCCGCGGGCAAGAAAAGCCAAAGCTTCATGAGGACGCAGCGGCGCACAGTTTCTTCACTTTAACACCTGCTTTCTGTCTCCTGCTCTCCAAAACAAACAAAACAACATTTAAACCGCGCTAAAGCGTCCGTCTGGAGCTGAAGCTCCTCCTCTGAGAAGGCTGCGTGTTGCGGTTTGCTGTGGGTGTTGGTCATTCTTTGGCCGCAGGGTGATCGCTGGTTTTGATGCTTTAACGGGGATGGCTCTGCACCTCTTTTGAGGCGTCCCTTTGTGGAATAGAAGTTCCGAAATTTTAACGTTGCAAGACTTTGTGGAGGCGACCGACTTCAGTGCAGCTCCGGGAAGGTGTTGGCGTCCAGAGTTTGGACCTTACGGTGTTATGACGCTTTCGAGAAAGAACGAGTTTTGTTGGCCCTCAGCTAATGGTCAAATGTAAAATATGGTGTAGAGATGAAGGCTGCTCAAGGCCCACATGTCGTTTTAACACTAAGTGGAGTGGCTGTCCTTAAAGGGGCAACTTCTTATTAAAAATAAATACATAAATAAAAACAAAAACCTGAACTTAGCCTCAGGTGTCTGAGCCAAAGAGACGAAGCATTGTGAGTGGGAGAAAGTTTCCAAATGTAAAAGTTTCTTTCTCCACAGGTCAAAGGGGAAGTGATTTGAGGCGAGTAGAAAGCGTAAAAGCCAAACCGCAGAACTTCAACCTTTAATGCTCAACTGTGGACTCTCAGAAAGGGTGACGAGTGAGATTTTACTGCCACTTTTTTTTTTTTTTTTTTTTTTACCTTGCTGGTTAAATGACAGCGTTGAAGCTGAGCGGATTCTTTCTGCGGCTCCCCCGTCTCCTCGCTGGCAGAGCAGCCTGCCTGGCAGGGCGAGGAGGCGACACTGTGCTGTTTGCATCCTGTTAAACCTTGTTGCGATGGGCATGATTGGTAATGTTTGCAAGAAACTGCATCTCTAAGCTTGCTTTTTTTCCCCCTTTTTTTTTTTTTAAATGCATGGTGGTTTAAAAGGCTGAGGACTTCAATGCTACTTCACATGTTGCATATCACACACTTCAGCATTCAGTGGCCTTTTTTTTACAACTGATGCAAGAGGGTTCAGTTATTTATTTTTGTCCTGCGATAAATATTTATATGCTTGGAAAAGCTATAACCAGCAAACAGCGGTCCATAGCAAAACAATACAATCTTTCTTCAAGTGTCCTTACGATGTTGGTCACATGTCCTGCCTGTGTTGTGCTCGGTTTCTCTTCTCTCCGGTTCTTGGGGCTTTGGAGCAGTTGATTATAGGGGTTCAGGGGCTTTCAGTGCACCTTTTATGACGCGTGTACAGTGCTGTTTAGTTGACTGTACGCTCAGCGACGATGTAACCGCTCGTTTTTTCCCCCCCAAATGCTTGTACACGAAAAAGTGACAATCTGTCCACCTTGTCCTGCCTGCCTTTGGTTTTTTTTTTTTTTTTTTGCCCTGAAGATCTCTTTGGCTCCAGCTTTGAACTGTAGACGGGTCGGTCGGTCGGTTTTATGTTGTCCCCCCCCCTGCGCTCCATGCCCACACCTTTTCAGTGATCGTGACATCACCACATGTGCGGCGAGCCGCTCCTCTCAGCCCTCCAGCGGGGAGGAGATGGTCTGGCGCTCTTTTGGACTTTTCCCGGTCGGTCGAGGCCCATGTTTGCAAGTGGCAATGTCACAGGAGGAAAGGAGCAGAGGACTGCTGTACCAGCCTCTTATTAACATGTCTCTGAAGGAAAATATATAACGTTAACCCTACACTGTACTAAAAAACGTGTCAGATTTTAAAAGTATTTTTATAAAAGAAAACTTGTTGAAGTTGACTGTTGTTGCGTATACATGTGTGAGTATTTGTTTTACACTCCTGTTTCTGTATGTAGTGAGGATGCAGCTTGCTGACCTGTGGATGTGTGTTTGCTTTGTGCTACGACTGTCTTCTTTTCTGTAACTTCATGGCCTTATTAGAGTTAAGTGGACTCGGTTGTTTAACGCTGCAGATGTACAATGCAGGTTTTTGTATTCATGATTTACAGGACTCGAACCTACACTGTTTTTCTTCTTTTTTTTTAATTTAAGTAAATATTTTTTTTAAATTCATGTTGTCCCATCTAAACATCAGCGATCGATGTGGCTCTGGAAAATGATTTTTAGCCTGTCGGATCCTACAGGAGTTCCCTTTTGCTGTTATAATTTATTAGGCTCCTCCCATACCCCCCCCCCCCATGTATTTTCGGCACGTATTGACTGGGATTGTTCCAATAAATGTTAATTTTGTCAATAATATAATGGATTTATACCACGAGCAGCCGCTAGATGGCGCCAGTCCTCCCAATTCAACGGATTCTTTATTCTTGTAACCCTTTTTTTTTCTCATCCCTATCTGACGTATATTTGTAAGTATTAACCCTTGTGCTATCCTAGGCACTTTAACATTGGGAGTTGGGTCATCTAGACCCACTAGACAGTGCTCTGAACCTTTTTTCTTCAATGATTTGTGATCTTCACTGGTGTCCATGGATTACATGAAATCTTTCCACCTTTATCCAACTTTGTCATGGTAGGATGGTAGAGTTAAAAACTAGAATTGCTCGTAAAATACACTTGCAGTCTATGAAGATGGCATTTTCATTATAATTATACAATTGATTAACTTTACAAATATTATACTTTCCTTTTTTTAAATCTGCTGTCTAAATTCTAATAGCTTTGAACACTACTGTCCACTTTTAATCATTGACTTTGTTTTTTTTAATTTGATGTTTTGAATAAAGCGTTTGTTTGTTAACCTGTATCATTTGATCATTTAATTTGTTTCCATTGTTGTCTTTGAGGGCATACACTGAATAATGCATTTGTCTCCAAGGTAACAGGAGGCAAAAGGACGCTGAAAGATTGCGGTTGCAAAAGTGCACCGTAAATTATAAAGGTTGCAGATAATAATTGTCTGATACCTCCTCTGTCATGAAGTCTTGTTTCCGGATGTGGTTAAACTTATCCTGGTTTCACATTTTACCTGCTTTTCTATATATAAATAATTAAAGGGGTTATGCTGCATGGACAGAATATTTCAACAGTATTAAGTTTGTTTTCCCAATTTAATCTCAAACTGAGGTTAAAGGTCATTTTAGGGAGGAGCTCTGAAGCAAAATCAAAGATTTTTTTTAATTACATTTTATCTTACATTTTTTTAATCATTTGCATTTTGCTAGAGTGTGTTTGGAAACCTTTCCCACATTTTTTTAGTCCTGTGACAATAGAACATTTTTGCCATCCTTAGATCTTTAAGTAATCACCACTAGGGGGCAACGCCGAACCTCTTCCCTCAGAGAAAGATGTGGTCATGTTATGGCTTGATTACAAAATATGCTTTAAAAGAGACAAAAGGTAACAGGAAAAAGGAATCCACATGCATTTACACATAGATTAATGGTGTAAAAATTTTATTACTGTTATCTGGAATCAAATGGCCAGTCAGTACGGCCTTCATCCACGAGCGGTGAGGAATCAGCCCGGCACAGACAGGAGACAGGCGCTCACAGCTAATGTCTTGTGTTGTTTCAGACTAATGGCTTTTCTTCAGGCAATCAGACAGCTTGATTGATCAGAGCGAGGCACAGAGGCAGGCTGCAGCTCTGCAGGGGGTGCACAAGGATAGAAGTTCATTCACATGCTCTTCATCACACTCACAGGGGTGCTGCTGACTGTGCCCAGAGCAGGCGTGCATGACCCCCTCACCTTCTAGAGGTGTGCTTCAAACTCTAACCTGATCTAAGGCGAGTCAACAAAAACACTGCAGTGTTCATCTTTGACTGAAACTGCAACAACAAGAAAAAAAAATCTCTGTTTTGTTCTGCAGTCCTCTACGCCTTTCCCAGGGAGGATAAATCTCTTGCTGAATCGTCAGAATTATGTGCAATTTCCATATAAATTAGATTCATTAAAATTAGAGCACTTTCTTGTTTAACGGAGCTCATTTTGAATTCTGGATTTAATAAGACAAGTAATCCCAGACTTGGAGACTAATAGCCAACAATTAGCAGGACAGGAGTGTGTGTATGTGTGTGATCTCCTGGAAGTACCGGAGACGGTGAGTGTTTCTATCACCCAACGGTCTTGGTTGCTGTTTTTAGAGTTTCTTCTTACAAGCAAAAGCAGCTGTTGCTTTCATGGTTGTGTCCACCTGAGGTGCTTCCATGGAGGAAGGCCCAAGATGCTTGTGCTTCTTTGACCTCTGGGTGCATTAAAAAAGGGGGTGGAGGTGAGGGCAATGATGGAGCAGGTGCACACCAGGAATCAAGAGGGTGGAAAAGAGGAGAAAACATTTGGAGGAGGAAAAGAAGAAGTAAAATTTTTTATTTTTTTTCTCATCCCCATCTGACATATTTGTAAGTATTAAAATGAGTACATTAATGTTTAAGCTCTACTCCAATCATCTTTTGATCTTCTGTAAAATTGTTCCCAGTGATCTTTTTACACAGGATTACTATTTTTTGCCCAAATTTAAGAATCCTGTGTCGCTTTCTAGGACATAGTTTCTGCAGAGCAGCAGTAGTTAAGTAGAAATTTGCCTCTGAGTTTGTGTGAAATAAGCCTGCCTCTACTTCCCCCTTTCCATCTGTTGACACTCTCTCTCCCACTAGCTTACAGTCCCTTACAACAACCCAAAATTAATTACTGGTGCAACAAAAATGGCGAGCAATATCGGAGATATTCAGCTTTACAGTTTTGAGCCAGATTCCAGCTCAGGCGAGGAAAAACAAAGACGCCCATGAATCCATTTGTTTGCAATCTGATGCATCAGAATTAAGCAGAGCAGGGAGCTTCAGACTGCAATTTTTTGTCTGTTCCTGTCCTCCATCATGAGAAAAATAACCCTAAGATGTTAAAACAATGACCAAAAAACAAGCATTATAGTAGTTTTAGAAAGAAAAGAAAATCTGTTTAAAATAATCACTTTGATTTTGCTAGGCTCTTTGCATAACGGAAGCCTGATGTTCTGTTTTGAGGTCAGCATACTTTCTTTACTGCTTTTACAGATTGAGGAGCATCTAAATCCATTTAAAGGCCTTCTAAGGTCCAGGCTCCACTTTCAGCCATGTTTTCCTTGTTTGACATCTTCATGTAGTTGTGCAATACACTGTAGTGCACATGGAGCTGCACTGGCACACTTGGTAAACAGGACAACTGGCAGGACAAACAGGGTCAGCGTGTGTCAACAGACAGTTTAAGGCTTTACCTGCTTCGACAGACAGCCGTTGAGATAAAGAGCACACAGCCTTTCTTTAAGTCATAGTCCTGCTCTAGCTTTATTGTTTTTACAGAACTGAAGCTCGAACAGTGTGGAGGCTTTGAAGCTAGCCGTTCAACAACTGACCCCATTTCTGCACTTTATCTGTTTAATCCAGTCACATTGATTTGCGAATCTATAATGGAGGCTGAGTTTCACAAACGAAACTGGAGGCAGGGAAAAGTCATTTGTTGGCCATGTGTTGGTGTCACCTAAATCACCATCATGTCTTTTATTGAACTTTTCTTTTTGTTGAACCAACTCTTCTATTAATGTCATTTTAAAACAGATTTAAGGGAGAAGAAGCACAAACATGGACACTAAGTATTACCTGATAAACGTTCTCTTTTTCTGATGTTTTCTTTTCAACAAAGATGGAAGTGTTTTTTGTTTTTTATGTCTTTAATATAGTTTTATAAAATTATCAGGCAATTAAAGGTGTCAAATTTCACCTTTGATCATGTTGTGACCCTTAAAATTAAACTGTGTCTAATTAGTAAAAAGAAATTTTTCAATAAATCTGTTTTTAATTCTAAATCCAAGACAAAATATGAGACAGTTAGGGGGGAAATAGTCCAACATATAGTATCTCCAAAAGCAGGTAGGACCCTGACATTTCTGTAATATGTTGTAATTTATTTATAGGAAGACAATAAAGATATCACACTTTGACAGAATGTAAAGTACCGGTATTCACTTTACCGTTTGCATAATACTATGAATGTACTGTCGCCTCAGAATGGGGTATAAATATAAGTGACTATTTTGCTATATTTTTTATAAATATCTAAATGTGACTAGTTTCTTTTATAAAACATAGAAACACTACTGTACAAAGGTATATATAGCTTCTCATAAATGTACAACATCCATTGTCTCCCACTTTTCTGGGTTCAGCTTTCAAGGGAGTAAAAGTCAAAGCTCTCTGCAGCCGTTTCTTTCAGATGAACGGAAGCACTTTAAGGCCATCTGAGAAATATCATTTCTCCAGCTGGTCCTGAAAACAGGAGCTCCGTTTGGTTGAATTGGGTGTCGTTGCTAAAGACCGACTCTGATAAAAAAAAAAAATTGTGCTTTTGGCGTTTTTAACATGTTCTTGTGACAATTTTCTCAGATGCTGCCTCACTGCCTCACTGCCTCACAGCCGCCTGCCGCCTGCCCCGACTCTCGCCTGGATCTTGACAACCCCGTCTCTCCTCTGATGATCTCATGCCGGCTGTTGACCCCCACCTGCCTGACCCTGATTTAGCTTTTTGAGCTTTTAGCTGAGCTAATAAACCTGCTGCACTTGGATCCAGCCCTCTGCCTCTTCTTGTCACAGCCCACACTTTTTTAATGAAAGTGTGCCGTTCTACAGAAACGTTTTTGATTCAGCATAACCATAATTAAAAAAACCACTGGGAACACTTAGAATAGCTTGTAAGATGAAAGGAGTGGGTCTTTACTATGGGTTGTACTTAAAGGGTAAACACACTGGTGTTGTGGACCCGCAGGAGTCATTAAAGAACGCCCTTAAAGTCTGATGCAGATCAAACAAGTGAACCCTGGTCTTCTGGAGAAAGGTAGATGTTGCTTCCCTTGCAAATGACCTCTGATTGACCTCTTTAAATCATATTAAACTCAGAACTTTCAGGATTGACAATACTGCCCCCATAACTCGCAGCTGATGGAACTGTATCATTTTGGGTGGGAAACCAAACAAAAAGACGCGGCAACGTTTATCTGCATTCCCCCCCCCATTCAAACTGGGACTATCTCAGTGTGAAATCAGCCAAAGTCTAGTTGCTGGTTGCTTTGACTAACATCACTTGAAGGGCTGAGGAATGCATTGTGTCATCAGGAAACAGAAGGATCGACATGAACGTGTGTGTGATAGAAGATATTCCTCTACCCTCCTGAAGGCTCTTTCCTACCTGTTTGGAATTTTAAGCAGCTTCCCTATTCCTCTCACCTTCCTGAGACTTGATATCTGTCTCCAGAATTCCCATTCATAGAATGTCTTCATAACATGTTTGCTGACTTTTACTTGGCCATCTTTGACCGTTAAATCTGTTGTTCTAAAATGTTTAAATGTGATCTCAGATACTTTTGCAGTGACACTATTGTGTGTTTATTCATTTCACACCCCCCCCCCCCCCCCCCCCGTATTTATGGTAACTATTACCATTTTTTTCTTCCAGCATCCTCATAGATTGTTCTTTTTTCTAAATGATAAACACTGAAAACAACAGAAATGTTTCTTTAGATATCATGGGACACTAACCTTCAGCCATCTGGTTGTGAAAGGCTCACTCTTATCTTCTGAGCACCATTTAAAAAGCAGAGGAATGTCAGCCTTTCACTTCAGGAATCAACAGAAAAATGTTCATTTAGCTTCATTAGCAGACATTCTCATAGGCATTCAACTGCTCAGTAAACAGATTTCAGTGAAATGTCTTGCAATCAAAGATCTGAAATTGCTTGAAATGTTGTTTCAGTTTAGCTAGCATGACATTTTAATTTCATTAAATCATAAGTGCCCACTTTGAAAGAATTAAACAATTATCCTTTGCTTTTGCACATTCTTACTGATTCCTTCTGGCTGAATTGCAGCATTTGCTTACACTCATTACTGCAGTTGTTCTTAATCTTTTTGCAATAATTTACCCCACTGTAATGAACCCCCCTGTGAAAGATTTTTATTTTTTAGTGAAATACCCCCGAAGCAAAGCAGCCTGATCTCTTTGGCACCTTTCTCACACATGGAGTTTAAGAGAAATCAAAGGCAGAATTTTAAAAAAACAATGAACACATCTGATTGATTTTTAGAAGAAAAAATGGAAAGTCAAAGAATTAAAAATAAAATAAAAGTGCAAAATGTTTCCTACTGGGAAAAAACAAAAAAAATATGTTGCATCTGTCAAATTTAAAAAAGATAAAAAATTTAAAATATATTTATCAATTCATTGAATTTCTTCCCCCTATCCAGGACCAGGTCACAGGGGCTGCAATCTGAGCAAAGAAGCTCAGACTTCCCTCTCGCTGCCCACTTCGTCCAGCTCCTCTGGGGGAATCCTTAGGAATTCCTAGGGATTCCCCTGGGTCTTCCACAGGCTCACTGCCCGGTGGGACGTGCCCAGAACACCTCCCCAGGGACACGTCCAGGAAACATCTGAACCAAATGCCTGAGTCACCTCAACTGGCTCCTTTCAATGTGGAGGAGCCCCACTGTGAAATTCCACCTTAACGTGGTGGGGGAGTTTGAGAGCTTAGCTCCCAGTAGAGTCTAGAAGCCAAGCTGCCTGGGGCTAACTCCCCCGGTAGGGTCTCCATGGCAGACAAGTCCTTGGGGATGAGCAGCACACAAAAACCCTTTTGGGTAGACAAAATCAAGATTCAGATTGAGGTCATCGAGCCTGGGGTGGGGGCTCACGGGAGCACCTGGTGGCTGTGGCCCTCCCCATGGACCCACCTAATGGGATGATGTGGTATCACTCCCTTGTGGGCCCACCACCCACAGGAAAGCTCAAAATGGGGTGGTGTAATGTAGTCTGGGTGGCAATCAAAGGCCTCTGTGACCTGACCCTGGTCATTATATCTGGCTTTTGGGATTAAAAAAATGCCACTTATGTTTTGTTTTTGCTGTACTTTCTTGAGGTCATCAGGTACACCCAGTAGTACACTCCATACACCCTATTGAGGACTACATTGCTTTGGTATATTGATTATTTCAGGTGAGGTGTCAAAAATGAACATGACATTTAAAGTTAAATGGCTTCTTGATCCATTGACAGGTTGTAGAAGTTTGTAAAAATACTTTTCTCATAAAATATATTTAAAAAACCTTTTGATGTGTAGAATTCAAAGTTTGGAAACAAAGCACCATTCAGGGTAACGGGGCTGACGGGCAAAGGTTAGAATGGCAAGATCTGTTGATTGTCGTGTTGTGCAGAAATGTGATTTATCTGCAAAAATGTAATACGTGCCTTTAAAATAAAATCAAGCCATGCACACAGGAAGATGTTTTAATCTTAGAACTCATTAAATATTTTAGTTTTTTTATTTACTTGTCTCATGTGTTCAACCATTCAGAGAGCACACTAAAACTCATCCTTAACAAATCAAGAGATTAAGGTGGATAAACAGATTTCACAGAGATAATACTCACTAATGACTACTCTTACAGCACATTAATGCTGGAGCGGACAAAAAAAATCACTTTTCATCTTCAAATATAATAAGCTTGTTTGCTTTTTTATGTCCTTGTTTTCCAATTAACTATAAAGATTCAATTAATGCTGAGCTTGGTGTCAGTCATCCTTAAAATCGGAATGCTGACCTGTCTGCCTCAATATACAGCAGTTAGACTTATTATCAGAGTGCAGCTGATCATGAATAGTGTGTACCTAAAGGACACAGAAATATATGTTAGAAACAGGTCTGTATTCAATAAAATTGAAAAGCTGTTATTACCTTAACACCTTGGGACCTAAAAATGTTTGTCCTGAATTTTTGATACCAGAGAAAAAACTCAAACATTTAAAGACCCACTCTGGTGGTGGTTTTTTAACATGTTTTGTGGCATTTTTTAAATGATGATCCTAAAATGTGTTGCGCTAACCAACTGACTGACCACTCACCAAAGGAACCAGTTTATCTACCAGACAGAACTGAGGTCTTTGGCCTTCTCTATGGGAGTGTTTAAAGCACACAGATGTCTCACCAACAGTTCTTGTGTCAAGACTGTACATTGTCTTGAACTAAAATTGTTACTAAATCCTTTACATCCTCTGTTCCAAAGTCTATAGACTCTTGAAACTGGAGGTTTCGGTTCATTTGTGACTCATCTTGAAAGATGAGTAATTACAAACCCAGAGACTTTTAAATTCTGATCAAGCTTGTTTTCATGCCGTCCGACTTACCTCCCCTTTGAGTCTTTCTTTTTCTCAATGTTCACATCAAAATAGTGCAGTTTCATCTGGCTTTTTATTTCTATTCTATTGAACATCAACACTTCTTCCTGTCCTTCATCACACCTACAATTTCACACTTTCCTTCTCTCTCCTCTTTTTCTCCACTTTGTGTTCTTTAACACCTTTCGGTTTTCCCTCTTTTATCGTTCTCCTCTGGTAATAGGCACATCTATCATAATATGTGATCATGTCCTCACGCCTTCACCAACTGCCTCCAACTAAACTCCGCAATCTCATCATCTCGTCTCGCTTCCCTCTTCTTCGTCTTTCATTCCCACTATTGTCGACTCAACAGGGTCCTTATTCACTTTGCATGTGTCCATGCGCCTGCACGTGAATCTGTCCGTCTTTCAGGGCTCCTTTCTGCCTGGAATCTCCATGGTGATGGGTTTTGGTGCTATCTGTTCCTGCCTTGTGAGTGTTGGCAGCAGTCGGAGCGCCTCTCTGACGTGTCCCGGTTCATAGGCCACGCAGTTCCGACGTCACCGCTGAACATTGACCCTTCCAGCTCGCATATGGAGCTCACGTATGGGACTCATCTATAAGATAGGTGGCCTGAAGGAGTCCTTCAGTGAGACAAAGTCTGCTCAACAAAGGCTCATTCCAGGGAAAAAACTGCAGGATGTGGGGCCACATTTCAGCTTTTGCAACTGCAACAATCTGTTACAAAGACTTGCTTTAAGTTTATTAATACTGTTTTAAATTTCACAATAAAAGCAGCAAACGAAAACAATTCTGTCACAGGTTTTCTTTCATTGGGAAGCTTCCACGTCTTTTCCTCATGTTGTTAGACCAGATTATCACAATATTTTGTGGTTCATTGACACAAATTACATGTTACTTTCAACTATGAGCGGCAGTTTAGCTCAGGCAGGTCGTCCAACAACCGAAGGGTTGGCGGATTGATCCCCGCTCACCCCAGCCAGCTGTTGCCCCCTGAGCGCGGCTAGTCTGCAGCTCGCCGCTCCCCCCAGGGGATGGGTCAATATGCGGAGAAGAATTTCCCCATCGTGGGGTAAATAAAGTATCAATTCTTCTTCTTATTATTATTATTATAAAATCAAAAATAAAATCTTTTTTCAAAATAAACCTGGGCTGAATTTTTTTTTTAATGAAAAAAGAAATAATTTGTAAGTGAGTGCTAGATTTATTTTTCGTGCAAAATAAGAGATAAAATATAGCTGATTAAATTTTTCTTTTTTAATATATTGCTCCTCAAACAAAGACCGATATGTGGTCTGACATGCATGGATAATTTTAACATTACAATTACTTTTCCACAAAATCATGATAATAACGCCTATAACTGTAGATCAACAATGAAATAGTGTTTGGAGAAGTTGGAGCGCTTTGCAGGTAGAAATGACATTATACGTATAAAAATGTGTCTTTGATTTTTTTCCAGCAGAAAATATGGTCTCTTCAAGTTGCTACGAGAATCATGTTTTTTTTCTTCTGCTTTTTCTTAAACTAAAATACATTTTTCCCTTTTTTAAAATAATGTTCTGTTGAATGACTTTCACATTTGGCATCCACAAAGGATAAATGTTAAAACAAACTTTCCAAACACCATTTTTTTGGTCAAAGTCTAACATGTTGGCTGTTATGTGTTTTTTTGTTAATGTTGTAGTATTTTTTTAAGGAAAGTGTGGAAATAAAACTACTTTTTCCAGAAAGTTCTCAACTGATGATGGCATTTATGAAGTTTTGAAAACAGGAACAAAAGGGGCGAATATAAAGATAGCTTATCTTATCTTTCACTGCAAATTTAGCATTCAAACTGATTTGTCACATTCGATTAAAAAACTGTAATGAATCATGTACGACCCAAAATGCAGGAGACCGGTCATGGAGAAAGAATCTTAAAACTGGAATGATTAGAGAAACATCTGAATTTCAATATGAAGAACAAAAGGAGAAACAAAAGGCATGACAACAGCAGACAGAATGGAACTTAAACGAAAGCCAGATTCTTCAACCATACTGAGGATAATAATTAACTAACCGAAGAAAGCTTTGGATAAATGAGCAACTTAAATCTGATATGACTTTGACAAGGGAGAAAACATCAAAACAGAATTTAACCTGAATCCAAAGAACACAACTAAAGGAAATAAAACCAAAGTAATGGGAGCAATCCTCATAAAATCTGCAAATATCACAACAACTTTGACTCTGGATAACTAAGTACTTCTGGGTTGATAGAACCAAAATCTGATAGACATTGAGAAACCACAATATTATTTTGGGCAATGATAGAAAAATGAGGGCTAAGAAACACAGAACTTGTTTTCTATGCTTTCATTTTCTCTAAGTGTGTTTTATTTGTTAATTTCTCACATGACATGCGATATGTTCACTGTTATTCTTTCCAAAGAGTCAAAGGGGGCAATTTGCTTCTAGGGAAAGTAAAACTCTTCAGGGTGGAAAAAATCCAAGCCTTTTTTAGTCTTATTCATATCAAATCTTTTAGAGCTGTGAAAATTCTGCTTAAATAAAAAAAAGCCTCTTGTTTCTTTATTTAAAGGTTTTATTTCCATGATTCCAATTTCTTATTCTTGTTCCTCCTTCTTTTTCCTTCTTTACAGATAAGCAGCATGGCCCGTTTGGGTGATCTGATGGAATGGCTTCGTCCAAAAATGTGAGGACGGATTTAAGGTGCCTGGTCATCATCTGTGGATGTATTCGTGTTGATGAGTAATTTGAGGTGTTTTTAGTGGGGCTAAATGATGGTGGGAGCGGCTATCAGAAAAAATAGTGTTTCGCAAGCCATTTTGACCGATTCCTGACTTTTCACTCTTAATTTCCACCCTCCATTTTGAGTTTGAGACAAGCCAGGAAGAACTATGTGTTGCAGTTCCACCATTAACCACTGGGGGTTGGTTGCAGAAAAGAGCAATTCACCATTGACCTCCCTGGTACACTGCCTACATGCATTCATGATTCAGTAATCTGTTTTGGATTCATAAGGATTTCTTTGATAAATATGTGTGAGAAGCACAGTTGAAAATTTTCTTAAACTAGATGTTTACATTTTTTCTAGCTCAATTTGGTGCAAATTATATTTATGAGAGAAGCTCCAAACTCTACTTTTACACTGTCTTTTTGCCATTTTTGCAACATCGTTAAAGCAGATGCAAGAAACTTTATTCGTCAACTCACTTTAGGCTTCATTTTCACTCTCCAGAAATGGGTGATGTCATAAATCAGGCATGTCCAAAGTCTGGTCTGTGAGCCTTATGCAGCCTGCATTTAAATGTCCACCTTCCGTTGTGAATTGAATTGACTGTTATGATTGTTGATCAGGGGCTCGTAAATAAAAAACAACAAACATTTTCTTTATTT
The DNA here is from genome assembly GCF_053564925.1 of Oryzias latipes. Taxonomy (NCBI): domain Eukaryota; kingdom Metazoa; phylum Chordata; class Actinopteri; order Beloniformes; family Adrianichthyidae; genus Oryzias; species Oryzias latipes. The sequence continues at coordinate 17,245,697 of NC_136243.1, read as the reverse complement.
TATTTCTGGTCCTTAAATATAAAATTCACAGTAATTTTGGTTAAAATGTAATTCGTTTTTCTTCTTTGTGAAAAAATTAAATGTATTCCATTGCAATAAAATATTCATTTGGTTTATTAATTTGCATTTAATGTTGTTAAATTAAGGGTTCAAAGAACTGGATGGTTTGCCCTCACAGATTTTCACCTCACCAAATCTGGCAACCTTTAATCTAAATTTTCATGTGCAGTATGTAAAAACATTAATACAGAAAATTTGTTTACACATATGTGTTTAAAAATGCGTGTCTTCAAAATGTAAGGTAAACTCCCCGTCATGCAAATTATTGTAATGAAAATCTGCCGAAGTGCCAAACTAAAGGTTTAAACGTTTTAGCCTCTCGTCTAATGAGTGAAGTCTTGTTTCGTGAACGTTCCTCCTGGCTTTGCCGCCATTGGAGTCTGATTGTCATGTCGCTCGGCGCTTAAATAATCATTCACACGCTGCCAACGTCTCTCTCGTCGCTGACATCCGTCTACAGGCAGCGAGACAGACGGTGCTGCTCCCCCGCCTCCCCTTCTCCTCCCCCGTGCGGTGGTTGTCCCTGCCTGTAGTCCAATTCCGCGGTGGACGCAGTCTGTTTGCGGGGCGGGCATGTTCCTGGGGAAACTCGTTTACCCAGAAGCCCACGCACCACTTCAACTTAGAGACCAGGCTTCCTCGGGCTTCGGCAGCGTTTCCCATTTAAACAAACAGTGACGAAGATGGCGGAGAGTTAATGGTGTAAAGAAGAAATTATCGATCCGGGAGAGAGACGCGGGAGCCAGGTAAGACAGCGTCGCGTGCTCGCGACAGCGTGGCCACTTTAAGCCCGGTTCGGTTTGGCTTTGCAGACACAGAAATGAGAGTTCGGGCTCCTCGCGCAGAGAGGTGCAAGCGTAGCAGAGGCATCGGTGCGTTAGGGGCACAGTGCATGACAGTGAGGAATCATCAGCTCGTCCGTGGCTGTGAAGTGCACGTCCAGGTGCAAGTGTCATTCGGTGCCGAGATGCACGAGGCTGTGGCGGAGCTGGTCCCGTTCGTTCGGCGTTGTTCACGGCGGAGGGCAGGAGCGATTCTGGCTTAGAACAACACGGGGAAGTTTTGCGATAGGACCCACTGTGGAGAGTTGAGACGAGAACGTAACACATGGTGATAGTAGTGGCTGTCTCGTTCCCTGGAAACGGCGCTGCCGCATCGCGAGCGCAATCGGACCGAAATGTTTTGGTCGCGCGGGTTCAACAAGCAGAAGAATCCCCGTGCGTCGTTGTGCATCATGTTCGATCCTAATTGTCATTTATTTTAGAGGGGCTGAAGCGCATCGCTGTCTTATGTTGGAGGGGGGCTACTGTGTGCAAAAAGCCTCGATGTTTTAAAGTGGGGGACACACATTAATTCATATTGCTTTCCCCCACGAGGAACCCTCAGTCTCCTTTCTTCCCCTCTAGTTCTGCTCCCTGCAATGATGTGGCCACCTCGCCTGCAGGGGGCAGCACTGAGGCCCTGACAGCTGAGCCGGTCAAAGCTCACGTGGAGCTTAAGGCCAATCAGTGGTACTTTATAAAATCATGAGCCACTCTAAACTTTGTCTTATGAACTACATTATAGACTTTCCCCTTATCAACTTTAAATCACCTGTTTTCTTATATTTCTAAATGGTATTGCAGTGCTTGCTTGCTGACATAATGTCAGCAGCAGATATTATAGGATGCTTTTAGTTTGACTGAATTTACAAAGTTTCCTAAATCTAAATAATAGTTTGGATTTAATTTTATTTTAAAATGTATCTCTTATTTTTTATGTTTGAACTGTATGGGTCCCTATAACATTTAGCATAAAAACGAACTAACCTACAAGTTTAGTTCATTTAAAAAATGTTTTTATTGTAAATGCTTTAATGTTTTTACGCTTCATAGGGTCTCCAGAAAAAACTTGTGGCCTTCTCATGTTTTAACCTAAGAAAAATCCCATATGATGGTAGGATTTTTAACCAAATTATTTTTTGGAAATTCTAACAGTGCAAGCTAGATTTCAGCTATTTTCTGATTTATTTTAATTTAATATTTTTTACATTATTTAGGAATAAACCATTCATTCGTCAAACGCCAAATAGTAGCATAACATCCGTTATAATCATTCTTTTTTTAAATTTACTTCATCAAATTAATTTAATTTAAAAAAAAGTGAAACTTTGATTAATAAAAACAACAAAATCAGTTGTAGCTTCAAAACATTAGAATCTGTTTTTTATGGGAAAAGAAATTCCATTTTCTTTGTGAAGATCCATTCGATTTAGCAATTTTTAGCCATCTCTTAAACAATACCACTATTAATAATTGAATGTATCTTTTTACACTTAAATCCTAAAATTAGGTTAAAAATCCTTCAGTATCAGTCTTGCTTAAATCAATGCACAAAGGGGAATAAAGAACTGAATAACCACACAGGTGGATTAGATGTTGTTAAAATGAAAACTATGGTAGTAAGTTGTTCTATAATGCTATCCCCCTGAGACATTTTGGTAAACTACTTTATCCCTTAAACCAACAAAGAGCTCACATGAAGCAGGAAGCAACAAGTAAGCTTACAGGTTTCAGACAGCAGAAGACTTATAGGATAGTTAAACACACATCCATACTACAAAAGACTGCTTCTGTCTCAATGCTCTATGCTCTTTTTACTGATCATTTTTTCAAACTCTCGCATATTTTTGGTGCATTTCTGGAATTGTCTTTTGAAGAGACTGGCACTGCCTTCCAGAGCCTGCAGCTCCACAGAGCTGACAACAGCCAGCTCGCGTCTCGCGTTGTGTGTCTGTGCATTGTGTGTGCACATGCAAAAAGCACTGTGTCCTTGAGCCTGACACCAGAGCTGTACCACAGCACCAGCTCTCACTGGGTAATAGCAGTCTTCCTCTTCAGTGTGTGCAAACAGACGGTGAATGGATGAGCCGATGATGCTTGTGCCACTGCGAAGTGCAGGTGAGGGGACGGCCGGCCTCCAGTTAATTACACCGAAGTCCTCGTCTAAATCTGGATATCCCTCCAAACGATAATTATTTTTCGTTGTCCGCCTCTTTATTTTGTCCAGAGGATGAGAAAGCACCCTGTATGAAGTCCCTCTGTAGTTTATATGTACATCCATAAATCTGCCGTGAGTCACAAGTGGATTGGAGCGTGCAGGAAAAAAATGGTTAGTGTATTTCAACACTGCTCCTTTGTGCAGAAGCCCAAAATACTTTTCTCTTTACCTTTTAAATTATAGTGCGAACCAATTCTCCCCTGAAAGATTCGTGAGTCAGAACAAAAAATGAACTTTTATAGAAAAAGGCAAACAGCAGAATGACACCAAGTCGTATGTTGTACTGAAGAACATTTGAGTGAGGGAAACAATAAAGCTCAAGAATGTGCTAAATGTGGGTTCTTGAACGCACATCTAGTCCATGGTGTTCACACTGGACAAGCAGGGAGGGACTTCTTTTTCTTTTTCCACTGTTTACTAGTGCATGTCCGCCACCTAAAGATGGAAAAGGCTTTGACGGGTTGGGGTCTCTGCTGAGGTAATCGGCGGTCGCCCCGGCTGGTTGGCCCTCGAGGCCTGAGAAGAGCTCTGCCAGGGGCTTTACCTGGGGGCGGGGGCCTGGGCTTGCTCTGGGGGGGCAGCGCTTTCTGGTTCCTCACTCCCTGTGTGGGGTGGGTGGTGTGGGGCCTGGAGGGTCGGCGCTTCGGGGATGGGACCCCTTGGCTGAGGAGACCTGAGCCCTAATGGGGGGGGGTCCTTTTAGTGCCCTACCCGCCAATTTTAACTGTACCTTAGACATTTAGGGCCCCTTGGTGGGGAGAGTGTTTGGACAGTAGTAGCCGCGGTTACATATGCAAAATATCTTGATCGGATCAATGGTCGGATTAGAATTCAACCATGTACATGGGCCCAGAAAAACTTTTTACGATTAGAACAAACGTTCTCATGGTCACACTTTCGGTCGGACTAATTCATTTGGGCATGCACAGTAGTGTTGAAAATACCAGAAGAGGAAATGAGTCCCGCTGTAAACAAGCTGCCATTTACATTTGTGCAGCAGCTCAGTAATATACGAGATGAGCTTCTAAATGTGCTTTTTATTAATGTTATGAATATTATGAAGCGCCTGTTCGCTCATTTTATTTTTAATCCGTGTGGTCTGTGCTTTTTTTTTTTTTTGTGGAAGAATGGATCTGGAAGAAGCCAGGGCTAGGAGAATGCTTACACGCGCTAACAGCATTTAGCCTTTGATGAACACACAATCCATGCGGGAAATGCTGCAATCTGCATCTTGGCTGCACGTAAATATGTGGGAATAACATCGTGTCAGGACACGACTGGAAACACAAATCCATATGATTGTTTGAATGGTTTCTAAGGACTGAGCGACATTTCTGCTTTGAAAAGCTCACACACCGCCCCAAAGCCGCTGTGTGAGCTGGAGGTCTGAGCTCTGCCCGGAGATACACCTTTACTGGGAGACCTGGTTCTCCTGAGTTCGGTAGCTCGCTCACCTAGAGCTGCGAGACAGATCGCAGTCCGAAGTCTCCCACACATAGCGCACACGTAACAAAGCATCTTCGCTTCCCCTCAATCACAAAGTCCGGCTGCTCTACTCAGAGACACGGTCTCTCTGTCCGCTGGTCCACTTGACTAATCAAGTGCAGGAGCGGACGACTTCTTTTCTATTTTTTTTTTTTTCTCGTTAAAGTCACTTCCCTCAGTTTATACTGGATCATTGCGGATGAGTCATTAGTTGGGAAATAAAACAAATAAAGTAATAAAGTAAAATAACGAATAATAATTTTATAATAACGAAAAATATCGTCCATCCCGATGGTTTACTGCAAACATCGTCAACTGCCAATTTAAGGGACATCGCCCCACCCAATCGTGTGTGAACATTAGTTGTATTACACAATACATGTTGACAAGTGAACATTTTTGGAGCCAATATGTTTATAACATTTGAGTGTGTGTGAGTAGACAGGCCCCATCCTTATAGACTTGAATTACATCTGAACCTGACTGTAATGATTATAAACATCCAGTGACTTGTTGCTTTATGCTGCTTCATGGTTTTACCCCCCCCCCCCCCCCCTTCTATAATCACCCTCCTATCCCCTCCCTCTCTAACATCCCTCTCTCTTCTTCCCTCCTTTCCTTTTCCGTCCGGTCCAACACAAAAGATTTTCAAATATGATTAAAATTAATACATTTTGGCCTCGATTACAAAAGGGGTTTATTCAGACATACCTCTGGTTTGTCAGAAGATTCATAACCTCCTGTTGTTAAAGTAAAATATATCCAACACAAGAGACCTTCAGCTCTCATCTGTTTGCCCAGCTGTTGGACAGGACAAGTTAAAAGAAAAAGAAAAAATTTCTTCTGGCTTGGTGCATCACTGTTTTGGTTTATGACCAGTGGAGACGTCTGGCGGCAGGAGCCCAAGGCAGCTGGCTTGCGACAGATTTCGAGTCAACTCTGTGGCTGCAGTCGGTGCACACGCCCACCACCTCCACGTAAGGAAGAGAACACGGAAATCCCATGAGGGGTTTTCGCTAAGCGGATGGCGGGATGAGTGCATTGACGAGTAGGAGGAGGGTGACAGTGATGCATTATATTTGCTGATTGGAGAAATAGGGAAAAGGGGTTAGCGAGGGATGCTGGTGACGAGGTCAGGCTCTGGGGGCAGGGATCTCGAGGCTGGCTGGGAGGAAGGCAGGACACACACCAGCTGAGGCAGTGCTAGGAGGAGTTTGGTTGGCGTGGGGTCTGCAGACTTTCTGGAATTTAGCCTGGCATTTTTTGCCTTTTGGGCCATCTTGAGCTGAAGTTTGTCTTGTTTCTGATATACTTTCTTCCATCTGTAATAACTTGATTTCCTACTTTCTTTTTTTGTGGCTCAGTTCACACGCTTTCCTCTCCAGCTGTGGTTGACACATCAGAAGCAACAGGACAAAAGGTCAAACAGAAATGAATCTGTAGCATTTTAAACATTTTTATTCAGATGAAGGAGAGCGTCTTTTCCTTTTATGGTGTTTCCTCAGAACATCTCCAGATATCCACTGACTGGATTTAATCCGCCCTAATAACAATTTGGATGAGTTTTTTTTTTTTAAGTTGATTAGTTGACAGTTTTTGTTATGAACATCAGCTGTTTGTGACGTTTTTGACGTCTGTGTGTGGGATGGAATGTGTCTGGAAGTGCCATGGGGTTTATAAAACGTCCAGAATGAATCATCACAACGGTTTTTGGGGTGGTTTGTCAAAGAAGTCGTTCAGCAAAACGTGGTGATCTGGAAGATACTTTGTAAAAACCATTGACTGTATAAGAATTGGACTGAGTAACCCCTCCCCCTTGGTGTTTCAAAGAGGAAGGACCCGCTGGCTCCAATAAGCCAAAATCCCATATACATCTGTTGAGAAATATACAGCCATTACTCAGTCATTCCATTTGTCAGAATAATCATTCTTTCTCTGATAGCTTTTTTAACATGTTCTTGCTTTTCTATAATAATTTTCTATTGAGGATAAGATGGAGACTTTATTGATCCCAGCTTGGGAAATTGGGTTTTTGCAGCATCCGCATTAGGCTCAAAGATACAAACACACAAAGGATGGGTGACAAAAGAAAAACAGAACAATCAATAAGAAAAAGAAACTTCAGGGAAAAACGATTGGTTTGCATGACAGAAGTAATGACAGAAGTTGAAGTTATAAACTGGCCAATCAGATGCCTCAAAAGTATGTGATCTCAAACAAATGTTTCAAATGTTTTTGACTTTCCCTGAGCTCCATTTCAAGTGGTAGGGGTGTGGATTTCCAACAAGCCATTCCCATAGAAATGTTAACTCAGACCAGCTTGAAGCAAACGCTGCTTCCTGACGATTTCCAACATGTCGGCCTCCATATCACAAACAAATGGCCACTGAATTGACTTCATTTTGTTGGAACCATTTTCAATGGGTGATGCTACACCTATTGGTCCAGATCTCACAAACGGTCAATAGTAAAAACATTGACCAATAGGCTGGAGAACCATGGATGCGTTCCATCAGCTGAAGTTTTTATGCTCTACAACACGCCAAAAGGCCTCAAACTCCTCATGGCCAAATTTCCACAAAGAGGAAAGCTTGGATGTAACCACTAAACAAACAACTCTGACCTATTTGTGAATCAACCCCATATGACCAAAAAAAGTAAGACTATTTTCCCTTTTCAGCATGATTGTTTTTCTTGTCCATTTCAAAAGCTGAATTGTAATACCGGAAGAATTCTTGTTAGTTCATCTTAAGTTTTTGGGTTTTTCCTTTTTTGGTGTCCGGTCTCTTTTGATTTTGAAAAAAAAAAAAACATTACTAGCATTCATCAAAACATGTTTGAATGGTTGTGAGCAGATTTTAGTAAACTGTTCTGTTGTCAAAGATTTGGGTGCTTGGTCACGTTGAGTGGACCTGCTGTTTTTGGTTTTGGTTCACTTTAAAAAAATAAAAGTGTCTTAAAGAAAAGGTTTGTTTAAATCAACTTAACGGGGACTTTTCCCCTTGAAGTCTTTAATGTTTTTTAACATTTACACAGTGTTTTAGATAGGCTTTCATAACATTGACATAAATATTGTATAGAGGCTGTACAGTGGTGTGTACTGTTGATTCACAGGAAGTTATTTCTATGCAAATTATGGTTTTCTGTAGGTACTTCGGATTCCTCCCACAGTTAAAAACAGGCTTCATAGGTTGATTGGTGGCTCTACAGAATCCCTTGGGTTGGAACATGTGTGTGTTTTTCAGTGATGTGCTGGGGAACTGTTTCGGGTGTACTCAGAGGTGGCTGGGATTTTGAAATCTTGAAAGGTGAAAAAAAAAACCTATCTTGACATTTATGTCAGTTTTTGTGACTTAGGAAGACACTTGTAGTGAGGTGAGTGGTAGCGATGAGGCTGGTTGTTGAAATTTTTGTCAGTTCAATACATCCCTATAGATGGTTTCCACAGAGCCCATTGGTGAAACTACAGCTAGAGCGTCTCTTTGACTGGAAACCGTCAACATGCAGACGGTTTGACAGACATCAAACAGTGAGTCACACGGTCGGCCTGCACTTCAGAACACAATGGAAACGTGCACTGTGTTGCAAATATGATGTTCCTTAAAACAGGTCTAAAGGTGCTTTGTCACGTTTTGGCTCATGAGAAAACTTTAGATAAAAATATGGGTCTGTAACCCTTGTGCTATCCTAGGCACTTTAACATTGGGAGTTGGGTCATCTAGACCCACTAGACAGTGCTCTGAACTTTTTTTCTTCAATGATTTGTGAACCTCACTGGTGTCCATGGATTACATGAAATCTTTCCACCTTTATCCACCTTTGTCATGGTAGGGAGAACACGTCATTGTAAGGGTGGGGTCATCTAAGATGGCACAAGGGTTAAAGCTGAAAGACAGATCTGCTTTGAGGTAGGACTTTATCACTAGATCTAATGAACGAGAAGGAACTTTTTCGTGTTCTGGTTTCAAAAGATAAACAGAGCGGAATTGCGTATGTTTAAGTGTCCTTGTCTTTGTGCCTGCTGTGCCACACGATTAGGCAGCAGATGTATTAGAGACTGACACAAAAAGCTGCAATTAGGCTAATAGATTAGTGTTCAAGCAAACTCTAAGCCCAAAGCAGCGTTTCAGAATTTCAGAGCGGCTCAAATTTAGAGCTGAGCTGTATCAGCAGATGAGACTATTGTTTTGGTAAATTTTAGGCTGAAGTTTAAGGTAAAACTCAGTTTTGGCCACCCCCTTAAGGGGTCGCTACAGCAAACCACAATTTGAACATTTGACTTTGCTTCAGTTCTACTACGGTTGGCCTTCCCAACCCAAACCTCTGATTTTAACCGGACTTGGGACAGGCATATGGAGAGACTGGAAAGTGCCACCATGTGGTTGCAGTAATCTATTCCTGTAACACTGGAGCTTAAGTTACAATAATTCTTCAACCGTTTACACAATTAACATACTTCCAACAGATTCTAAAGCAGAGAAAAAGCAAAAGTATAGTCTCAGTCCCATCCAAGGACTAACCAGGCCAAACCCGTCTTTGCTTCTGAAGCCAGACAGGATTGGTCGTGTCCAGGGTGGCCGCAAATTGTAGTAATGTTAATATTTAGAACAAATAAGTAGATTGACAGAGGAGTGGGCTGCAGCATCAGCTGACTGCTTAAAGATGCTTCTACAGACATCCATTAAGAAAGATGGAAAGATGTAATGTTTCAAGAACAAAGAGGGTTCTGATTGGTTGGGCCTCAAAAGTGGGACATATGATGGTAATTTAATTTAGAACGTTTTTTTCACCCAGCGCTGATTCACTTCTGAAGAAATCCATTCCTCACAGAGTTTGGAAAGTGGGTCCACATCAACGCAGATCAGAGTAGGTCTGGAGATGCTCTATTTGTCTATTTGTACAGGCACAATTGAATTCAAATAAATATGCATCTACTTTACACATTTATTTTCAAAACTAATTTTTTTGGTTGTGACAAACACTTTTCACTTAATATTTAGTGAAAAAAGTAGAACTTTAAACAATAAAATGTTGAATTTTTATATTATAAACTTATGAAAAGCGTTGTTAAAAAAAAAAGTTAAATAAATTATTTCTGTGGTAAATGATTGTGGATTTTATGATATAACGTTGATTTTCTACAGAAAAATACATTTTAATTTTCATTAATTTAATTTTTTTAAACATTATTCCAGGTGCAGAAAGCATAACATTACTGGAGTATTAAGTTGATATGTATCACAAACGTGAGAGCAAAGTCTTATCCTCCTCTTCCTCCTCATCATTAATGTTGTCAATGTAACTATTGCTTTTCTACTGCCTGTCTCACTATTGATACACAGCGTTAAGACAGTTCCAGCATTCTGCATCACTGAAATTGTCTATGAAAGTTAACACAATGATAAAAACAACATTTGGTTATGGATGATGTGTGGACGGACATTATTTCCTGCTTAAGCTTTAGTTTTATTGCTTAACAACTATGTAAAAGTGGCCTTTTTTGTAGTTTAGGATATGATGCACTGTGTCAGAGTTCCTTTGAACAGGAATTTTTCTATTGTTAAATCTCTGTCGACACCAGTAGACAATTTCACTGGAAATCAGGCAAACAAATTGTTAAAAAAAAATCTATTTTTTCATAGTACAAGTAATTATTGCTGACAAAGAAAGAAGGAGGTTGTTCTTATAAAATGTCCTCTTATCTTGTTAAATGCAGTGACCTGTTTGACTTTTAGCTGTACATCCTCTTTGTGTTATTTTCACAATACACACAGGAAAATGGAGAATGGGTTTTCTTCCAAGAATCTGCACCGGCATTGCCTTTAGTTTCTAATGGTTGGCTTAGTTGACAATGCAACTTCAGAGAGAGAGGTATTTTCGAAACCACCTACTTCTGTAAAATGTGGTTCCAGCATGAGCTGCATGTTCACCTCCACAATTAGTGACTTGCAGTAAAAAGCACAGACATAACACTGTTTTGTTATAACCTTTTCACAAAAGTATAAACTTTAAAATTGCTTAGGGAAATGCAGTCCTGATGCATCAAAATGCTGGTTGCAGTACTATGAACCTCTCGGTGTTGAGGTCAGACCTCCATCAACTGGACTGATGTTTTTTTTTATTGTGCCCCTTTTGTTGCTTCATCTAAAACAGGGGTGGGCAAACTACGGCCCGCGGGTTGGATCCAGCCCGCCTCCATGATTGGTCCGGCCCACTGAACAATATCAGAGAGCCATGTTTTGTTTTGTTTTTTATCTGGCCACATGATCAATACCCGCATAGAACGTGACATTTTCTTCCCCCCTCCTGCAGTCTGTGCTCCAACCTGAAACCCTCTAAAATCCCTGTCAAATAGAACAGAAGACAGTCTTCCCTTTCTACGTCGCAGTTCATCTTTCCCGGTTTAGCTCATTCTTTTAGAGCAATGATGCTGCTTTTTTTAAACAGCACACCCTGTTCTGCGTCCTGATTGGCTGGAGACCTTGTCAATCAATCTCCTCTGTGCCGTGTCTCCTGTACAGAAACCAGAGCTCTTCAGATCTACAGAAATCTGTGATCGATCAGATCTTTGTTTTCATTCTAAGATCCTGGACCTAATTTATATTAAGGGTGAAAATGTTCATGTCTGTCTGTGAAAAGTGTAGAAAGTGGGCAGTGAGGAGTTTTTCTGTCATAAACTTCTGTAATCATTCTCCGTGAATTTCACTGATCATGGTTATTTTTAGAACGTAACTCTTTCAATAAACGAAGGAACTCTGTGCTGGTGAAAAGGTAACGCCGATACAAGTAGCTGCAGCAGAAGTCGTAGAAATTTGCTTTTTTTCATTATTACTGGATGAGAAACAGACGTGCAGGACACAGCACAGTTTTAGTGCAAACTGGGAGACGTGAGAGAAGCTGCAGCCCTCAAAGTCTCAGCGGGAAAATGACGGCAGAGGATCCACTATTTATTGTTTTTTCTTTTTAATCTATCAGTCTATAATTTTCCTGACGTTTTGTCATTGAAAATCACAGTTATTTGGTCATTTTTTATTTAAGTGTTATGTTATTAAAAGGATCATGAATTTCTAAACTTATTATATTATAGGGCTTTACAAAAAGAAAAGAAAGATAAAAGAAGTTTCAAGTTTTAAAGAAAGAGTTATTGTGGCCCTCACAAGATAAAGTCTGAGGACACCGCTGTTGAATCCATGTGGTGTTTGAAGATTTGTTGTTTTTCATTCTTCCTATCATTCAAACACCACATGAACACACCATTTCTCTAAGTTTTCATGAGGTGTAATTGGCTCTAAATTGAGAACAAAAGTTTTAACCTATAAACTCTAAAATGTTCTGTTTTAAAATATAATTTTCAATCCAAATGTTTTCATCCAGATTCCTTGTTATTTCTTTCTCACACCTTGCATCTGCTCCACAGAGCGATGCTCTGTAGCGTAAAAGCAGATTTGTGAGAGTGTAGACAAACCTCAGTGCTCCACCTTTCCTTATTCTGCTCTCACAGCTTATTTTATGCTAGCAGTTGTTGGGAGTAACAATTGAGGTGCAGAGTCAAACATGTAGACCAGATTCCATGGTAAATAAGCACATTTCTTTTTACTCCCAGTGATCTGATATCTTCGGTTCTGTAGAATGTGTGTGTTCTTCAGAATTTTGTTTGTTAGATCTGAAAATGTTCTTAAAAATGACTAAAATTAACAAATGCTTGTTCACCCATTCCAAACTTAAAGTCTTCACCTGTCAGACTTATGAGCAATTCAAGTTAGGGTTTCTATTTCTGATTTGTGCCAATGGAAATTTTTGTTTAAAAAAAAATTGAGCTTCTTTTGCATCATCCCAAGTCTGATTTTACCTTGCACCTTTTGGTTCTTTAGGATAAATTGGTGTTGGAGAAAAGTATGTCATTCGAATTATAACTAAATAGAATTGCATGAAATGGAGAGCTTATTTTAGCAATGACGCCAGACTTGGTCAGAAACAAATCTTTTTTGCTGCTTACTAGAGCCTGAAGCTACTATGACTGTCATAAAAGAGATGAGTAAAAGAGTCTATAGTGATGTCCTGAAACAAAACATGTCTTTTTATTTTACTGGAGGTAATTGAATTGTGTCAATGCCTATTGACGAATAATTGTAGTGGCACTGATTTCACCTAAGGTGAACATAAAGGTGTGCATACTTTTCTTTTCTACAATCACAGTTGGAGAATTGTGTTTATTTAGTGTGACATGAGGGGGGAAGAGAAGTGTGGGTTGAGCTGAAGGAGTGTTGGAGCTGTGCGGTGTGTCCTCGGTTTCTGTTTCCTGGCTTCCTGCAGAATGTCTCTGTCCGTGTCCTTTACTGCTTTATTTTTCTGAGAGCTCTGTGATAGGAATGTCAAGTGGCCATCTCGGTGTGCTTTTCCCTGATCTGCTTTGTTTTGTAACTTATGTTTCACTCTGGATCCATGCCTCGTCCCCCCGTCTCCGTCCCTCATCATCTGCTTCATTCATCTTCTGCGCCGTCCTTTTATTACATGCAGTCAGCTGGAGGCCATGAAAACACATGTCCAAGTCAAAGCGGTTACACTTTATTAGTTAATATAAAACATGTCTTTTCGACAGGTCTTTCTGTTGTGTCAGTACAGATCTTTCTGGGGGGGGGCTTGGAGGATGGAGGGAGGGGACGTGGAGAGTAGCTCTATTAACGTGGCGGCTCCCGCTAAAATTCTGGGAGTGCAGTCGCATCCAGCTGTTACTAGCTGTGCGAGACTCCGTTGCCATGACAACGCAGCTCCATGCGCCCCGCTCAAGGTCGTTCATCCAGCTCTGAGCCAGGCAGCACGCTGCTCATAGGATGCAGAGGGATGGAGAGAAAAAAAAGCCCCACAGAATGTATTTCAAAGTGACCAATCAGAAGCGCTCCGGTGACGGTGCAGTCGGAAAAAGGAGCTCAGCCTGTCCTGCATCCACTTTGTTATGCACACACACAAAGACAATGATCACTTGTTTCACTTTACAAAATGGAACAAAAGACGGAGCAAAACTTGCAGCCTCGAAGCTTGTAGGTTCTTTTGCCGGCTGATTAAATATTTAGCTCAGAGGGGAAACGGGTAACTCACTGGTTGCTGAAGAAGTGAGCAGCCGAGTTTGCTGCCGTGTTTTCCTTTCTCTCGTGGCGCATTGCTGTGAGGCTACCTGGGGCTTCTTCTACCCCCCCCCCCCTCCCCTCCTCACAGGGATGCAGGAGCCTCTTTAAGGCGAGACCGACTGCAGCATTCATTGAATGGCAAAAGCTTCTACACTCAGCCTAAGCAGACCAGGGTTTTTGCTGATGACTTATCAGTTGAGAATTGATTTGAATTGCTAAATAATGACTGCTGATGAAGAGCCGTTTCTGTGACAATCATCGGTTCAACAAAAGATTTCTCATCAGGCTTTATTTTTTGAGTAAAGAGCTTTAAATTAAAAAGGCAATTTGAAAAACGTCTAATAACTGAACTCCTGTTGCAGCTGTTGTGTAACCCTTTAACTGGTAAAAATAGATGGGAATATAAACGGTCTGTTAATCCAAACATAAGCAGATTAAAATGTCTTTTCTGAACTTGTATTGCTGACGGTGTCTGTACTTAAGTCTTGCTCTTAACACTCTGTGTTGAGAGGTTTTTCTTTAATTTTGATTAAACCGAAATTCTGGGAAACTTGACTTGTTTTTAGGTATTGTTCATATTTGCTTTTATCTTTTTATCCTTTTATCTTTTTATCTATTTATTGTGTTTTTACTTGTTTGAATGATTGTGTTTTTAAGTGTGAGCATCTGGCCACTTAAAATTTCCTGCGGGATCATTAAGTCTATCTATCTTGATCTCCAATTCCAATTTAATATACTTTACGACACGTAACTTTTGAACTTTAAGAACTTTATGAAGACTATAAAAGAGAAGTCTTGACACTTCGAAGGAGAGGATCTAACACAGTTCTGTCGAGATGCCTTCAGTGTGAATTGATGCTTGAGAATAGATGTGCGTTAAACACCCACTGCTGCAACATTTTTGGCGTAAATGGGGTATGAGAGGTTGCTGTGGCTCAAGCAGATATCCCTGATCTTTATTATTTGTTGAACTGATGCTCCTGAAGCTCGAAAGTTCTTGACAGCTTATGTTCTTATCGTTGGTTCATTTTTTGGGGTTGGATCATTTTTTCTTGATCAATTGATTGATCTCTTCTGCAGTTCTTTTATTTTCTTTTATTTTGTGGCTTTTAGTCTTTCATGTCGCATCACTTAATATAAACGGTATTTTCTCACCACACACGTGTTGAGGGTTCATGAGCACACTTTTAGCATATGGTGTTTACACTGGACTGTCGCTATGAGATACCAGTAAATAAAGTTGGAAGCAGCTTATTGCGAAATGTCAAAGCGGTGCAGATCTTGCTCCAGACTTTTTCTTTCACAGCTCTATTCTGACATAGGAAAGACTTGGTTTCATATAATTCCAGTCGGACACAAACCGCAATTATTAACTTCTCCACCATGAGAAACGGTTGGCACTTCGCGAATTAAAAGGGATCCCAACCATATGTCACTACCAAATACAAAGTCTCAGATCGGCCAAAGTTCAACTTGGTTTAACTTTCAATGTGCGTTTAATGGCTGCACGTTTTGTACGTTGAGCTTGAAAACTGACATGAAAACTTGCATAGGTACGCATTTAAATAGACTTTTCATTGGAAGTGGTTGCTTGAACGTGCATTGCCGAGGGTGGTGTGTACATCGCCTTAAAGGCTTCCTGTTGTGTTGTGTGTTGTGTTGGTCTGATAAAATAAAAACATCTGTTTCTCTAACCCAGGGGTCGGGAACCTATGGCTCGCGAGCCATATATGGCTCTTTTGATGGTCACATGTGGCTCGCAGACAAATCTTTAATTATAGTTTTTTTTTTTCATTAGACCAGTCCTTCTCGGGCGCGATGCGATGTCAGAGGCGCGCAGTAGTAGCAGTGCTTAGAGAGAGAAATCTGCGCCAGCGCTATCAGTTACTATTATCTATTATTTCACAGAGTTTGTACCAGCTGGAAACCTGTGAATTGACGTGCCTAAAACTGCGCGCTCCCGTCTCTGAGAAAGAGCGCGCAGATGCGGGGACAGGATGTGTGAGGGAGAAAGCAGAGGGTGGGGTGTTCTGGGGACAGGCAGCAGGTGAATCGCGCAGGGATTGTAAAAACCTAAAACCCGCTGCCCGTCATTCACTGCAGCGTGTGAGTGTGTGTTTGGCTCCCCGTCTGCATGTGAGCGTCTGCCTCACATCTACAGAACATTCAGACCTACGATCACGTTTAAAGTCTCAACGCCTGAACGAAGCAGAAACTCACCACGGATCAACCAGACTAGACCATCAGCAAAACTACCACGAGAAATACTCATCATTTATTAGCAACAGAATAACAATGTTATTAAAAAGAATCCACAGACTTATTGTACTTTAAAAATGTTGAAATTAAATCAAATGCACACATTCATTTGTATATTTAGTTTGAGGTTGGACTGAGTTGGATGGCTGTTGGGTCGCGTTAAAAGTTCTGGAGTTCATTGAACGCGTCAAGCAGAGATCTGATTGGCCCTCAGTTCTGTCGCTCAGCCTGTTGTTAGGTAGTTTGGACCAATGGGGTTCAGCTATGGGCCGAATAAGGGAAATGGGAGGGCTGCAGCGGGGAGCAGGGGAATATAAAGTTGGGAGAAGCGCTCTCGTGTCGGCGGGAGAGATTCAGGAGTTGCTGAATTAATTGAAGGGCGTTTGTTGCGGTCTGCAGTAATCGGAATAAAGAACTTTAAAAGAGGTTAAGTCTCCGTGCCTCAGTGTGGGGAAGGGACACTACATTATTGTATGGCTCTTTCGAAATTACATTTCAAAATATGTGGCATTTATGGCTCTCTTGGCCAAAAAGGTTCCCGACCCCTGCTCTAACCTATTAATTTTAACTTGTGTATGTATGTCTTTTGTACTACATTGCATCAGAGCTAAACTTTAGTATTTGCAGCCATACACTGAAGCTAGCAGGAAAGTTTATTTCCTGAAACTTTGTGACAGGAAAAAGTTTAGTCTTTCCCTTTGAGCCATATTACTATTGAACTATTGTTAGTGCAAACACAATGTTACCTTCAATATGCTGCCACTCAATTTCTTATTAGGAGAAATAATGCTAAACTACAACTGCAAAAACAGGCCTTGTATTTTTTTCTCAGTTTTGAACTCTGTGTAACCCTGTGTTGACCCTCTTTAATACCTTTACAGAGTAATACTGTACTCCTTTGACATCTAATTCAAAAGTTTCAGACTTAAAAGTAAGCAATCAAAGTGAAGCCTCTTAAGATGGGGTTTATGAGAAGATTTAAGGTACACTGGTAACTAAATATGCTGCCTCTGTTCCAAGCTTACAAGCTGGACTAATCCAAGACTATGCATTGACCTCCTGTAATTCCCTTATATCAGGGGTCGGGAACCTATGGCTCGCGAGCCATATATGGCTCTTTTGATGGTCACATGTGGCTCGCAGACAAATCTTTAATTATAGGTTTTTTTTTCATTAGACCAGTCCTTCTCGTGCGCGATGCGATGCCAGAGGCGCGCAGTAGTAGCGGTGCTTAGAGAGAGAAATCTGCGCCAGCGCTATAAGTTTACAATTATCTATTATTTCACAGAGTTTGTACCACCCGGAAACCTGTGAATTACCGTGCCTAAAACTGCGCGCTCCCGTCTCTGAGAAAGAGCGCGCAGATGCGGGGACAGGATGTGTGAGGGAGAAAGCAGAGGGTGGGGTTGTGGGGACAGGCAGCAGGTGAATCGCGCAGGGATTGTAAAAACCTAAAACCCGCTGCCCGTCATTCACTGCAGCGTGTGAGTGTGTGTTTGGCTCCCCGTCTGCATGTGAGCGTCTGCCTCACATCTACAGAACATTCAGACCTACGATCACGTTTAAAGTCTCAACGCCTGCATGAAGCAGAAACTCACCACGGATCAACCAGACTAGACCATCAGCAGAACTACCACGAGAAATACTCATCATTTATTAGCAACAGCATAACAATGTTATTAAAAATAATCCACAGACTTATTGTACTTTAAAAATGTTGAAATTACATCAAATGCACACATTCACTTGTATATTTAGTTTTAAACATATTGTCGCGGACTGAGTTTAACTTGGCTGTTGGGCCGCGTTAAAAGTTCTGGAGTTCATTGACCGCATCAAGCAGAGATCTGATTGGCTCTCAGTTCTGTCACTCAGCCTGTTGTTAGGTAGTTTGGACCAATGGGGTTCAGCTATGGGCCGAATAAGGGAAATGGGAGGGCTGCAGCGGGAGCAGGGGAATATAAAGTTGGGAGACGCGCTCTCGTCTCGTCTCGGCGGGAGAGATTCAGGAGTTGCTGAATTAATTGAACGGCCTTTGTTGCGGTCTGCAGTAATCGGAATAAAGAACTTTAAAAGAGGTTAAGTCTCAGTGCCTCAGTGTGGGAAAGGGACACTACATTATTGTATGGCTCTTTCGAAATTACATTTCAAAATATGTGGCGTTTATGGCTCTCTTGGCCAAAAAGGTTCCCGACCCCTGCCTTATATGATGCCAGTGACCTGGCAAACAATATTTGTTTGATATTTATTTTTTATTTAAATCTCGTTCACAACTGAATACTAGATAAAACAACTTATCTGTTTTAATCCGATTAGTCCTACTTTATATTTTGGTTAAAAGTAGAAGTCTGACCATCCAGTGAGCTTTGCATATTTTGTTAAAGTGCAATTTTATTTGACACAACCTGTTACAGTTTACATTTTCTTTTATGTAGTGTCTCATAGGAGACAGTTGACTAAGGATTCTCCATTCACTTCAATGTAAAGTCTTTCATTTTGGACCAAAAATTATGTTTTGAAATAAATTATTGGAATTATTATTATTATTTTTAGCAGAGGAGTTGTATCATCTTTTTTTAACTGCTTCCTAAACCCTGATCCTCGAGATCTTCCACTCTCCTTGGATCAGTTGTGTTCAGTCAATCAGAGTGTGAAAACACTTGAGTCAGCTAATCAGCTCCGAACCGGGCAGGGAGAGCTGGCAAACAGACAGGGAGGTAGATCTTGAGGACCAGGGTTGGGTAGCCCTGTTCTAAATCATCCTTAATGGACACTCTCTAAAAACTGCCAGGCTTGTTTGTCTGCTATTTGTCACACTTTTGAAAAAAGTTGGTGTTGTGTGACCTTGTGTTTAGCCAGGGGGATGAGGACTGTGAAGAAGGAAAATAAGCCTCAAATCAGCCCAACACAAACCATATATACATATACCACCATTACTATGATTAAGTAAATCATAAATTTGAATAAATTAAAGTGCATTTTTGATCAACTGACTTGGGGTTTCTTGGAATATTTTATTATTCAACTTAATTTAACTTAATAAGCAGTTTTCAATTTTGATTTTGAAGGAACTGTCGGGTTAAGATATGCAGACGTGAAAACATGTTTATTACGCTCAAGGAAAAGCAGCAAAACACCCCCAGAAAAGTACAATTTAGAAAAAATGTGTGGTAAACGAGCAACAAAAATGGTTTGGATGGGTGTTGGGCTTCATTTCATCTTAAACGGTAGAAAGATGGAGCTTAAAATAAATAAAACCAAGCACCTCCACCTTGGATTGAAAGTAAACCAGGAAGTACCACACATTGCAGTTTCTCATTAGACTACTGGAGAGTTGTTACAATAGGAAGCAATTTCCAACTGAATTCCATGTTAAAAAGTCAGATTTTATCCCAAAACAAAACAGTTTTTTTTCAAAAATATATTGAATCTTTATTGCTGTATGTCCTGTTTTTAAATCCTTTGGTGGGGGTGGGGGGGGGGTGTTAAATCAACTGTTTTTATTTAAATGGCGCAAAAATTTCTGTTTTTTTGTTTTGTTTTTTTACTGGCATGTGTGTGACGAATGAGTGGACTCAACAAAACTCAAATTTTACTTTGTCCACCCGGAGCCACAGTTTGGCGTGTTTGTTTTAGGTGAAGGAAACTCTAGCCATAGTTCCTGACCTAGATTCAGAACCCAATGAAGGACGTCAGAGATTATGTTCAATGTACATTTTTGTGGTAAGTCAAAATAAATGCTTATTATTCAAAGGATAATATAGAGAAGAAGGTTTATAACTTTTTTTATGGTACATTGTTTACTCAACAACAAAAGGGACGGACTTCAACTTTTTTTTGCAACAGCTTCACACTTTCTGAGAATTTAACACGATGGTGCAAGCCAGATGTGTCACTGGATAAAATCAAAAAAATCACAATCTGGTGAGCCCCAAAGACTCGTATCTTTCTGGGTTGGGAGATGGAGTTCACGTCCGTCTCTGCTGTGAAGCTATAGAAGCTTGTTAAGGCTTCTAAGAAAGGTATATGTCTAGTGTGTGTGTGTGTGTGTGTGTGTGTGGGGGGGGGGGGGGGTCTGGTTTTGTACTCATTTTCCATCGTAAAGATCTTGGCCTACTTTATGCGTTTGAGAGCTTGTTTTCGTACCCACACACACACACACACACGTTTCACGGTAAATGATACCAGCTGCAGCACAGCAAGCGAGTGGCCTAAACTCTGCCTGAACCAGACGGTAATGTGACCACCTCCTCAACTTTATTCACTCCTTTCCTCCCTTGTATCTTGGCTGCCACGCACTTGAGGGGTGATGGAGTGCCGACAGAAGAGAACGGGAACACATGCAAGTCAAACAAACGGGAAAAGTATCGAGCTGCCCCAAAACAATTCAGGTGC
The DNA here is from genome assembly GCF_053564925.1 of Oryzias latipes. NCBI lineage: Eukaryota > Metazoa > Chordata > Actinopteri > Beloniformes > Adrianichthyidae > Oryzias > Oryzias latipes. The sequence continues at coordinate 17,225,334 of NC_136243.1, read as the reverse complement.
GACGAATAGGAAATGAATCCCGAATGACCAAGTATTGGTTGAACTCAACAAAAACTGTTGTGTCAGAGGCTTTCTAAGAGAAACATGTGAGTTATGAGATTCTAAGAGCTTTCACACGGAGAGCTTTCATGATCCCCTGGAGTGCTGGGTTTCACCTTCTGCTGTGGGTGTGCGTTGAGCGGAGGTTTTACCTTTATCCACAGTTTTTCTTGTGATAAAACACAATTTTTCATGCATAAGTCTCAGCTCAAGGAGGAGGAGTGTGAGGGATGGGATGAAGAGAAACAGGTTCAATCATAGCAGATTTGAGAATTTCATGGTTGTACGGGGTTGTTTATAAGAAATCAGGCTTTGTTGGTGTGCTTGCACGTCCCTTTATGTGAGTTTAGTATTGGATGCAACCTGTAGGATAAAAAATATCATCTCTTTCCAGACTGTACAGTCAACTGTCAGGAGGGAAGGACTTCATCTTCCCTGTGAATGTGTGTATGCATGGGTGAATGGGACTGTGACTGTAAAGCGCTTTGGGCCTTCGAAAGAGGGTAGAAAGCGCTATATAAGTATACGCCATTTACCATTTACCTTCAGATTTTGGTTAATAGTCTTTGATTAATAGTCTTTGAGCGGATCAGACGTTGAGTACTTGAAGAACGAGAAATAGTGGATAAACCAGATCCTGCATTCTTCCAGAGAACTTTGGACCAAAAATCAGTGAACGTCAAGAGGAAGGAGAGTTAACAATAAAAAAAAAACTTAAACAAAGCCTTAAATGAAGAACATCATCACCTGTGAGGTCTACACATAGAAAATGAAGTGGCGTTTGCGGAGATGTTAGGGAACAAACAAACTACAGTTAAGAGGAAACATAGCTAGAGATGTGTGAAGTGAGGACAAGGGTTAAGGGAGGCAATAAAGTCATCAATAATTTACCTTCTGTAGTTTGACCTTTAGTTCTGGTCAGTAGCGCCAAGTAGGCACAGCTTTTAGAAATGGGTCTGACTGGCGCAAGCCACCCTTCAAATGTGCGTAGGTGCTCCACATTCATCCAAACTTTGTTTTTTTTATTTGAAAAAGTACGTCATTCTGATGAGGTGAAATTGCAAAAGGACATTCAGGAGGGTTTAGGAAGATTTCTTCAAGTTTGAAGTGTCTTTGGACCCTGATTGTGCCTCTGTTTACTCCATTGGATTTGAAAGAGATGCAACAAATGTTGTGATACAAAAGGAAAGAATCATCATTTCTTCTCTTCTCTCTGATTTCCTTTTGTATTTTGGATATTCTAGAGCTTTTATCTGCACATCTGATTTGCCGCTTAATGCTGCACATAAACACACAAAATAAAAGTGGAGAGTTGCTATTTTACAGTAAAGTCAATTTAATTTTATGTAGTTAATGCAAAGGGTTTGGCTTCCAGATAGTCTCTAACTTGGTTTGAAATTCAAATGATGTCCATGGGGGTTAAAGCAGTAACCGAATTTCTCTTCGGATAGAGGAAGGCTTTATGGCAGCAAAGGGAAATTTCTATAGCGGTTTCCTTGTGCAGTGTTTGCCCATGGAGTTACTGTGACAAGACAACTCAAACAGCTCAACGGGAGTTAAGAGCTTGTTTTTGCTTATGAAGTTGCACGTTAAGTGATGGATCAATCCTCTCCATGCTTCAACCACAGTGTATAGCATTTAACTTTTTTTTTTTTCTATTTATTTGAATTAGGACAATGCATATTAAACAATGTTTCAGCAGCTGCTTTAACATAAACATGCCAGAATTAGCACGGGAGCTAAATTTCATCTGTTGTCCTAGGACAGGATAAAAATATCAACAATTACATTTACAACACAATGAAATAGCACAATATTAGAGGTAAAAATATTTACAAAGGCTATTACAATAAAAAGCAAGTCTAAAAATTCCAAGACAGTCACAGAAAAACAACAATAACTAATGTTTGCAGGACTGTTTTTTTTTAGCCATTGTTTAAGAGCTGTTTGGAAGGTAGGGTAGTTTTCCCAGTTCCTAATGTGCTGTGGCAACGTATTCCATTCCATTCCAAATTTCTTTTTCACTTTGTCTGAATTTGTCTGTAAAGCTTTACTTTGTTTAAAATCTGATCTTTTTTTTACTTGAGTCAGAACCCCGGTAGAAACCATGCAGTTCCAGCATCTGCTCACTTGGAGGCGATATTGCTTGAAATGTGCTCTGATCAGGAAGAAAAAAGAAAGACAAAGAAGAAAAGGAGATCAGCTATTTGTTCATCCAAACAGGCCCTGATAAAACCCTGAGAAGTTAGAAATATGAAAGATTGTACAATACTTTTTTCTTTGTGTTTATTTGGTTATATTAAAGACATTTTGAGAAGAATGACGGTACCGCGATTTAGCTGCAGCTAAAGCTGTTTTCTGAAAAGTCCCGCCCCTTTAACTGTCTCTGCCAATCATTCTTGTAGTCTTCATCACGTGTCATCAGTCTGACCAATCAGAAGTGGTTAAAGTCTTCACTTCCTTGTTCTGATTCTGTTGATAAAGTCACTCAGTTCTAACAAAAATACAAGCTAAAGCTTGTCTTTAGCGGTCTAGCTTTCCACAGAATCCGGTGTCAGACTGTGGAACAAGTGAACAAAACAATGAAGCCCAGAGACGCCAGTCTTTCTGCATTCAGCGGATTTTTGCACTACATCTCCCATGATGCATTATGGTGACAACGTCTCGGCGCACAATGAGTCTCTCCTCTTAATGTCAACAAACACATATCAAACAGTTTTTAAATTTTCTAACTTAACTTTTATTACATCTAGACATTAGAAAAGACAGCTGCAGCTTCCAGCTTTTTCTGCCACAATTATCACAAAAATGCACATGATATCGCGGGGGGGAGGGGCTGTAGATCAATGCAGACTATGAATTTCTCCTTTTTTTTTTAAATTTTTGGATGCTGGTGTGCCGCGGGATTTTTGTCATGGTTAAAGTATGTCGTGGCTCGAAAAAGGTTGAAAAACACTGCTCAAGAGCATGTGCCCTGAAGTTTGCACCAGAGAGCAAGCATAACTTAAGCAGTGTCCAACGCCTTGAAGTGAACAAGGTTCGGCTTGTTTGATTTCCCCCTGTGGTTTAGGTGAGTTTTAACACCTGCCAAATAAAGCAAACCTGGGGGGAAACAAAACTTGCAAGCGTAAGTTTGCCTTAAAGTCTAAACCCAAGAGCGTTAAAGAAAATACTCAGCTAGATCTATTGGATGTTTTCTGGTATTGCCATATCTACTTTGTTGTGGCAGACGGCTGTCTCTCAGTTCAGTGCAGCTGGTTTCAATTATTGCCGGTAATTGTGTCAGAGATATTTAAGGGCTTCTAATGATAATATCAGAGCTTTCCAGCCTTACCTTTTTTTGCCAGACGCCAGCTCAGACGAGGAAAACAAAGATGAACATGGATCTATTTGTCTGCTAGTGCATGCATCGGAATGGAGCGGTGCAGGGAGCTTGTGCTACTCACAATGTCTTTTCTATATCACAAAAACCCTCTTTATAAAATGGCATTTTTTGGTCTGCTTCTGATTTACAACAATTTAAATAAATACCAGTACAGTAAACCCTTGTTTTTCGCGGGGGTTACGTTCCAGAAAGAACCCGTGATAGGCAAAATCCGTGAAGTAGAAACCTCTATTTTTTTTTAAACAATTATTATACAATTAAATACTCTGTTATACATAGAAAAGAAAGAACAAACCATTTTACAGGCTCAAGCATTTGTTTCACAAATCAAAGTACTTTAAAAACGTTTTTTTTCAACAAATAACTTCTGTACTGTCAAATAATAATTTGAATCATCGATGTAAACAGAAGGCTTCAAATCGCGGAGATTAGCCCCGCCCACCGCGACCCGAGAGTAATTGAATTAAACGGGAGAAAATTTAAAATGATCATGAAAAAATACAAAGTACAAACGGACAAATAGTGGCTCAGGTGTATTTTAATGCTCTTCAGTCTGAGAAGCTGCAGTGTTTTCTCCTTCTCAAGCCCGCGGTGCAGCTGTGTGTGTTTGTTCGGGAGAAGAACATAGTGATTGACAGTTGGTGTTGCTCTTTTTCTATGGGTTTTAGAGAAACTTGAAATTGCAAGATGATTTGCATGTACGTAATTTGGAAAGCTGATTTACATACTTGTACATATTAAACTGCAACATTATTGACGCACAGGTAGAGAAGAAGCGGAGTGACTTTTTTAGCCAATCAGAATGCAGAACACAATGCACGATGCAAATCCGTGAAGTAGCGAAACCGTGAAAAGTAAACCGCGTTATAGCAAGGGATCACTGTACTCAGAAATGCAATTTTTAGCTTAATTTTGTTTTATGTAAGTCTTCCATCGTGAGAAAATGCTACAAGAACACCAAAAACATGATTTTCATCAGAGTGGGTCTTTAAAACATCTTTGTGGACTCTGACCTTCCTGCATCTAGGTCCTTAGTGTTCGCCCCTCAACTTTGCATTCCAAACTAGGAATATCTTTTCTGCGTAGGCACACTTAATCCATCAAATCCTAACCCTAACTCAGGAAAAAAAATTAAAATGATGCATGAAATTAAAACAACCATGCAGCTAATCACAGTTTTCCACCTTGATTCTGTTTTTTTGCCCACCCAGAAGTCATCTAATGTTTTCTTCTACAGTGTAAACTGGAGTTTGCCTCAGACTGGAGGAACTTTTGGGAGTTTTTGCATCAATTTATGATCCTAAAATTAGCATCTAGTTATTTTATAAGTCTCCTATTAAATACTTGTTTTAAAGTCCGGTAGCTTCACCTTCAAATGTTTATTTTTTGCAGTTCTAAAATACAAAAATGCATACAATATAAAATTACAGCAAACATAAAATATATGTTTATCTTTTGTCCCTTACAAAATAAAAGCCTCAGAACAAAATGATTTTAAAATAACTTTCATACTACTTCAGCTTCTTCCAGATTATTTTTTTTATGAAGAATCCTTAGGACCCTTTTAGATCCTGACCAACAAATGCTGCCTGATTCTTCTCACTTACCACTCAGCCTGGATTTTATTTGGCGTAAAATAATTTGTCAGTGAACAGGGAAATTGCTAATTAAGCCTGTTAGACGTTTCTTCTTTGCGTGGCTGTATGTGTTCAGATGGGTTTATGTCTCCTCTTTACGGCATATTACTCTGAAACACACACGCGTATATTTAGCTCTGGCAAGTCGAGACTAATTTGTGACTCTTCTGCATTTAACCTTTGTCCTCACACACTTTAGCTGCACAAAAGAGCAGAAATACAGCCGGAGAGGTTGAAGGGGGGCTGGGTAACTTGTTGCTGTGTGATTACCATGACGTGCCTGACAATTGCACATTTAAGATTTTGTATTTTCCACCGAAAGCCTAACAGAGGGCTTGAATAAGAGTTTGGTATGAGGTATAGACCGGGGGTTTCCTCCCAAAGGGTTTAATTTTCTTCATGGTTTGACTTTGTTTCTTTAAAGAGGTTCAGACAGATGGCAGGGAGGATGGGGGAGACGGGGTAAGGGTGTTTCGGCTTGACTTGCGCATGGGATTGGAGACTGAAGAGCCAGAAGAATGGACAATGACACTGTTAAGTGTTTCTCAAACATTCCATTTACTGTGTAACCCTAAACCCAGCAGGGGGGTCTTGGAGACCCCAGCCCAAGGCAAGGTGTTCTGGTTGTCCTGCAGAAACACATTTGAGCTTTTCATTCTGCTAGGCCTTACAGATATGTGAGAAATTGTGCCATTTCCATATCAGTTTTTCACCCTAGGAGTTTGATAAAGTTGTGACATATTAGACATTGTTTATTTTATTAATTATTTTTTAACACTGGGGTGAAAGGGGGTGAGACCTTCCTGAAAATGAGATGCTTCATTTTAGGGGGTTAGCCTTAAAATGGTTTCAAATGTCCAATGTTGCCTACAATGATTGTTTTGACAACAACAGGAATTTTCAATAATACCCGCACTAATACTTTATCCTGACTGTCGGATATTCTATAGTAAAACATTTGCACTTGGTAAGATTTGTGGAATTTTATTGCATAATCTGTTTCCATGCACCTCAATTCAAACACATATGTGAATCTGATGGTTTTTTTATTTTTTGTTTGGTCAGGTGTACTAAAAGCATACCAACATTTAGCGTGACCAACTTTTACAGTGTTACAGCGTCATTTACAATGTCATGGCTTGTTTTTTTTTTTTTTTGCATTGCATTGCATCATTCCTTTAAAACAAATTTGGTTTTAAGATAGTAATATTATAGGAAACTGATCAGCTATCAAATGGTTCTGATTTCACATGATATGTATTTTTAATGCACGCCAGGAGTTTACCTCTTTGGTTTGTATAATGCTAACCAGATCCTTGGATCCATGACCCCAAACCATCCTTACAATGCCTTTATAAAAGTGCCATGACGTCAGCTGGGATGTTCTTTATTTTTCCCTAAAAAGATCCTTTTTTTCAGCTTTTTACATTACCTATGACCTATTTCGTTATTTCAAGAAAGCTTTTGGTGGTTTGAGAATTGAATTGTTGGCAGTAACCTCAGACATTTCCATGTCAGAATTTTTTTATTTGATAAGTTAGTTTAATAAATGAGAAATTTATTTGCATTGGTTAATAAAAAAAAAAAGATAAAACATGATTGTCAATGTCTAAGCTGCAACACTTAAAGGTAATTTACATACTATAGGATTTTGACATTTAGGACTCAACTCCTAAATGTCTGCCATATATGTACTGCTATATTTTCAGTGAATCAGATATGAGGTTGGAAATCAATTTTTTTGGCAAAAATAAATTAAATAAACTTTTTCTATATCGTATAAAAACAATGTGGAAAAAGAAAAAGCGGAAACTCTTAATATCAACTCACTATGCAAACATTTCTGGTTGTCTTCATATTGGTCTACTTTTCTAGTTTCAATGGAGAACTGGGGGCGGTTCAAAGAAAATGCTACGCAATGTTTATCCTTGAAACAGCCTGAGTTTTTGGTAAAAAAAAAAAAACACACAAAAAACCCCCAGTCTTGATACCAATTACATTTTTGAGAACAGATTGATGAGCCATTTCTTCCAAAAGTTTGTTGTTGGGAAGGAATTTCCTGAACACATTGAACCCTCCACAACTAAGTAATGCACTGTCTTCACTGGGTAAACTGTGGAGCTACTCTAATTTTTCCTGGTTTAAGATAATCTTAGGCACAACAAATTACAAACTCCATGTCCAAGGGGAGTCCCTGCAATGTCTCAAATGTTTGAAAAAAGTTCTTCCTCGCTCTTCTCTCCATTATTGTTGTGGCCATCTGCAGCCTTTTTTATTTTTGCTTGATTCCATTTCCTCCTAGCTTGTCACCTGAGACCAGGTGAGGTGGATTTCATGGCCGAAGCTGCTGTACATGGATCAAATGTTCTTGATGATCAGACAAATATGCTTTCTTCTAATTCATAAAAAAATGTTGTTTAAAACCTACTATAAATTTGTGGCTATTTTGAAATATTTGTTCAAGAATTTTAAATTGAGTTTAGAAATCTGACAACCTGGACATAAAGGTACATACATAATACATAAGGTCCAGACCAGAGAAGGTCAACACATGAAAATGTTTGTTCATTTTTAACATCAATAAACGCTACTCTTGAGTTTGCACAGACATAGTTGTAAAATGACAAAATATCTGGAAGAAAGATACTCTTTGGAAGGAATGGGCTTTTCAGGTAGAATATAAATATTTTAATCTGCTATTTCTGTGAAAACCGCTTCTAATGGTCAAAAGACCTCATACGATCTACATGCAAATGGAAAAAATCAGATAATGCAAAATATCAAATAACTGTCCGGGTGTATGTGTAAATGGGCTCACTGTTCATGTTATCCAGTCCTGCATTGGTGTTTGCATGAAAACATTTTCTTCTGAAAAAACATTTAAAAGGATTTGTTAGGACGATCATTTCTGTGTTTGCCATAGCTTTTTACACATTTGTACCAATGTGTATTCCCTCACTTTTTAGGGACCATGTTGTACAAGAGTTATACATTTTTGTTGCCCTTCCGTTCTAGTTTTTTCTCCGCTTTCGTTTTTACACACTTTTTGCTTATCTTTTATGCATCATCCAGGAATGCCAGAGGTAACTTGTAGATAGATTTGCTTCAGGGCAGGAGTTAGGACCAGTTCCTGAAGCCCAAATTCTTGCATTTCTGCCACTGACTTCTTAGCCTTTCTCCAATCCAGTGATCTGTAACTCTGGCCGTTGAGAATCTCGCCCCCCACTGCCCCACTCGCGGCTGATTAGCCGGATCCCATGATTCAAGGTTTTGATGGACTAAAGCACCTGATCCACGAAATTGGCGGCAGGTTAGGCCATGGATGTTTGGAAAACAAGCAGGATCGTATTTGACAGTTGATCACCTTGAGAAGAAGGGCTAAGAGGTTGGTGTAAGGCCTTGGGGATTGGAATTCACGTTTCTTCAGAAATGCTGTGTAAATCTCATTTTTAGAGGCTGCAATTTCCTTTTCCTGGAGTGGTGGCAATCTAGGAAATTGTAGTTTAAAAGAGAAAATAAACGGCAGGTAGAAAGACCGAGTACATCGGATCACAGGCAGTAGTGTCTTCGATGTGAGGAGAACAAAATGGAAGCTGCGTCTTCTTTGGGCTGTTAATTAATCTAACACTCACTTGTGAAGTCACTGGTCTCCTTGGATGTGACTCACAAGCATCTGCACATTATTGAATGTCACGCCCCCCTCTTCCCCTGATGCTGGGATCTAGCTGCCCCCCCCCCCTGCATCCTTGTGTGCACGCTGCGCTCAGGCTGCACGTGGGGAGTGTCGACACTGGAGGTATTTCTGTGTGTGTTGTTCTGAAGCGACCCGAGGGTGAACTTCAGACTCCCAGGGTCAGTTTGTGACGTCACTGGTTCGTCTTCTCACGGTGGATCTCGCGTGGAGTTTGTGGTATTCAAACCGCATGATGTCAACATGGCAGACGCTTTGGAAAAACAGAGGGAAACATCAAGAAACATAAGAAAAAAGAAGCTACAAGTCATTGGTTCAGCACCTCCTGACTTTTTATTTAATTGTCTTCTACCAAATAGCTTTCACATATTCCTTTGTGGAAAAGGTGGGTTCGGAGGAATCAGAAAAGAGGGGAATGATGTGAGGAGAATGGAGGGGGTTGGCGGTAGAGCACATTCTTAAGAGTGGGTCAAAATTCCCCCCAGCAGCCCGAGCCGTGCTCTGATTGGCTGCAAAAAGGTGAAATTAAAGCCACGGTAAACTTTTGACCTCACAGGAGCTGTGGAGAGGAACGCCCATCACTGTGAGCGAGCTTCCTCCTCCTCCTCCTCTTCTTCAGTGCTGCCTGCTGGAGCAACCCATCTTTCTCATTTTCTCCCTTTATTTTCAACCCCCCCCCCCCCCCCCCCACTTCTTTAGCTGCCACTCACTCATATTTTGCACATTTTTCAGCTCCAATCATCACCGACTCCCCTCTCACTTGCAGTCGCTCCTACGTATCTTTCTTTCCTGATTAATCCGTGCCCTGCTGCTGCATGTAGCCGGTCGGGAGGAATGGAGGGGAAAAAAACAGGTTGGGGGGGGGGCATAAAGAGGGAGGAGACTGCCAAAAGAGGGGGGATGGGAAGAAGGGAGGTGGAGAAGCCGCAGCAGCAGATGAGGACATGGAAGGGCTGCAGGAATGCAGGGTTGTCGGTTGTGCATAAACTGTCCTCTGTTGGAGAAAAAGAAAAAACCCATCTGAGCAGCGCATGTATAAATAGACCCGTAACTGTGGCTCTGACTAAGATCTGCTGAGCGGCAGGGCGGGGAGAGCCCATTCGCGCTGCTAATGGTTTCTCTCATTACACATCAAACAGCTGAGGGTGTGCGTGTTGGAGTGTGTGTGCCTCTGATTGGAGACGATTGCATGAACCAAGTGGAAGGGCGGTGCAGGCGTTTGATTCCTGGATGCCGCCTGCTTCCTTTCACAGTTCAGAAAGGCCACAGAGGTCCTGCAGCGTCTCGAGCGGCTCCGTTAGGACGCAGAGCGCCGTCAGTCTTCAGATTTTAATGCGATCGGAGTAATCCTTTTTGGTTGGGATTAAGCCTCGCAATGGGTCAAGGGGTCACGGCGGTACTTCGCGGGGAAGAGTTTAGCAGCGCGGATGGAAAACACTGGGGCTGTGGGAGTTATTGAGTTAAAAAGACAAAGAGAGGGCGGGAGAGCGCAGAGAGCTGGGAGACCGATTGGAGGCTGTGCTGTGGCGCTCTGCTCCCGCTGCACAGTGCATGGGCACCATATGGTCCTGTAATATATGGAGAAGACGTCAAGTTTGTCCTGCCTCCCTAAATCTTCTCCCTTCTCCCCCTCGTCTTTCTTCACCCGCTCATAGCCCACGCTGGCACGTCTTGCCAGCCAATTACTTCACCCAAGAGACAGCTCATTAGATAAAACACACACACGCACACGAACATTCGCCATGCATCCCATTAAGCAAGGAGCACCCCACTGACATGTACCATCTTCAAGATAAGGATGGCCTCCAACAAACATTTGGATCTGCAAACACTCACACACAGCTGGACCCATCCCCCTCTAATGGGAGAGAAGATTGATACAGACAGAAAAGAAAGATGTGGCTCTGCCCCTGCTTAGTTCTTTCCGCTTTAAATATTTAAAGCAGCCAGGGTGTGATTTTCCTTTTCCCCTCATTGTGTTCCCATAGAATTGTTGATATTTATTTTGTTGTCTGATGTTGGTGGAATTTCGCACTGACTGGCAGCAGCAGAGCAAACCAGCGGCTCTCCGAAAAGTGCATCTGATGCGAACTGACAGTAATGTGCACAGACGTGCGTGGTGATTGCATGTAATGAGGGAACAGTTTTTTTTTCCTGCACACTCTCTTCGGATTTCAGGGTGTGCTGGCTTGATGTGACGGGTTGCGTGTATTGCGGTGAGATCCTGCATGTTGCCGTGTAGTTCCCTCACATGTCCTGCATGTGCTTTCGTCTGTGGGAGTGATGGATGGCAGGCAGGCAGCTAATATGATTTGACTGCTCAACCCGGAGTGTGTGTGTGTGTGCGGTGCATGTGTTCCTGATGTCCCATCCACGTGTGTGCAGCTGCATCTGCATTGTACGTTTGTGTACCTTTCTTTTTTTTTCTCCGCTCATCCTCTACCCCTCCCACCTGGAATATTTTTCCTTATGCTGTGCAGTTTTTACAGTCTGAACAAATGAAATAGAGGGAGGAGGGTATTTATGTAGCGGATCTTCCCCCCTCATGTCACAGAGGAAAACAAGGGCACGCGAAGGATGGTAGAGGTGGAGCAAAAGATGGGGCCGCATTGTATTGTTGACTCCAGGTGCCAGAAAACAGAGAATATAGATTTTATATCCTTATTTCTAATACCCAACATGTTCTCCCTTTATGAAATCTTTAAAACCATATACTGTATTTTCTGGAGTTTAATTTACATTGGAGTGTAAGTCACAGGAGCTATAGAAATGCATATTAAAAAAGAAAAATCTGTGTATAAGTCGCTCTGGAGTATAATTTGCATTTTGCAACGCTTTAGAACAAATCTGCCAAGCCCGGTGTAATGCCACATTCACACCAAATGCAATCCACGTGGCAAATTGCTTCCCCTTTTTCAATGTGTCAAATTCAGTGCGCAATGCCGAAATGTGTTCATAAACTTGATGCTCCCTTTGTGTGTGGGAGGAGCTACCATCAAGTTTTTTAGCCTCATCCCTACATAGATGCATTGACTCGTATACAATGCACGGAATACTCGGATGACGTTGCGAGTTCAGGTGTATTTATTTTGAAGGGTTTACAAAGGCATCGGTAAACACGTCTGTCTGTTTTTATTTTATTTCACAACATCATAAAATGAAACTTGAATATGGTAATTCATAGGAGGAGCCAAACTCTAGAAGAATAAAAATGTCTACCAGACACAACGGTGTCCCCATTATGTTTTGTTAAACTACTTTGATTTACCAATGCAAACTCCTTTTTTTAAAGTAAATAAAATTAAAAATAATCAATAATAGAATTTCAACTTTCTACACTAAAGAAAAACTTTTAAACAAGAAACCCTAAAATAACTTTAAGTGCGCATTCATAAAACCGATGATCTTTTCAAAAACCTTTCATCTTGCTTTATTGATTTTGAGCTGTAGTTTCTTTGTCTTCTTTTGTGAAATGCAGGGCCCTAAAGTTATTTACTTTCGTTAGTTTCCGGTATTGAATACATTGTCTGCCTTCACACTTTAGTGATACACACCAGGGTTCACTTGCAAACAAACAAACAAAAAATGCCTTGTTTTCATACAGATTAGGATTACCAGTAGACTTTGTGGTTGAGATTGGTGCCATGTATAGCAGTGGACCCACCATTGGTGTGTGTGTGCATGGGTGAATGGGACTGTGACTGTAAAGCACTTTTGGCCTTTATCAAGGTATATAAGGCTATATAAGTACATGTTGTTGCCATTTTGCAGAAGAAGTGACTGGCGGTGTCTGGATGTTCAAGTTTTTTTCTTCAGCAAAACTTTAATTATGAAATTCTGTCATCTCTCGCAGGCAGAAACGGCGTGAAACGTTTAGGAATGAGAGACAGTGAAAGGAATCATTCAAGATTATACGGAGAGGTTGCTGAACGGATTCCCTCAGTTTGCGTTCCCCTTTTTGTCCGCATCTTTGGAGGAACCAGGTTGTGCATGATGGTGCACAAGTGACCGAAAACCTCCACAATACACTCACTCAACTTTGGCAATTAAGGGTCAAACAGATCTGAAAATAAGTCGTTATGTGTTTGCAGCTCAAATTATTACTGAACAGACCCTGATAATACAGTTAAATCATGTTTCCTCACCCATTGTAATTTCATGTTGCATCTCATGTCCGTCAGCAGCTCACTGCTGTATACTGGTTTGTTTTGTTGTCAGACAAAAGAAAGGATGAAGATGGAGTTTCTCTCGACATGTTTCGACCGCTGACATGCGGTCTTCCTTAGGTATTCCTCAGAAGATTCATGACATGTCACTGTCAGCTGACGGATAGCTGAAGCATGCCAAGGTGAATTACATCTCCATCCTTCCATTGTTCTGAAAAAACAGAGAAAAGACCCTACGTACGTATATTCATCTGGCTCAATGCTGTGCATCATTTCATTGGAGCTTCATGGTATGATAGGCTTACTATCAGACTGCATGAGGACCCAGGTCAGGCTGAGTTCATTGGTGGAACTGCACGGCCGAGTTTCACCGCGCTGTTTCAGAGCAGACATGTCTTTGCTTCCCCACACATCAGAACTGCTGATGTCACCAAAACAATTAAATTGTTTGCTACTTTAACGTTAACTGAAGATTAAATGAAGGGTTTGATTGGATGTCGTTGTGTTTGACTGAGAAAAGATGAATGTAAATATATTATTTTTATCAAAACAAGTCGCACAAACTTAATTCATCAGCAGTTTAAAAGCCCTGATGTAAAGGAAGTTATAAAACAAGTGATGCAGTACTTGGTTTTCTTCTTCTTCACATAGGCACTCCTTCAAATTGTTCCTCCTCACCGTGAGGCTTGTTATTTGGTAATTTACTCACTAGGATGACAGGAATCTTTTGAGGATTTAACAAGGCTTCAATAATTCATTGCTTTTGGATATGACAGTCTTTCCTGGTGGATCATTGTTAATTAACTCACAGTAATGATGCGCCGTGTTATGATAATGTATACCTCCTGCATAATTGATAGTCCTGTGATGAGTTGTTGTATTGTAGGTAGCTTGTGTTTTTTGCTTTCTGGCAGGAGCAACATTCTTTGTGTCTGCAGCTTTTATTGAAGCTTAGCCTGGGATTTATTCTGTCTTTTGCTTTGTTTTTATAGATTTTAGCTGAAAGTAACAAATATGTGGAGGTTTGATTCTGTAAAAACTAGGGCTTTACGATGTGAGGAAAGCTTGCGATGTGCGATATTAGTGATCAGCATGACTTTCGATACATGGACAAATACCAAAACAAAAAAGAACGAAAACATTTCCATTTGACTGAAAGACTTTATTTAAATGAAAGCCAGCATATCTTAAATTATGGTCTAAACAACCCACATCGACACAGAAGATAAGCTTCTATTTTACACAAAAGGGCTAATTTCAATTTGTCAACAATGTGAAGGGATTCAACTGATATGTCAGATGTGTAAAGGGCTTTATTTGATTTGTTAAATACTTCAAGCTGCTATGAGATTGTTTTAGCATGTGTGTAAACATGTATGGTAACCATTTATTGGAGTTTAGGCTGTCTTTTGTGTTACGCGTATCACACATATCCCTCATGCAGGCCTGGAAAACACTGTAAAAATGTCTTTGCTGCAGCAGTTAGTTTTTTCTATTATTATTTATGCTTCACAATTGGGATCTTTTTAAGAATACTTAAATTAAGTTATTTTCTTTATTATTTAATTTTATTTAAAGGCCTTCAATCCATGTCTCCATCATCTATCTATCAGGTGATGACACCTGACCATTCTAGAGGGGTAGATTTAAATGTTGCTGTCAACACAAAAGACCAAGGTTAGGTATGAAGTCTAACCACAAAAATGCAAAAATTGTAAAGGAACCTGTAGGTATGTTTGTTTCTACTGTAAAACAGGAAGCCATGGTTAAAACCTCTGTTTGCTGTCATGTTTGTTGCTTTCAGTATTCACCCCTAGATGCTCAGTCTTATGAAGTGAATGTACAGCCAAAAACATTAAAAAAAGCATTTTTGGATGTGTGTACAAGCAAAAACCTCAATGTGGCACAAAACCATTGTGTGATCCAACACAATTGCTTTTATTAGTTTAAGATGTTTTTTCTTTTGTTTTGGTTTAAATAATTTACTCTTATTTCAAATTTGTCTCTACTTTTCCGGAAAGAATGACTCACGCAACTGCCAATACTTACTTAAAAAATATGTCAATTTACATACGATAGCAGCCTAAAAGAGAGGCACGCCCTGGATGCTTGGATGAGTTTTTATGTCCTGACCAGACCCTTTTCCTTTGCTTCTGTCACCACCCGCTCTGATCTCTGAATGGGGAGGTCAGAAGCAGCTTTCTCTGCTGTGATGGAAGTAATTGGTTGAAAGACAAGGGTTTGCTCTCACTTTGTTGCTCAAGTAAGAAGTTATTTATTTCCCAAAAATGTTTAAGGTCTGCGACAGACTGGCGACCTCTCCAGGGTTTCCTCTGCCTTCGTCCGCAAGTGGTCGGGATAGGCTCCAGCAGCCCCGTGACCCCAAAAGAGACAAAACAGATTAGAAGATGAATCGATGAATGTTTAAGAAAAATTAGGTTTTCCTTTAGCATTTAGGCAATCTAAAGGAAAACATGGGTGATGGAGACTGACACCCTTTGTTCTTTGTGAATAGCAGGTCTTGTGTGCTGAAACTGTGAGAAAGGCTGTCCTCTTGTTCTCTCCCCCGTAGAGGCAAACTTCTGGTTTTTATTAGTCCCTGTGGTCATATTTGTTTAAGGAGAGATAAAGTGCCAAAACAGTGGTTTGGCCGATGTTTAACTGCAGTGTGAGTGTGGGGTTTGTTGGATGGGGAGAGAGCGAAGCCGTCATCTGGAGTCGCACACTTATGTTGCTATAATGCATGTCTGACTTTGCTGTTGTTCCCTTTGTGCAGGTTTTAAAAGTGGCTTTTGTTTCACAACTATTGCACAAAAAGTAAAGTTTTGCAAAAAAAAAAGACTATGAATAAAATCCTATGAAGAGAAAAATGGAAATGAAATTGGTCAAGTAGTGTTTATTGATCTGCTTACATGATGAGGAAGGTAAACCTGCTCTCTGTGGGATGACTAACCTGTTGCTTTTTAGATTTCAAATTTTGATATTTATCATGTGCTTGCACTATAAAGCAAATTTGATACACCAGTAACTCCCAAAGATCTTGGTCTCAATTCTAATTGGTTTTGGTATGGCTAGAATAAAACCATTCTCTTGATTTGTTGGCTTTTTCCCAGAACCTTAAACTTAAACAAAAAACAAAAAAGGGGGAATAGGAGGTACATAAATGCCAGACAGTTGTGATAGCATGCTATTTATGGTCTTTCAGAGCTGATGCTTCAACATTTACCTATTAAGTAAAATATCGGGTTAGAAAACAAATTTTTCTTGAATGAAAATTCCAGTCAATGACGTTAAAATGGTTTTAAATCCATAATGTTGTTGAGTTGGACTGTTGAACGTGACTCGTTTTCCTAATATAACATGTTCCCTACTGGTTACTTGATTAACTGATCTGGCTTCAGGTACTTGCTTTTAAATATTTTGCCCATTTTATACCTGTAAAAGTAAAAACCAACGGGCAGTTAGTAAGAGACTTGATATTGGGACGATTCAACAATTCTTTAATTTTTTTTTTAAACAAAATTCATTCAGCAATGTTTTATATTGCAGTGTTTTCCGTAGTATAAGTCGTGGTTTATTTTATAGTTTGGCCAGGGGTGCGACTAATACTCAGCAACAACTTATTTGTGACTTCTTTTTTTTTAACATAAATAGGCTCCAACAATCAGTAGCCCTTTGGCAATCATTTACTGCTAACAACCACCAGAGGGCACTGTAGGTGTATGTATCAGTATTTGTTGCTGACATCAACGCAGAAGAAGTAGTACCTCTCATAAACAAACATGGAGGGGAATCTGATTGTTCTCCTGCTGTACTTTATATTTTGCTTATTAGCATCGAGACATTATTATTCTTGTCTTTTTCTTCCACCAACTAATGCGGGACAGCAAGTTATCAAGCTGGGTCACACTCGAGTACCGCTGGAAGCAGCGCTATTGAGACGCTGCTCCTGCAGTAGAAGGTAACGAAAAGACTGAAAGATCGTGAACGCAGACATGGAGACATGTTTACCGTTGCTTTTGTAGAGCTTTTCAATAAATACACCTGTTCTCTGAACATCATCCAACTCTTCCATGCATTGTAAACAAGATTTCCAATCAATGGTTTCATGTAACGATGAGGCAACAACCTTGTTATAAGCTTGGCCCACACGCGGTGGGAGCATTTACTTTATGAATACATTTTTGAACAAGCATTGAGCATCAAATTTGACTCGTGTCAAAAGAGGCAGCGGATGCTAATTTGACGCGTGAATGCAGCATTACCATTGGCTGATTGTTTCACAAGCGTTGCACTTTTCTCCCAAAAGTGTGACTTATACTCTAGAGCGACTTATATATGGATTTTTTCTCCTTTAATATACCTTTTTTCTTTTTTTTTTTTTGGCTCCTTTGACTTGTACTCCAGTGCAACTTATGCTCCAGAAAATACCATAATTCTTATTGGTTTAGAGTTATTTTTTGACAATTTTCAAAGCAGTTTTGGGAGCTGATGGAGATGCACCAACCCCCCCCTTCTAGAGTCTGACTCGCACGTTGTTTCTCTACTAGGTGTAGCAGAAGCTGTCAGATCTTTCGTTTTCTCTTCATCTTATCTGCATTGTGGGAACACTTTATGCAAGTGGGCTGTTGTCACATTGATTGCAGTGAGGAAAATACCCATCTTTATCACGGTGGTTCTATAAAACAACAGATTAGGTGAGGAAAACAGTGGACGACACAGAGCACTGTTGCTCATTAAAGCAGCAGTAGCAGCACTGCTGGGCTTGAAAGTGACAACCAGCTGAGACACACAGGTCCCCTTTTTGTGTTTCTCATTATTAGTCACAGTCTGTTTATGCCTAATCTTGGCCAAAGTTAAAAGTTTATTATGATCTCAAAAAGCAAGTGTTAATGAATTTGGAATAAACATTTCAGTGTTCAAGCTCCATACTTTCATGTGCGACATGATGCTCTCAAACTGGCTGTTTTAATAATTCTTTAGAACCATTTACCTATTAAGAAAATCTACTTCTAAAGAAGTGGGTCATTAGTTTTGCAGAACAGTTATATGTGGAAGAAAGGGAAGGAATTTGAAAAGTGGAACCAAAGAGACCCCCCATTTTTTGACTCTGTTGCTGTCCCTACTGTTCCAGTTGGTTTGAAATAAAGAAGTGTAACTCTGATAAAATCTCTGATTACACAAACGGTTTCTTAGATTGCTAAAAAGTGCATGTCAAGTGATACTTTTAATAATGTTTGATTAATGATAAATAAAAAGTTTTACATTTGCACAAATATAAAAAATGTTAAAGGTATTTTTTCATTAAGTTACTGTTCAATGAAGGAAGATTATTTCTTGTGGGGTAAATAAAACTGCACTTAAATAAATTGGGGGGAAAAATCCAACTGTTTTAAAAAGTGCAGGTCTTTACAGTCTTTAGTTGAAAATGCGTAAAAAAAATTTTGCAACTTTTTAGAAAAGGTTGAGGCTTTTATGTGGTGCAACAATAATTTAAAAAAAGAATCCTGGAGGGCCTGTTCCGGTAGAATCAGTCTGCACTGCATTTGGCCGTGTTTTTCTCAAGTTGGAAAATGCACACAAAGAGACAGATCTCACAGCCATTTGTGTAATACAGCTGAAGAGTTTATTCAACATATGAGAGACGTGAACAGATGAAGAAAGGAAAGCAGCCTGCACAGAGGCCGTGGCGACCGCACGCTTAACATTTCTCCATTCACTCTGAATCTTAAGCTCATTCACTCTACTTTTCTATTCAAGGCTTAACACCGATATGAGCAACGCCGCATGCCATTAAAAATACTATTTGATTTCCTTCCGTTTTGTGTCAAAATGAGCACAAAGAGAAGCGATGATCGCACTGAAGGCTCTCTTCTTCCTCCTGCTGAATATCCCAGAACAGAGCAGGACTTTTTTTTTGTCTTCCCCTGTTAAAAAACAAAAAAAAAGTCAGTTTGTCCTCGTCAGGGTTGCGCCATAAATTCTCTTGAGCAGATATTGTTCAACTCTATTTGTCTCCCACCCCAATTAAAAGGAAATGAATCAGTTAAAAGAGGGTCTTTGTTAGTGGTGTGAGAGTCCATACATCACCCAAACAAGAGCACCCACCACCTCCCTCCTTTTTTCCAGCCTCCTATAACACACACATGCGCTCGGTGACAGTCCCCATCTGCTCCCAATCATGGGTGCAGCCAGCGGTCAGGCACGTGCGAACACTCTCCCACATGTAAACACACACACACACGCAGCACGGGCACTCCAGCCATGACAACAGCCATGCAGGCACTTGAGACCAGGTTGTAAACGTGCCCTCACACATGGAGATGTGAGCATCTCCGTAAAAGTAAAAAGACTCACACGCTGAAAGATTAACATGAGACCTCTCGTGGTGTGTTGTGCTGATGAGAGGCTGTCATGGCAACATGCAGGGTTTTCCATGGTTACGCATTGTTTCCCCCTTCAGGGTACTCTCCTTCTATTGTCCAAACCAAACACGAGTTGCTCAAAGAGCTCCGTCCGCTTCAAAACCATCACTGTCATTTATTGAGAGCATCTAATCTGAAAGTCATTATAATTTGCTCGTGGGATTATTTAACCTTTACAAGTCATTAAAGAAAATACAGCAACTTTTATCAAGTTTTACACAAATAGATTCTAAAAATTCACGATTATTTGATTTAATAGTGCCACGATGCAAATATTTTTAAAACATTGGAGGCATCTTCATCACTTTTGCACAACTTGTAATTTTTTTCCCCCAATCTGTGTAACAACTAAAGTTATTGTTTGATAGTTTGAACTCATATTTAGAATATCCATTTAAACAAAAAATCTGGCTATTCCTATAGAAACATCCAATAAAAAACAAGAGATTTGTATTATGCCTGCAGCAGAATATTTGTTGTTGTTTTATGTGATTTTCTCATCTACATCGCTAATGTAGATTGTAATCAACTTAGTATTTTAGGTTTCATTATTTAAACTTCATTTAT
The DNA here is from genome assembly GCF_053564925.1 of Oryzias latipes. NCBI lineage: Eukaryota > Metazoa > Chordata > Actinopteri > Beloniformes > Adrianichthyidae > Oryzias > Oryzias latipes. The sequence continues at coordinate 17,205,424 of NC_136243.1, read as the reverse complement.
ATATTTGGTTTATTTCAAACAGACTTAAAAAAATAAGGAAAGTGCCTGAAAGAAAAAAAAAAGAAAAAAATCAAACAGTAGTTGAATAAATGACAAGTACCAGCACGTGTTAACCACAGTCTGTCACTTAAACCTTTTCAAAAGGAAATAATTTTACACAAGTAGTGGTAGAAAAGTTTGACATTTCAGAAATAAAATTGGTTCTTACAAAAACTTTCAAAAAATATTTAATTTTCTCAGCAAACCTGATGTTAATTAGTAGATTTTTTTTAATACCAGCCCTTAAAAACCACACATTTTGGATCCATTTTATCATGTTAAATACAAGTTAGTAAAATTTTCCCACGAAGAAATGGAACATTTTAGTCCACTGATAAATGATTCACCAAATGCTCTATTTTAATTAACAATGTCAATGAAAACCAGCACTTTGAACCTCCATGATCAATGTGTATGATGGTAAATGAGCATTCGGGGCTTTTTCCATTCAGCAGAATCCAGAGCACAGAGTGGAAATGTCAGGCTGTCCTCTCCTCACCTGAACAGACTGTGAGGCAGCACACTGCAGAAATGTCAACCATCTCATTCGCACTCTTCCACCTGCTGCTCACACTGCTTTTTCAGTTGTCACAGCAAACGTCCCTCTGCTTCTCTTTAAGGTTTTGCCTCAGTCAAAAAAAAAAGTTTGGTAGATTGATTTGATAAATTGAAGTTGTCCGTATGATAAACCTATTTTTGTGCATTAGTGCAGGTTGAGCATGTTTTTAGCAGCCTTTTCTGAAGAAAAGATTCCACTTCCTGAAAGCCAAACAGCTTCCTCCTTTATGCTGTTTTGCTGTTTGTCTAAGAGTTTTGTAGTATGGCCTTAGGATAAACCAGAGGAAACGAAACTCACTTTCTTCAAATGGTCTTCATCACTTTTGGGCTCCAAAGACCCTCGCAGCCCTGCACAGGTTGGTTTGCAGCAACGGTTGCTTCTCTTGTTGCTGCATTTTTTGGTAACGGTTCCTTTTTCACTCTTCCTTATCATCTATCATTAAAACACGTAGAACTAGCAGCTGTGTAAAATGCTTAATGTAGAAACTGTACAGGTTTATTTTTTTCAACATTTTCTTCATTTTGCCCTTTTTTTGTTAAGTATAAAAAGAAATTGGGTAAAATGTTTCATATTAGACCCAATAGTCATACTTAAAAACAATCATTCTTTTTTTTTCCAGCTTTTTAAAACACTTTTAAATATTAAAGTGCTTCATGGTAATATGATAGAAACAGAGAGAGGTAAAAACAATTTTGAAGGACTTTCAATATCTAACCAAAGTATATCATTCTTGGTAGATGGAAAATTTAACTCAAAATGAGTTAAAATTAAGAATTTTAAGTTTGTCTGATTACAAATCCGTTCAAGATCTTTTAAAGTTGGACAAATGAGAGTATTTTTTGGCTTTGACATTTCAAATACCCAGTCTCTATGAAATGTACACAAAAAAGGAGGGACAAATCAGTTGTTGGAACACGCCCAATAAACCCATTGGGTTGCCGTCAGTCAAGACGCCCTCATTGGTGTTCAGTTTGACATGTAACATAAACTAAATGATTGCAGTTGAAGAGAAGCAGACCCCTATGTTTTTCTTTTAATAATTTGCTATTATTTTTTTTTCCAATTTTCAACATTTTTCAGGTTTACTATTTGGTTTTTCATTCACTTTAAGCTGATCCAAACTTGACCGCATAGAACTGACCTGGCTCCAGTAATGCTACATTCACCAGGTATGTGATGTGCGTTCAAGAACACGCTAATGTGCGTACTTAGACGCGTTTACGCTGGACTGTCGCTACCCAATACTAGCGCATGTCCACCACCTACAGTTGGAAGAGGCTTGGTGCTAAATGTCGAAGCCGTGCAAATCTTGCTCCAGATTTTTCAGTCACAGCTCCATTCCGACATATGAAAGACTACGTGCCATATATTTGCGGCCGGGCACAAACCGCACTTTGTAATTTCTCCTCCATGATCAACTTCCAAATTTCCCTGATTGGTCCAAGTTCGAGCTGGCTGTGCATTTTGTATGTAGATCCTTAAAAACATACATAGCGATGCATGAACAAAAGAGTTGTGAACACGGAAGCTCGAAACGTGCACTGACGTGTCATTACTTTCACGTTCAAAGTGGATTTTAACAGTAAAGCCTGGGGATTCACTTCAGTATCTTATAATGTTTTGCCAATTGTTGCAAGTTGGTGGATGGTTGGATGGACAGACAGACTTCCATTCTCACCTCTAGAAATGTGCATGCTTCTGCACATCCAACTTGACAGACTCCATGGAGATGGTTGTGTTAGTGAAGTCTTGACTTTCTCTAGCTCTCATCTGTCCTCATTGAGCATGAATTCAGCCATTCGCTTCCTGTAAAACTGAACAGTGCGAGCATGTGTTGCATAGTGTGACTATTGAAGGTGTGTGTGCGTGAGTCAGTCAGTAAGCAAATATATGGAAGACATAATGTGTGTGCTCTCCACTCTCACACCCTTAATTAATGAAGACAAAAGCGTGCAGCACGGCGCTCTCAAAGTTCCTTCCCCTCATTAGGTTGCTAATGCCGTTTCTCGTGCTCATCTTCAGGCGGCAGATTAATAATTCCGCGTATCAATTAATTTTTGTACTAATGAGCGTGGGTGTGAAACTAGTGTGTGTGCGCACATCGTCTTCGGACTTCCTTGACCCCTTGATTGAGGGGCGGGGGAACCCTATCATCCATCATTTTGGCTCCATTACAAAGTAGGCTAAGATGGTTGGCATGGAAACGGTCTGCTGGATTTGGGTTGAGCCGTTTGTCAGTTTCTGGCTGTTGCCACACTCTTGCAACATCCTCCTGACCTGAGACGCATTGTGTGTTTTTCTGAGGCAAATGTGGAAACACACTAATCCAGGTGTTCCTGTGCGTTTGAGGTCTAGAAAGGTTTCTGGAAAAAAGACTGTGGCACCGGTGGCAACGTGGAAATAGAAAACAAGGTCTGCTTTCGTGAAGAGGTGGAGAAAATGAAAGGGTGGTTAGACAGTAAGAAGACAGGAGCAGAAGTGAAATGACTCTTGGTGCCCTACCTGGCACACAGGCTGAAAAAGAGAATTTCTTTCTTTGACAATAGCACACCGGCCCACATAGATGTGCTTAGATTTAAAACCAAAAATAAAAAACCTTTTTCTGTTTTACGCTTGTAGGCTGATGATCCTGCAGATCTATCCAGAAGAGAAATGATATTTAGGAGAACTAAATGAGGTTTGAGATTCTCAAATTAAAGAAAGGAATAAAGAATTATGTTTGTTTTTTTTAGCAGGATACTGGCAGCCGACTCAGCTCTCGAGTTTGAAGGCGGACGATGTTCCGTTAAAGTTCCTAACAAAATATGTACGCCAAAATATTAAAAAGATCAAAACATCTGTAAATTTCCTTTAAAAAAAGACGACCTATTGATTTCATTTTCATAAGATTAACATTTTATTTTTTAATATTATTTAAATATTTAACTTGAAACCTGCAACCCGGCAAAGTTGAATAAAGAGCTGCCAGAATTGTAACACTAAAAATAGTTAAATATGTGTTTGAATTTTTAACGGTCAGGCAAAAGCCTGAAATGATTTACAGTTTTGCTACAAGTTAATACCTTATTTTTTGTTTTTTAATGTTTGTTTTTTTCCAAAAGTACAATGGATCCTGTGAAAAAGTTATTTAAATCACTGAAATGTTGAAAAAAAAAAAGAAAAGTGAAAATAAAAAAAACGTTTGGCTTTTAACTCAATATTTTTTGTAAGTTCTTCATAGATACTTAATTCAATAAAGAAATGAAAAAGTTACCCCTAGACTTTGAGTCTTGACATGGATTTGACACTTATACTAAGCATTTGTATACGTTTGCATATTTTAACTAATGTCTGAGACGTATTTTAGTTTCTACAGCTTTTTTTTTAGCTCAAACTTTATTCCACCTGTCAATCTTGTATCAGAGATATTTTCCTCTTTAAACATTTCTGAGGTACGCCCATTAATGACTGATGCAAAGAGGAAAAAAAAAAGAAAACTTGGGTTTGTTTGCAGGTTTTATATTTCCTAATGTTGCAAAACAATGAAATGCTTCTAGTTTAAAAATCAAAACACGCGTTTGTGTTTCTGCAATGGAGGCAGTGATAGTTTTATTGGTGAAATAGGACACAAGATGATGCAATATTTTAAACCATCGTGGACGTTTGTTTTTACCTGACACATTAGTTTGATTTATTATTTATCTTTTTCTGACTTTCCCTCCCCTCCCTTGATGTCCTTTCATCCCACCAGTGGATCTGCTCTTCACTGGTTCAAACCTGGTGATCCTGAAGGATTCCAGGTTGATTGAGGGGCCGCTGTCCTCACCTGTTCAGTGACCCATTAGGTAGTGTGGGTCAGTGGGAAAGGGGGGGGGTCATTGCGTGAAATCCTTTGGGGTCAAGATCAGGTTTGAAAGCCGGGTCAGCTTCAGAGGCCGAGTTGTGTGCCTCAGAAACGTTTGAAAGCTTTCAAATGCTCAGCTGAGCAGATCAAGAGACCTTCTGCCTGTTGAAGCCATGTTGGAAAGCCCTCTATAGGTTTTCATGGGGAGGCAGGATTGTGAGGATAACATGCAAACTGTCAGAATTTAGGAATGGAAAGAGAGTTTCTATGATGTCCTTAAACATGTGACTTTCAGGTAAAGTTTGGTTTTTACCAACAAATCATTGAGATGTAGCCACTCAGAATTGTTGTAAAGTGTCCCCTTTTGGTTTCCAATTACCCATTAAAAATCCAAGTTTTAGGACTTTAGAGGAGCGCAGCTGAAAGAAGACTTTTTGAAAAGGTGAGGAGACGGTCACAGACGGTTCACTTTTCTAACGACTGTTTACTTGGTGTTGCTTTGTTGTTGTTTTACGCAGCACATATTCCTCCTCTGAGGGTTTCTTTGGGTTATAGAGGAGTTTGCCATGACTCTCCTACATCTAAGACCTGTGCGACTGCATAGTCGTTTCTCTTTAATACCCTCGACTGCAATAGAGCGCCGGTGTGTCTCGCAATATCCTTGAAGCTCGTGCGACCACCTTAAGGGACACCATGAACACGGAACGTACGATTGTCTCGTCTGTCGTAGAAACCTGCATACAGATATGCATGATCATGGGAGTTTATGCATTTATGCGCATTGACATAGATTTTTTCTTTGGAAGTGGTCGCTTGAATGGGCGTTGCCAAGGGTGGGGTGAATGTCGCTTTACCCCAAACTCTAGTCATTAAAAAGGTGCATGTACTGGCTTCTTATTGACGGCACACAAATGCAAGAGGTGTGCAGGTGCATGTGACACGCCTGTAGGATGTCCACACAAGCTTTTTGTTCTGATTGTCTCATTTCTAGCAGTCAGGCTGCACGCAGAGAGCACACACTAACACACAACCTTGATATTTTGTGTGGGGCCACCTACGTGTTCACCCATTTTCCAGACGGCCCGTATCCACCCATGACTAAGGCCTTAATTGCAGTTCATTTACCTGGAGGCCTGAAGTCCTGTCTGCAGTGTGTGACCTCAGTGCCACACACACCTGCATCCATCACCACTGTCCTGCTGCAGGCATATATTACATTATTGCTGATCAGACTAAAACTTGACATGCATGCATATTTTATTATTTTCTTCCAAGTTCCAGTGTGAACTCATTAAAAATCAAGCCCCATTATTTCTTCTTTTTTTTTTTTTTTTTTACATTTTTTATTCAGGCTTTCCGTAATGACTGCCTGCTATTACTGGCAAATTAAGTCTGAAATTGCATTACCCAGGTGCAAGGCATCAAGCCCACACTTATTTTTTTTTAATTTGCCATCTTCATGCCCTGCTCTTTTTCATGTCATGCCGCTCTCCAAACTGCCATCCACCTCTCCGCTTCCCCTCCCCGTGCATCTCCTGCTCGCCGCCCCCCCTGCTGCTGCATTGTGCCCCGCTGCCTCTCTTCCACCAGGCCCCACTGCCTGTAGCGTGTAATTGACTTTCTCCCCGTGCTGGAGGAGCGCGCGGCCCGCGCCAGGCTGGAGGTGACCTATTTCCCTGGGGCATTCAGCAGCCTTCATCAGCCATTCTCTGGGGCAGCCTCATTCACTCTGCAATTAGAGCAGCTACCCCCTTTGAGGACTTCATCAATGGGCGGGCTGGCGGGGCGGTTTGATCGGTGTAGGAGCACAGACGGAGTTTCAATCAAACACTTAGCTCCGGCTCTTGGAGTTTTGAGTCCTCTGACTTTGTTCCTCCCCCTCGCCTCTCCTTTTTTTTTTTTTCTTTTTTTCTTTTTTTTTTTACTTCCTGTGCTCCTCTTCTTCCTGGGAGGTTTCATCAGACAGCAACAAGCGGGGGTTTTGTCTAATGAAGAGCGGCAGACAGGGAGGCAGGTAGGCGTGTACGCAGGATAGCAGACCGAGTGGAAAAAAGGCAAGAGGGGATGCAGATAGGCAGACAAAGGCAGGTACTCTGACAGGAGGGACTTTGTATTGGGGGGGGGGGGGGGGGGGGGTGCTAGAGGAGAAATGTAAAAGAATCTCAGAGGCAAGATGAAGCAAGAGTTTCTGAGAGCCTCGTGCTTTTAGACTCCCCTGTTGTTACTTGGCGTGAAGACACGTGTCAGATAGTTGGGATGAGGGTTTCTGATGATTACCCCCCCCCCCCCCCCGTCGCTGGCCTGGTTTGTCATAGACGGGGGAGGGGGGCAGTGCTGCATGTAATCAATTAAATGAAAAGCTACAATGGCTGTAAAGGTTGGGGGGGGGGGGCACTGAGACTCTCTGTGCACCCAAGATGTTACACCACCACGCACTCTAGCTCCTCCCCCTTTCACCTGTCGCCTTTCTTTCCGATCACTCTCCCCCCGCCTCTTTTTGCTCTGATTACCCTTCATCCTCTCCCTCTGTTTGTGCCGCTTCCTCCCTCCCGTCATCCTGGCGTCCGCTTCCTCCCTCCCTCCCTCCCTCCTTTCCCCGGTGTCAGCTGCTGTCACTGTGGCAAAAAAAAAGAGACCTATCAGTGCACACTTCACACCTCCTCCATCCCTCCCTTTTTTTACTCTTCCCTTCCTTTCCTTTATTTCCCCTCTTCCTTCCTCCCTTCACCCCCCCCCCCCCCCCAACACAACCTTTATCAGCTCACTTCCTGGAGATGAAATGTGGTGCATTATGGGAGACAGACGGCTGTCTGACGGGGTTAGTTGTGCGCTGAGGCTTATCGTCAGAGACACTGCTAATCCTGAGTGTGTGCCTGCATGTGTGTGTAACACATGTGCTGTTGAACCCCTGCATGCACAGCCCCACACAAACAAACACAACCTTGCATGCTTACTGTTCTCCAAACAGGAGGAGGAGGAGAAGGCCGACGAGACATGTTTATTTTTTCGACAGGCTGTGCCAGGAGAATACGATTTGCATGAAATAAGCGCATTCACTCCACTGTGTGCTGCTCTGCAGCACGCCCATGTGCAGGTTTATTTTCTGCTGGGTTTAAAAGGATGAATGTCTAGTTCCAGTCACAATTACTTTCACAACACCAGCTAAAAGGCTCAGAAGAACCATGGAATCACTTTCTAATGTGTCTTTCCCCGTCTCTGTGTGTGTGTCCCCTCTTCAGGTACTGATATGTGTGCACGATGAGCGGACTCGGGGAGAACTCCATGGAGCCTCTGAGTTCAGAAAACCGAAAACGCAAGCTGTCCACCTGCGACACGCCGGCTCTGGGGTAAGTTATGAGATCAGCACACGAGGACTTAGATGTAGGAAACCAGGCTACTGGGTCAGTGGTTTAACTCCACTCTGGTCCGTGTGGCTGCTGAGCAGAGCGTCAGCCAGCATGAGGAAGAAGTCCAGGACTGCTGATGCAAACTTTAGTACTTAAAGACCCACTCAGATTATCTTTTGATCTACTTTCAAGGCGTTCCTAGTTGCCTTTAATTACACAGCTTTTAGCCAAAATAAAATAAATAACTTGTGTTGTTTTCTGGGACATGGTTTCTGCAGAGCAGCATTAATTCATTTGAACTGAATTGTGGGTTGGACCTTTGGCTTTTAGTGAGCCTTCCCCCACTTCCCATCATCCATCTGTTAACACAGTAGTCCCCAACCCCCGGGCCGCAGACCGGTACCGGTCCGTGGTTCATTAAGTACCACCATGAAAGTGTGGGAAAGGGAGAGGATGATGAGACCTGTGCGATGTCAACTGTTAAGCGTGTCAAAATAAAAGCACAGGGTTCATCTTGTCACGTATTTGATCCTCCATCAACCTAGTATTGCTACAATAATCAGCCGCCTATATTTGAAAGACCGGTCCGTGAAAGTTTGTGTGACGTCATACCGGTCCGTGGCATGAAAAAGGTCGGGGACCACTGTGTTAACACTCTCTCCTGCTAGCTTACAGCCCCTCACACCCCCAACATAACATGTCCAATACAACAAAAATGGCGAGCAACATTGCTCCAGCCTTTCAGTTTTGAGTCAGATGTCAGCTCAAACGAGGAAAAGAAAGACGTACACGGATTTTCCATATTTGTCTGCAGGTGGATGCATCAGAATGGAGCTGAGCAGGGACCATTTGGCCCGCCCTGCATATTTACTAGGTCACACCTATAAGCTTTTTCCAATGGCATTTTTTCATCTGCTCCTGATTCACAACAATTTGAATAAAAAAATACTCAGAAATTAAATTTTAAGCTTATTTTTATTCATATATGTTCTCTAACATGCTGCAAGAACACTTTAAAAACACTAAAAACACAATTTTCATTGGATTGGGTCTGAAATGAAATGTCTGTAATGTAAATTCTTATTCCCGGCCCAGCTAAAGGTTGTTCTCCCAAAATGCCTTACATGATGTTTTAGTATAAACATTTACATAAAAATATATATGCACTCTCAACCATTGGTTAGAAATGAGGAAGCCACCCAAAAAATAAACAGAACATCTTTTAGAAGAAAATGTAAGTCCAGAAAGCACATGTTTATTTACTTGAAGAACGGTTTTTATGAAATTGTCCATCAATTAATAAATATGAAATAAAGGCATAAATACAGATTAATGTCAATTTGATGACATGTTTCATACTTGCACTTTTTTTTGTGTTTTTTTTTGTATTTGTACTTTTGCAGATAAACCACTGAAGTTAGCACTTTTAAGAAAGTTTGGACACCTTCACATATGAAAGTCATCCATCTATTCATCCGTACATCTGTCTTCAAAAAGATCTCAGAGCTTGACTCATTGGTTAAAGTTGTCATTTTTATCCTAATTTCCCCTCTTTAAAACTACTCATAAAATCACAAATAAATAAAGAAATAAATTTGCCTTCAAGTGTGACATCAGTGCAGACGGAGAAGGATAAAGAAAGATATCGCTGTGTTTGAAATACCTGGTCAAGCACTTTTGGTGAAGAGATGTTGGCCACTAGAAATGTCAGAGGAAATTTGAGGGGAAGAAAGCCTTTAAAGTGACTGTACATCAGTTTATCTAGTTTTATCGACACAGGGGGACAACATTTAGGTTCATCTCTGTCATCAAAACAGCATCTCAATTTCAATGTCAAACATTCAAAGGGATCAATTAAGAGACCTTTTTTATACCAAAAACATGAGTCTGTTAAATTTAATATAAAAAAGCAAGAAAACTGAAGGATAAAAGTATCCCTCAAACTAAAACTTAAAGGTTTGGGTTGAAAAAGCATTTAGAAGTCCTTATAATGGAGGAAGATGCTGCTATTTACTAATTTAAAAAATGTACTCAAACATCTGTCTTTTGAATTGTTAAGGAAAGCTTGAGGTGAAATCTTAAAAAACTGAACAAAAAGAGCAAAATTGAATACTTAAACTTTCCTGCAGTCCTCTTCACAGCAGACTATGTGGTTAAAAACAGAGGAGTGGTAGTTTCTGATGTTTGTGGGTCGCTTCTCGCAGTTCTGAGAGGAAGCGACGGGAGCAGGAGAGCAAGTACATCGAAGAGCTGGCCGAGCTGATCTCCGCCAACCTCAGCGACATCGACAGCTTTAACGTCAAACCGGACAAATGCGCCATCCTGAAGGAGACGGTGCGGCAGATCCGGCAGATCAAGGAGCAGGGTGAGCAAAAGTCGGAATCCGGAAAGGTTAACGGACGCTGCTGGGTTGAGTTGAAATGTAGCATGCATTTCCCAGGCATGCTATAACGCCCCATAAAGAGCCCAGCTGCAAGGACAAACCATTCCCTCCCCACAAATTTCACAGAACTGAGTGTTTGTGTGGAAACATTGGCATTAGCTTGTCATGTGTGTGTCAGGAGCATGCACAGCTGTGTGCAGGCCTCGCCGAGGGATTTTTAATTGGACATTTGCAGGTAGTCACATGTCATTCTGCCGTGCTGCCATGTGATTAATATCTGCCTCAGTCACAGTTCTGAGTCTTATTATCCTGTCATTTCTGCAGCAAACACTGAAATGAGCAGCTTAATGCAGGGTTTTCACTATAGATGGTCCATCGGAGGAACAAGGACCCTATGTTCATGTGTGAGGAAAGCAAACTTTTTGGAAAACTGGATTAATGTAAAGTCAAGGTGTGGACCGGAAATCGTCTGTTTACATCACAACAGACTGCTGCTAAGACGCCTGCCAGTCCCGAGCCTCCCTCACAGGGTTTCTGCTTATTTGCCAACAATAGCAGAGTTGAGGTGTCAGGACGAGCTGCAGAACCGTCACCGGCTTGAAGGGAGCACACCTGACCTCTAACTGGTGCCAAGGTTGTGTTTGATTCTGGCTGCGATTGTGCAAAGTCCTGTTCTGATGGTGTTTTCAAAACAACAGAGGGGCTGGTTTACTTTGTTGAAGCATGTGTGTTTACTCAGAGGTCACCTCCTGCCGTTCGTTTCCAGGTCGGGCTGAGTTTTTGGAGATCGGCGAGCAAACTGGTGTTAAATTATTGTTGTTTCGTGCTTTTGCTCGGCTTAGTCGGCCTCTGCCACATCAACAGGAAGGGGAAGAGACTACAGCTGGTCCTGACTGGCTGCTGACAGGTTGCCATAGTTACAGGAAGTGAAGACAGAAACGACACAGGCGCTTCGACTCGCCTTGTTGCTCGCTACCTGTTCCTCTCCTCCTCTGCTCACTCCCAGCTGCCTCTACAGTCAGCCTTTCTGCATCGTTCATCCTTCTTTTTTTTAATCTTTCTTAGAGCAAAGATGCTCTTCCTAGTCTTCAGATGAAGTGCTGCTCCAATTTTTTCTTCCCCGTTTTAATTCTTGCCAGCTCAGGTGTTGAATAAACCTCTTTCTATCCATTTCATCTCCATCTTCTCTCTCCTTACCTAACTTCACAGGGCCTACAAGGCAGTGGTGTCCTTTCTTTTACTTTGTGTGGGTATCTTCATCCTCTGGGATCTAATCAAGCAGTATCATTTCTGTTGCTGAGCAGTTTGTTGCCTCCCAGACAACAAACCCTACCAGTGTGTGTTTCCCCTCCTGTATCGTCTACAACTCTCTGCCCTGGCACTCTCCGCCTCCCCTTAATATTTGCTCATTGGATGCCTTCCATCTGTTAGCCCTCAGCCCCTCCATTAATTCAGGTGCATCAGCTCCTGCGCCGAATAGCTCTCTCTACTCCATCCGTCCCTTTAGAGCCCGACACTGAATATAAAACATGGTGGCAGCAGATACCTGCTCCATTTCTGCCCAGTCCTCCTGTGCTCCTGATGAGCTCTTAGCAGGAGCCATCAGTCTCCCACATCACCTGTAGTTTGAAGACAAAGGGAAAAGAGATTGAGAGTTGCTGCCCCCTGCTGGTTTAACTCTAAATTACTGCTTGGTTACACAAATTTCAGGTGTGGCTCACTTTTTGTATTTTCCCTTTACTCTGCTAATAAAAGTTTTATTTAAAGTTTTTACAATTGTTTGGACTTTTTTCTGCAGGAAAATCTTCATCCAACGATGACGACGTTCAGAAGTCAGACGTGTCCTCGACTGGTCAGGGAGTCATAGACAAGGACCACTTGGGGCCTCTTTTGCTGCAGGTGAGCCCAGCCTTCCCTCAGAAAAGGGCCGGCATCTCCATCAGTGATGACTTCCTGCCTCTGCCCCAGCAGGCGCTGGACGGCTTCTTGTTTGTGGTGAACCGGGAGGGCAGCATCGTGTTCGTGTCGGACAATGTGACGCAGTACCTGCAGTACAAACAGGAGGAGCTCATCAACACCAACGTGTACAACATTCTCCACGAAGACGACAGGGAGGAGTTCCACAAGAACCTGCCCAAAAGCAGCAGTAAGAACCGAGCGCAGTCAGGCGAAGTCCCTCCCCCCCCTTTGACATCTTCCACAGGGCTGAGGTGTAAAACAAACTTTGAGAGGTTAAGACAACTGTGCGCACGCCAGCCAGAACTCTGTTATTTATTCATGCTCCTCCGCTTTCCACTCCATCTCTTCTTCTAACGAGGAGGTCCTGGGAGGCCCGTTTGTGTGTGCGAGAGCCATCCCGAAAGCACACACCTTTACAAAATGCACATGTGCACCAGAGCACCCACCCACCCGGCACTCCAAACGCAGCGCAGCTGTCAGTCACACTCACTGGTCCAGACACTGTAAAACAGACCTGTGTTTTATTCAGATCCCATTGCAACCGTCTGGAAATACACACTGCTGAATAATGCAGCTTCATGCTTTCCTCTGATTCAGTAATGGAGTTGAAGTACCACTATACCTCCTCAGTTCATTAGTTCAATGTTAGTTCGGAGTTCCATTCGTTCCATAGCGTTGAGGCCCTCAGGGCTCACCTTTGCTTGATTTGGTTTGTCCAAGGAGGAACATTGGGGTCTGTGGGTTATTGTGTCTGCACCCCTGACCCTTCATTATCTCCTGGCTCGTGAATGAAAAGCCCTCTGATTGCACACCCCTGTGGGCTGTCCTCTGCCCACACCAGCCTCAGAAGAAGCATACACACTAAAGAACGCGTGCTTGTACAAAAGCGGTTTTCTGCTGCTTTGCCTCACCGTTAAGTAGTGGTGTGTAAAGGGAAGATGTCCGCCCAGACCTTTGTTAAATCACCTCTCACTGTTAGACAGCGGCCCCCTCACTATCACATTCAACCCCCTCCCACTCAACCTTTCTCTCCTGTTTCCAGTCTGCACCTGGCAGACAGAAACCTTTGACCACTTCAAGGCTGTGATAAGCTTCACCCAGACCTTGGAGGACAGTTGGATGTCTCCCTGAATGCAGCCCCCCCCCCTTCCTCTCAGTGAAGGTGACCCCCATCTAAAAGGGGGTGCTGGGATGAGGAGCCGGTGTCTAAATGAGGATAGATGGCTGCAAGTCCCGAGCCTCTGCCCACAGAGGGGCAGACTGAGAGGAGGCTATATTGGAAATCGACACCTAAGCTGCATTAATCCCATGGTCCATTTAGCCACAGAACAGAGAGGCTTTAGCATCGCCGCATGAAGCGTGCCTCTGCTTTTGTTTTCTGTGTGCGCTGCGGCAGGATATGGTGCGAGCTGATTACATTCAGTTTTTATTCCCCGCAGCAACATTTCAGTTTTTGGATGTTTTTTTGTTTCATTCCCTTCAGTAAATGGAGTGTCATGGGGAAACGAACCGGTCCGACAGAAGAGTCACACCTTCACCTGTCGTATGCTGGTCAAGTTTGGCCACGCCCACGGACCCATGGAGGAGGGGCCAGGAGGACCACGATACGAGACCATGCAGTGCTTTGCTCTCACTCAACCCAAGGCCATGATTGAGGAGGGGGAAGGTAGGCTGAGCTGCAACTAGACATGCAGGGGGCCACCCAATGGAAAGTTGTTGTGACAAGCCAGTTATTTATTACAAAAATACATACATAATGTGTTCTATTTGAAATTTTTTGTTTAAAAGAACCTGGTCTCTTCTCAAAACCAGCCTTTTCAGTGTATATATATTTTGCACATGTTATGTATGTTTAGTCAGAGAATTGTCAAACCATCTCACTCCCCCTTACTCAGAATCTTAAAAAAACCACAGAAAGGTCTGCAAACCACTGTTTTGCATTTTATTCAGATTTTCCACTGCATGCAATTTATATTTTATCCTAATCAAGTTTCTAACAGGCAGCTTTGGTCAAATAGTTGTGCTGTGAAGTGAGAGGTAGTTAACTTTTGAATTAAACACAATTTAAAACAGGAAGTAATTTTTAAAACCATATCAAAAAGACCAAGATTGTCAATTTTTAAAAAGTTTTAAGGCGTAAGAAAACCCATTAGACATTGCATGCCATCCAACATTCCTGCTAAAGCACTGAGATAATTCCATAATAGAATTTAAAACACAGATGCTGGTTTGAGTTCAGTTGTTTCTCCGTCTAGTCCCCGATTGCATTTTGACGGTTCTATTGGTCGTTTTTTGACCAAACCATAAAGAAGTTTTTTATTACTGCAGCCTCATCTGACAAAAACTTAATTAAGAAACACATTAATCAAGAAGACTAGCTCACATTTCTTAGTCATATGCTAATATGTTGTTTGTTTTATATTTTTTTAAACAAAACCAACATCTCTTTTTATATGACTGCCATGATATGTTTTATATAGAAAATATATTTTTGTTTAGCTGAACTGATTTGTCAAAGAAGCAGTTTAGTGTGTCTGAATTCACAAATGAGGCTTTAATGAAGATAAATTGTCTTGACCTGAGTCCTCCTCTTCACAGTTCCTAGGTGAGGTCAAAGCTGTAGGCAGCGAGTTGTAATAAATGTCTTTCTCCATGTTCTCCTTTGACCTGCAGACCTTCAGTCATGCATGATCTGTGTTGCCCGTCGAGTCACGGCGATGGAGAGAACGGAGAGTTTCAACACTCGACACGAGCTCTCAGGTGAGCAGCTATGGACTCACAAAGCGCAGAATGTTATACCAATCCTTTTCCAGGAATCGACCTGACTTGACCCTCTCTCCTCGCCTTGTCGTCCTGACAGGTAAACTGATTCAGATTGATCAAAACTCCCTGAGGGCCTCCATGCGTCCGGGGTGGGAAGACCTGTTGAGACGTTGCATTCAGATGTTCCTCCAGCACAGCGACGGGCAGCCCTGGTCGCATAAACGCCACTACCATGAGGGTGTGTTATAACTGACCACTCACACAATTGAGGTCTGCAACTGTAGCTCTTAAAGAATTCTGGAAGGAAAAGCATGAGGATGAAGCAGTACTGAACTACTGTTATGGATTTAGCATTGAGGATCTGTCCTTGCAGCTATAAACGGTCCTTTTTTGGTAGTCAGGACTTCTAAATCTTAGCAACACCTGAGCTTTACACACAATTGTACTTTATGCTTGAGGTTAAAACCTCTAAATCTCACTGGAAAAGAGAGGATTTTAACTTACAGGGTGTGATTGACGATTTATGTAACCAGTGCTTTGACCTTTATCTTGCTGTCCAGCCTTTCTGCAGGGTCACGCCGAGACGCCCTTGTACCGCTTCTCTCTGTCTGACGGCACTCCAGTAACGGCCCAGACCAAGAGCAAACTGTACCGCCACCCCATGAGTAACGAGCCCCAAGGCTTCATCTCCACTCACCTACTTCAGAGGTCAGAAAACCCCAAACTCCATATAAAATTTAAAATATGCCTTGTTTACTGTGCTGACGACAAAAATAAGATGCCCCTCCTCTTCCTTTTTTTTCATTACTTTATACATGAAATAGCAGGTCTTGCATTTCCTCAAATGACCACGAGTGTTAGGTTTCAGAAGAAAGGAAAATCTTTTTGACATATATGTTAAAAAGTCAGATTTTACACCAAAATATAAAAGGAATGTTATTGCTTTTTTGAGTAGCAGGTGATGGATAAGACCTTGCCAAATTTACCATTCTCACAGTACTGTTGAGCTAATCTAACTCCAATTAATGGGACTGGCTTATTTTGTTTTTAGGTTTTATTTTATCATTAAAGGTGACGTCAGAGATTATCAATCCATCGTATTTTTATTTTCTATGTTAAGGCCACAAAAATGATTGAAGTGGGTTTTAGTCAAGATTCTTATTCCCCCCATGAGTAGACCGCTCCAAGCATGAGCTGTTGTTCAAATTGTTCAATGTTCAAATACATTCATCTCAACCCTGCAGAGCCTACAGACATTGTTTTCATTTATTTTATTTCTTTTGTCCCTCTTAGAGAACCAAATGGTTACCGTTCAGCACCAGGCGGTGGCATGATGTCCAACAGTATGCGTCAACAAGGCATGGGTGGCCCCAGCCCGAACACCCAAATGAATGTGAACCCAGGTGGAGGGATGGGCATGGGAGGCATGGGCGGCATGAACAGGGGCTTCAGCATGAATGAGCAGGGCCATATGGCTCACATGGCTCCAATGGGAGGTGGTTCCATGTACGGAGGGAGCGGTGGAGCAGGAGGCGGCGGTGGAGGCATGGGCAACCGCGTGATGCAGATGAACCAGATGGGACAGATGAATCCGGTGGGGCACATGAATCATCCGGGCCAAGGCATGCAGCCGCATCCACAGCAGCCCCCGTTTCAGAACAGCGGCGGCTTTGGACTCAGCGGCATGAACAGCCCATCAGGGAGTCCTCGAATAGGGGGTCCCCAGCAGGGATTCCTCATGTCACCTCGAAACCGAGGGAGCCCCAAAATGGGCGCCAACCAGTTTTCCCCTGGAGGTAAGTCTTTGAGGGGCAACTTTCCAGCAGTCCGGCTTTACTGTTTGATAGTTATTGTTGGTTTTTCTGCTCCAGGTATGCACTCACCCATGGGTAGCATTGGGAGTGGTGGAGCAGGTGGTGGGGGAACTTCTACCTTCTCCAGTAGCTCACTTAATGCTCTTCAAGCCATCAGTGAAGGAGTTGGCAGCTCTCTTTCCTCCACTCTAACCTCCCCTCCACCAGCCCACAAACCCGACAGCTCTCCCAGCATCCACTCTTCCTCCTCTTCATCTCAGCCTAACCAGCAGGGCAAACCCAGCCAAGATGGCTGCAAAAGTCCAACTGGAGGCTTAGGACCTGGTGACCACCACCTTTCGACGCACCATCACCACCATCAACAACACCCGGCGGAAAGTTCTGCAGACAGACCCGACAGCCAGGCGGCAACGTCGACAAAAGAGTCTGGAGAGGGAAGCGGCGAGGCGGGAGTCACGAACTCTGAATCGCAGCGGAGGTTGCCGGACAGTAAGGGGCACAAGAAGCTGCTGCAGTTGCTGACTTCACCTACTGAGGAGCTAGGAATAGGGGGCAGCGGAACATCAGGGCCACCTGTACCACCACCGAACAGCAGCAGAAATGATGTAGGCTTAGACTGTAAAGACGCCTCAGGAGGCATGACTAGCCCTTCGTCAACAGGGGTGTCCTCTTCGTCAGCCGCTTCAAGCCAGGCAGCCGGGCAAGGCACGTCACTGTCACTGTCTTTGTCATCGGCAAATTACACAGGCTCACTTCAAGAGAAGCACAAGATCCTACACAAGCTTCTTCAAAACGGAAATACTCCTGATGAAGTAGCAAAGATCACAGCAGAGGCAACGGGAAAAGTATCTCTCGGGGGCCAGGAGAGCAGCGAGGCTGCAGCCAGCATCTCTGGGCCCGGGTTAGGCTCCGGGTTCACAGCAGACTCCAAACAGGAGCAGCATAGTCCTAAGAAGGAGAAGACCCATGCCCTTCTCCATTACCTCCTCAACAAGGATGATTCCAAAGAGCCTGTGGACGTCAAGCCCAAACTCGAAGAGTTGGAGGGGAAGGGCCCTCCTGGCCCCACTGGGGGCCCCCTACCTGAACATCCCGAGAGCAAGATCAAATCAGAACCATCAGATGATGTAAGATTTTGTCATTAAAAACCTCTTATTTAGAGGAATTAGATATATGAATGACCAGAAACCCAGTTTTCTCACTTACCTTTCATAAATGACAGGTTATTTTGTTGTCATTTTTTCCAATTCAGCTGCACAACCTAGAGTCCATCCTGGGGGATTTGAGGGGGTCGAGCTCCGACTTTTACCCTGATCTGGCCGGAGGTGGAGTAGCAAACAGAGCAGGGAATAAACCACAGGGTTGCCTTGATGACGGTTTGCAAGGCGAGTGTTTCAAGAATGAAAAGCTACAAGTGTTTTTTTTCACAGAGCTGGTGCAGAAGCATCACTGGATCATATCTGAAAGAAATGCTGCCATGTTTTCTACAGCTGTTTTAATTTAAGCCTCTCAGGGATTTCTGGTTAAAAAAAGACGGGTTTTAGGCTGGTTAACAGCTAAATCAAAGTTTTAAAAATGTTTTTTTAAATATAATAGTCCAGTCACTGTTTTCATCCATAAGTAAACATATTTAGTTACTGTATTTATCGTTTCATTTCTTGTAGTTTATGGAAAATCTATAGAATAGAACTTTATTGACCCTCCCAGAGTTAATTACCTTGTTACCATTGCTCAACAAATAAACAGCAGATAGATAATAAATAACACTAAAATGCACTTAAAAAAAATAAAAATCATTCTCTAATGTCTATGGGGTATTGTAGAGTCTAATAACTGACAGAAAGGAAGAGGAAAATAAATAAAAATGGACATAAATACTGATGTGATTTCTATTTTTTTTCCATATAAATGTTACTTTTTTTTATTTAAAAACAAAGCTTAATCCAATCAAAGTGTTTAATGGAGTTCAAAAATCTCCTCCTTTTCATAACTATATTCAGGCAGTCCAGTATTGGGTCCTGGAGCTCGGGGGCCATTTCAGAGGACCCTGTCCATGGACGGGAAGCCTTCCATTGCACCTGGCGGAGCAGGTAGACGGCCCATGCTTATCAAGCAGGAGAAGATGATGGGCAGTCCTGACAGCTACCCAGGAAACCTTGGTGAGTCTTTGTGTACCAGTCCACTTTTCTCTCACATGCTATCTGACACAACTGATACCAGGGTGTCCTTAATGTAAAGAAATAATTCCGCTCTATGTCAGTGTTGTGTAACACCTGGGCGAATGAATGAGGTGCCTGCATTGCTCTTTGTTACCAGGACCAATCAACAGGGGTGTTGTCCCGCAGAGGTCTCCCATGGGGGGTTCAGGAGACTGGGGCATGCCCTGCTCCAATGCCAGCGCTGCAGGTTCAGCAGGACACCCGTCTATGATGCGGCCCGGCATGGAGTATAACAGCGGCAAGAGTATGATGCCAGGACCCATGGTCGGCCGCTCCAACAGCGTGCCGGGCTCCAGGTCAATGCTGCAGCAGCAGCTCATGGATATGGGTGAGCCGGCTAACGGGGGCCAAATGCTAACTCTGCTTTTTTTAAGTAAGGGGGGCTACAGCAAACCAAAGCAGAGACAGCAGTTCCAGAGATCCTACATCTCATTTGGTATTTTACGTCACTCTGTTCTGTAGGTGGCTCTAGTGACATGGGGATAGGAATGAGCCCCTTCAGCCAGCAGGGCCAGCCCACCCCGTCCCCGTCCTGGCCCGACTCCATGATGAGCATGGAGGGCAACAGGTCAGTGAGGCATCCTTTAATGTTTGCATGTTTCCGCGTGGAATGGCAGAAGGTAAACATTGTTACTTTGGGCTCAGGCGGCAGTTTGGAAACTCCTTGGACGACCTTCTGGTTCCTCCCACCACCAGTGAAGGTCAGAGTGATGAGCGGGCGCTTCTGGACCAGCTGGACTCTTTGCTGAATAACACAGACGGCATCGCTTTGGAAGAGATTGACCGAGCTCTGGGTATCCCAGACCTCGTCAGCCAGGTGAGATCACTTTGTTGGATCATTTATTAAATCAACTTTTAAGAGTAAAAGGGGTGGAGCCACGCACAATTGAATGGTTTTCAAACTTTCTGTTGTCCTTTTGTGTCTGCTGCAGAACCAAGGACCAGAGACGCTGGAGCCCTTCCCAGGCCAGGACCAAGCCATGCTGCTGGACCAGAAACCTCTGTATGGACAGGGCTATCCCGGCCCCCCTTCCATGCCCATGCAGTCCGGCTATGGAGGGAACCCCATGCAGGGTCAGGGCCAGCAGGGGGGCTTTGGGCCTATGCTCTCGCAGATGGGGCAAGGTGGCAACTTTCCTGGTATGGCTGGAATGGGGGGCATGGGGAACCCACGTGCCAACATGATGAGACCAAGAATGATGAGCCCCAACAAGCCCATGAGGCTGCAGCTGCAGCAGAGGCTTCAGGGACAGCAGGTATGTCCCCCATGACCTTCAGCCCCACATGAAGACCACCTGACAGAAAAATTAACCAAAGAATGCTACTGTCAGCAGGGTTCAGATTTAACCTTTTGAAATCATGCCTTTAGTGTAAAAATGTAATACTTATGATTAGTGTAGCTCTTTGTATTTGGAAATGTTTTATTTTACACTGAAAACCCCAAAACCTTGCACAAATTTAGATTTTGCTTTAATCTGGATTTCTTTAAAAAAAACTAGTATTTTCTACTTTAAACTACTTCTTACTGCGGTTGTCTTTTTGGTGGTGGAATATTGTAGTCATAACGGCTACAAAATTTAGTTTTTACAATTTGGAAAAAAATGAAGATTTAATGACGTAATTCTGATCCAAGGAGAAGAACTGGAGGTTCTTCCAGTGGAGTCACGCACAGAGACTTCCCTTTGTCTCTTTTATCTCAAATGTTAGCTGAGTAAATAGGATAATTATATTTTCTAGTTTAAAAAAATGGATAATTGATTCTTCCCACAGTACAGAAAACGGATCACTGTAAATGAAATGTCATGATCTGTCAAGCTGTGCTCTGAAAGCTTTTGTTTGTACACCTGGCTTTGAGTTTGAGAAATGAGCTTAAGCGGTGGAACCAGTGGACTCCAACTCTCTAAATCTGTGCACAGCTTTCATTTAAAATTTTTCCAAAATGGTTTAATTAAGCTCTGCTTTGTCTCTCTGACAGCATCATTTGAATAATCAAAGCTAACAATTAAAATCCACTTTAGATATAACAGTCCGTTTTATTATTTACTTGTCACCTAATTAAATAAAAGCATAAAGTAGTATGATACATGTTTGATATGTAGATACATGTATGATACATGAGCCACTAGAGGCAAACTTTTGTAATATAATTGAAAAAACTGTTTTAATCCTCAATAGATTCTAACCTAAGATGCAAAAACTACAAAGCAGAAGCTGCATCTCTTTTTCTGACTTGTCTGAATATATTTTAAAAAAAAATTATAGATTTTTAGAACTTTTTAAATGAAACCACACAATAACTTTGTATTTACTATCAGTTTTTGGTGAAGGTTTTAAAGACAATGTCATCTCGTTCACACAGTTTTCTGCATTCAATCCCATCTGCTTTTTGTTTTTCTTTCCAAAAAGTCAAACATTTAGATCCCTATATTGAGTTTTTTGAGGGATAAAAAAATGGCAGAATTGAGCAGTCACTAAAGTGATTAAGAACTGGAAAGGAAAACATCTTTAAATTGTTTTTTTACACAAGCCGGAACATTTAGTATTTGTTATTCCAATGTAACAAAAAAAAAAAACCTTTATAAAACACTTTTATATACTTGATACCACAAAGTGCTTCACAAAATAAAAACAAAGATCTTTATATTAAAAGAAAATAATAAAATAGAAAAACATACAATACACCCCCCCACCACCACCTTCCCTAAGGCCACACATCCATAGTGAAACATTTATATTGCTTTTTAATGAGAAATATGAATAAATATCATTTTAGTCCATTGAAGTGCTGTCCTGTCATACATTCGAGAAAACTAGAGAAAGTTAAATGTCTTTTTATGGTAATTGCCAAAAAATGATTCCACCAAAACAATATCGTACTGCATGTTTACCTGACGTGTGTGTATAGTTATTACATGTACTATGCATAAAGGATTTTATGATGGCAGAATAGTTTGGTTTGTTTTTTATCTGAAGGTTTCCTGTTTTTTACACTTTTGCTCTCTAAACTCAGTTGAATTGGTTTGTTTTGCAAGGATAACGAGGTAGTTTAAGCTTCATCAAGTCACAATGTCAATTTTTGTTTTTGCCAAAGTTTATGAGCCAGACGCGGCAGGGCATGGGCATGAAGATGGAGAACCCTGGAGGAAACCCCGGCATGAGGCCTGGTATGCAGCCCGTCATGGGAGGACAGGTAAACCGAATTCCTTATGTTGCCATGGTGATGTCTGCATGACAAAGTAAAAAGGTTTTTTTTTTCCAACCATTCACAAAATAAATAAATAAATATTGTTCACTGCAGCTGCCCCAATATTACTATTTAAAAAAAGAAAAGGAAAAAAAATAATGAGTTACCTGATGAGTCACACTTTAATAAAATAGGATGCTGGTGGTCAGATAGCAGTGGCGTGCGATTCTTTTTACAGGTTCACATTTTTACAGTCTGTCTAGATCATTTGAGCGCTACGGCTGAACGATTTATTCTTTCTGTCCCCACCGTGCAGCCGGGCTTCCTGAACGCTCAGATGATGGCTCAGCGCAGCAGAGAGGTGGTCACCATGCAGATGAGGAGGCAGCGCATGATGATGTTTATGCAGCAGCAACAGCAGCAAGCGGCAGCAGCAGCAGCAGCCGGAGGGTTCAGCCCTCCTCCGAACGTCACGGCTCCCGGCGGCATGGACAGCCCTATGGGGGGGCCAAACATGGCCCAGCCGGGCCCCCAGCAGTTTGGTTACAGCAGCAGCTATGGTGAGTTTGGTTTCTTTCTTCATTTTTTGCGTTTCAGTGACGGCACAGTTGAAAGGATGTGCTGTTTTTTTTCAGGGATGGCACAGCAAGGAGACCCCTCTTTTGGCCCATCAGGAGGCAGTCCTCCTAATGCCATGATGCCTGGCCGCTTGGGGCCTCAAAACCCCATGATGCAACAGCACTCGCAGGGCGGGCCCATGTATCAGGGTCCTGACATGAAAGCCTGGTCCCAGGGAGGAGTTGGACGGAACAGGTAGGAGACATTTCCAGAGAGGAGATGCACAGATAGAGGCTCTCTCTGGACTTGAACCCTTCTCCTTCTCCCCCCATCAGCGCTTCATATCCTCAGCAGCAGTTTGGGCAGCAGGGGAATCCAGCGCAATACGGAGGGATGATGATGAACGGGGCCATGCCGTCCAGCGGAGGAGGGGGTCACATGGGTCAGATGGGTGGGCAAATGGGAATGAACCCAATGGTTATGGGACGCATGCCTATGGGGCCCGATCAGGTATGTGGCGAGAGTCTGAGTCCCCGCCGGAAAAGTGTGATGCAACACTCGTCTGCGTGCGGGGGTGGTGGGGAGGGGGTCAGAGATGTACCCGTTACTGCTGTAAAAATGTTTGCCGTACTTCTCTGTTGTTGATCCTCTTTATTTTCACAACACAGAAAACTTCAATTCAGAGAAAGTTGGTATGTATTATGCAACAGAGAAAAAAGGAAGAGCAGAAAACGACCAAAAAAAGCTTCTATCCCGAATATGGCCAACACGCCATATCATATCACGATGTCCCACCATCTACATTTCAGTTTTTATGCAACAGTTTAGCACTTTAGACTCACACAGAGAAGGATTTCATTTGCCTTCAGACTTTTGTTTTAGTCCATGAGCTTCTTTAGGAGAAAAGTATCCATCCAGTAATGACGTCCCTTAAAAGAAAACCTTTCCCATTTTTTTCGATATATTTATAGATTATTAGACATCCGTAGTGGGCTAGATCTCTTTGTGCACAAAGTCATAAATCCAGTGTTGTTTTTGGCTCAGACAGTGGTGGACAAAAGTGTTGGTACCCCTCAGTTAAAGAGAGAAAGTCCACAATGCTCACTGAAATGACTTGAAAGGTTCAAAAGTAACAATAAAGTAACATTTATTGAAAATTAAATGATCAAAATCAGCCATTACTTTTAAATTGTTGATTAACAGAATTATTTAAAAAATCAAACTAATGAAATAGGGCTGGACAAAAATGATGGTACCTCCATAAAAGACTGAGAACTAATTGCCCAGGGGGTCATGATGAACTCAGGTATGTCCTTTAATTGACATCACAGCTGTTTTCAAACCCATAATCAGTCAGTCTGACTATTTAAAGGGAGACAAATAGTCATGTTGCTGTTTGGTGAAAAGGTGTGAACCACACTGAGCATGGACAACAGAAAGAGAAGGAGATAATTGTCCAAGGACATTAGAAACAAAATTATAGACAAACATTGTAAAGGTAAAGGCTAGAAAACCATCTCTAAGCAGCTTGAATTTGCTGTGACGACAGTGGCACATATTATTCAGAAGTTCAAGACCAACGGGACAGTAGCCAACCTCCCTGGACGTGGCTGGAAGAGGAAAATTGATGACAAATTGAGGAGACTGATAGTTGGAACTTTATCCAAAGAGCCCAGAAGAACCTCCAAAGACATTAAAGGTGAACTCCTAGATCGAGGTACATCAGTGTCAGATCGCACGATTCGTCGTTGTTTGAGCCAGAGTGGACTTCATGGGAGACGACCATGGAGGACACTACTGTTGAAAGGAAATCATAAAAAAGCCAGACTGGAATTTGCAGAAATGCATGTTGACAAGCCACAAAGCTTCTGGGAAAATGTCCTTTGGACAGATAAGACAAAACTGGAGCTTTTTGGTAAGGCGCATCAGCTCTGTGATCGTAGACTCAAAAATGAAGCATACAACGAAAAGAACACCGTCCCTACTGTGAAACATGGAGGAGGCTCAGTTCTGTTTTGGGGCTGATTTGCTGCATCTGCCACAGGTGTCTTGAAGTTGTGCAAGGCAGAATGAAATCTCAAGATTATCAAGACATTCTGGATAGAAATGTGCTGCCTAGTGTCAGAAAGCTTGGTCTCAGTCGCAGGTCATGGGTCTTCCAACAGGACAACGATCCAAAACACACAGCCAAGAATGGCTAAGAGAAAAGCGTTGGACTATTCTGAAGTGGCCTTCTATGAGCCCAGATCTGAATCCCATTGAACATCTGTGGAAGGAGCTGAAACATGCCATTTGGAGAAGACACCCGTCAAACCTGAGACAACTGGAGCAGTTTGCTCATGAAGAGTGGGCCAAAATACCTGTAGACAGGTGCAGAAGGCTCATTCACAAATACAGAAACCGTTTCATTGCAGTGATTGCCTCAAAAGGTTGTGCAACAAAATATTAAGTTACCATCATTTTTGTCCAGCCCGATTTCATTGGTTTGTTTTTTTAAATAATTCTGTTAATCAACAACTCAAAAGTAATGGCTGATTTTGATTATTTAATTTTCAATAAATTTTACTTTATTGTTACTGTTGAACGTTTCAAGTCATTTCAGTGAGCATTGTGGACTTTCTTTCTTTAACTGAGGGGTACCAACACTTTTGTCCACCACTGTATCAAAGCCTTCATAAGAACTCCTTCGAGCTACCTTTCATTGAGATTCCAGAACTTGATTCCTAAAGATGGCATTCACATCATCTGTGTAGAAGGTCACAGTTCAAAGGTCACAGCTCAAAGTAAAAGATAAAGCTCTCAAAGAAGGGGATATTTTATGGTTGTCTATAGCATGATTATATGCCATAACACATTAGATTTTGGAAGTCGATTTAAAATTTAAAACCATGTCTTTTTAATCTTTTTTTTTCAAGAATATTACTTTATGCATTACTTCATCTCCGGCTTTTTTTGTTTTATCTGTTTGTCTTGTAATGACTATTGCACATTTGTGCATCTTGTATGCACAATTTTGATGTTTCTTTTTCTCCAAGCCTGTTTCTCATATTTTATCTCTTCTCATTAAAAATAAGCTTTTAAAGTTACAAAATAGAAAAGTTTTTGTGATTAAAATGTTTTAAATATAGAAAAACTAATTTTACTACAAAATATTTGTGTGATTTCATTATTTGTGTTTCTAAGAAGCTTATTTGCTCGGTTTTTTAAGCAAATACAATGAAAATACTTGAGGACAGTGTTTTATGGACAGTTTTCATGCACAAAATGATAATATATTTTAATATTGATGTTTGCATGCAGGCATTACTACCAAATATGTTGTCAAAAATGTTTTTAAAGTAGTTGCCTCCACCTGCTTATGTTCTCTCTCTTTTTCTTTTCAACAATATAGAAATACTGCTGAAGGCTGCAGCTCACTGTGACCAGCGCCCGGACAGTCTGTGCAGAGCGGCGGGGGTAGATGGGACACGCCGCACCTTCACCACACGAGGGAGTGAACCTCCTTTTGGACCGAAGGCCTGTATTTTTTAAGCCCGGCCACCTGCGAACAAACAGGCGCCGCATGAAAATGCAACTGCGTTCCTGCAAAATCTGGGGACCTCAACACACAAACTCTGCAGGCACAAGCCCCTCTCCGGGTGGAACGGGGAGAGGGGCGGACCACACAGACTCTGCCGAATGTACCATGAAGCTGTATTTTTCTGATTCCCGTCTTTTTTTTTTTTTCGTCTCCTGGAGGATCGCTTTCCTAAAGCGGCTCCCGCTGATGAGCCACCAGATTGTGACACTCACATGAATGTCATTAAGCAGTAGCACATTGCGTCGTCCTCCAGGGTGTCACGGAATGCGACGAAATTACTAGTTGGCTGGTTGCACTTTAAGGAAAAGCCAACATCAGAAGGATTGTGGCAATATAGAGGCCTTTACCCAAGAATTAGCGTTTCGCATCAAACATTTCCTGCGTATTTTTGCAGGAAATATGTGGCACTGTTGTAACCCTAACCCTTCTCCCAGCTTTCCACTCTGTGACTGAAAGCTTTGGAAGTGAGGGATGGTGGCAGTCTTTGCTCCTCAGTGGAAACCCGCTAAAATAATTTAAAAAAAAACACTGAACAGTCATTTTTTAAAATCATTTTAAAACCTCTCAGACGCTGCCTTCGACTAATGTGCAGTTTGTACTCATTGAGAGGTAAATTAGAGCTAAAACTGTTTGGGTTGCAGAAATTTATTTTTTGTTTTTAAATGAATTTCAAAGACGTTTACGGCGTACAGGTCTTTAGCAATAATCCTTCTTCCTGGTTTTCCTCTGAGGGCGAAGCTGAAGTGTTGTGAGCTTGGAAACGGTACTGCAGTATTAAGATCTCACGTTTGGAAGGTTTTCTCTTTTACCTGTGAATATGAATTGTAAATACGACTCAAATGTACGATATATAAATATATATAAGCTTTTGTAGATCACATACCGTTTTTTGCACAGATTGTAAGGCTTGATAT
Organism: Oryzias latipes; assembly: GCF_053564925.1. NCBI lineage: Eukaryota > Metazoa > Chordata > Actinopteri > Beloniformes > Adrianichthyidae > Oryzias > Oryzias latipes. The sequence goes on along the minus strand of NC_136243.1, from coordinate 17,178,282 downwards.
TTAAAGTGTAATTTTCTTATTCTGTCTTAGGTCAGTTTTTATTTTCAGAAATCATCAGATGGAAAGAAAGGGCCTCTTTTTGTAAGCGGTGCATGCAGATCTTCTTTCATACTGCCATTTAGTTTCTTCAGCACTTTTTCATTTGTGCTAATTCAGATCATGAACTTCTTATTTTCCTAGTATAGTCTTTGCTACAGAGTTGGTTATCCTTTTTAATAGATTTTTTTGTCCTTTTTTAAAAAAAAAATTGCAAAAACACAAATTATGCCTGAACTAATCGAGTTTGACTCCTGATTGTGTTTTCCGTCTTGTGGCCCTGAGCAGATTGTAGGTTTGGTATTGTCTGATCTTGACCTCTTTCTTCCATTTGCAGCTCTTAAAGTTTTAGCCTGTTGTTTTTTTTTCTCAGTTATGTGACTCTGGAGATCACTTTAACCATAAACCCGAGGCTTAAATCTTGACGGTAGGCCACAATAGATGGAGACTATTTATCCGTCAGTCCTTTATCAGGTGGTATTTGGGTTTTTGTGTGAGGTTTTTTTTTTTTTTTGATAAAGATTTTACTTTCTTTTTTTTCTCCTGCAAAACTTTTTAAAGTCTACCTTTGAACACGCTTGATCCAAAGATTTCTGTTTGTCTGTTTCAGTGCATAGAAGCAGTTCCTGATGGTGCAAATACCCATTTGCTTTTTCTTGTTGCACATAGCTTCTAATGTACTTGGAGCTGAGTGGTACTGCATATATTAGATTCCCCATCCATGTGAAATGGTCTCACTGCTGAAATGCAGAATATCTTTTTGTTTTGTGATTGTTTCTTCCTGTCTGTAGAATGACTCTTTTTTTTTTTAAGTTTCCTGGTGCTCCTCCACATAAGAATGTTCCTTTAAGAGTCTTTATTCAAGGTCAACGCCATTTTTGTCCCTTATTATTCGCCTGAACTCATTTAAAAGTGTTTAAGATGGGGTTCAATGTTTAAGCCCTTCCAAAAACAAACAAACAAACAAACAAATAAATAGAAGTTCTGATGTCGCCGTAGCTCTAAAAAAAAAGAAAAAAAAGGGAAACCATCTGTGAAACAGGCTGCCTTTTTCAGAGGATGTAAATACTGTTGGACTTTTTCATGCCTTTTTCTTGATGTTAATATTGATGTAAATACAAATTTATATTTAAACATTATATTGTCTGAGGTTTTTGTTGTTTCTGAGCTTATAAACACACTTGAGCAGAAAAACTGCACAGTGTTGGGTTTTCCCATCTCTCAGTGAATGCAACACAACTTTAAAAGGAGTTTTTGTTTTTTATGCATAGGGGGGGTTATCAGCATGTGAAAGAAACTTGCAGAGTAAAGACGTCTCCAGCACGACCCCGTCTGCAGCCTGGCTTTCATCTGTGAGCCTGTGACGTGCCGATCCAGCCGTCAAAGGTCTCCACTTTCTTCTCTACTTCCCACAAAACTTTCTCGCACCTCCCCGGCCATCCTCCTCTTCCTCCTGCAGGCCCGAAGAAGTCATCCTGTCAGGGAAAGCCTCAAATGAATGCCGTTTAGAAGCTCTGCGAGGAAATTTCACTGTAGAACTTGATGTGTCATTAACATTAAAGTTGAGCAGACCTTCTCCTCACTTAAGGACGTTTAACAAAAATCAGACTTGAAGAATACAACAAGTTGCTTCAAACTAAGATTAGAAAATGTAGAAAAAAATTCAAAGACTTAAGTGGATTTCAATGGAACACAAACTGTACTGTCTTCAGTCTTTGTAGACCTTAACTAGAATCTTTAATTATAGCTGTAAGGAGGTGTGAATAGGGGTCCAGGAGATCAGTCAGCCTGATTTCTTCCTGTCTCACCTTCCACACATCAAGCTGCCGGGAAAACTCAACTTGTGGAGCTTAGAGGTTCTCTATGGCGCTCTTAGGCTACGTTCACACTGCAGGGCTTAATGCTCAATTCGGATTTTTTGAAAAAATCCGAATTGTTTGCTAGACCGTTCACATTTCCAAGTAAATCCGAACTTTTGTGATCTCCAGTGTGACCGTGACACGACCCAAACGAGATCCGCATGCGCAGAAGCCAGAAGAATACTCAACGGTGAACGACGTCACTTGTTGTTTGCGGAGCAAACGTTAACAATGGATGTCAACAACAGTGTTGTCAAAAGCGGAGCTCTTTTTGTAATATTAAATTTATTTTCACGAAGGAGCAGCACAATTACAATCTTCTCATTTTAAGAAGGCAATGGAGTCGGGATCGTCTGTACCCACTGTAGTGGAATGGGGATGTGAATGTGTTGGGCCCGCGCGCCCCGTGTGTGTGTGCAAGCGCGTGCCGCGATAGAGAATAGGGGGGGGGGGGGGGGGGGCAGTGTGTGCGCGCATTCATGTTGTGTGTTACGGAGGACGGTAATAAAAGAAGGTTTTCCCCCCAAATAAATGCTATGGACTCTTTATTAACCCGTTCTGGAGAATCTAAGGATCAGAACAGGGAGGAGGAGGGGGATCGCCTCGGGTCCCCTGCGCTTCTGAGCACGGTGGGAAAGGAGAAAGAAAAAAAAAGTTATAGCTGTAAAGGTTCAACACCACGCTCTGCCATTTAGCTGGAAATTTTTTCAAAAACCGCCCAGTTGCGATCAGAGCCCTGGAGTTTGGCCTGAAAAGAGCGATCAGCCCAAATATTAATCCAATCCGTGACCTGCTTCCCTTCCACGGTCTGGTCTCAGCAGCATCGTCCACCATGGTTGATGTTTACGTTCTCGTTCCCGCCTACTTCAACGCAAAATGATGACGTTTGTTGCGTGTCGATGACGTACAGTTCGGAATCAAGTCGCCTGGCCGGTCAGACGGCGGTCGCAATTGAAAAGAACGGCTTCAATTCGGAATCAGGACGGCAAACCCACGGGGCCTGGGTCGCAATTGAAAAGATCGGATCTGTGTCATTCAGACTGTCATGAAAAGATCGGAATTGGGCCGCTTAGGGGCAAAAAATTCGGAATTGGGTCGTTTCAGCCTGCAGTGTGAACGTAGCCTTAGTTACCACACCTACAGCTCCCAGTCTGCTCTATCAACACACTACATGTCTTTGTGTTGTGCATGATGGGCATCACAAATACAAATTCCTGTGGTTCATTTTGCACACCACCCCTGTTTTTCAGTACAAAACGAAGCCTCAAGAAATGTATTAAAGTCAACACGATGGGAAATGTTGGCTGATGGGGACATATAGTAGAGACCTGCAGATGGCTTAAAAATTGCACCTTAGCTGCGTCTATAATGAACCAAAACCTGAGCAGAACCTGCCTTTCTTAGAATCACGAGGTCTTTGTGTGCACAGCTGCTAAGGTGCTGATTGGCCTGTTGTTGCTGTTTAATTGATGAAGGTGAGCGTGCTTTTTTTTGTTTTTTTCCTCTAACGCCTTTTATGATCAGGTTTTATAGAGAAAGAGCTCTATCAGAATCATGGATTTCAAAATAAAACCGAACGTCCGATAGTCGTGAAGGCAAAAGCAGATGATGCGAAATGTAAAGCAAACATCAAAAAAAGAGGAACGTGCTGCACGGTGGTGTAGTGGTTAACACCCATGCCTAACAGAGAAAAAGCCCTGGTTCAAGGTCCCGGCTGGGGTCTATGTGTATGGAGTTTGTATGTTTTCTCCAGGTACCCAGGCTTCCTCCACAGTCCAAAAACGGGGTTAATTGATTACTCTAAAATGCTTCTAGGTGTGCATGTGAGTGTGTTGCCCTGCATCAGACTGGTGACCTGTTCAGGGAATACCCCGCCTTCACCCCAGTAGCTGGCTGGCTCCAGCAACCCTGTGACCCCTGAAGATGGACATAATTTAACATGTTTGTTTCTGACCCACAATTCCAAGCTGGCTGCTCCCTGTAGATCTCAAATCAATTTTTGATGGAGCAAACATTTGTAGAGGTTCAATAATCAAACCTTGATGTACTCCACAAGAAATTGCACCTTTGAGGATGAATTTAAATTAATTAAAACCACAAGCCAGCACTCTGACCCTAAGTACCCGACAATCCCTAAAAGCTAGTTCTGTCAGGGGATTTTTTGAAACTTGAAGCAAATGACAGAAACTTCCTCTAGTCACTTTGCAAATGGAGCACCTTCTAAAAACAATTCAAAGCAGCTCAGATCTCACAGTAATGGTCTACTCTAGTAAAATGTCTCTCCTGTGGAAAAAAAAGTCATATTCATTGGTTACCCAATGCAGCAGTAACTCTTAGATTTTTTTAACATAATTTAGTTCTGTTAAAGTTTTTTTTAGCATTGCTAAAAAAAAAGCATAAAATTACTCCAAATGAATAAAACTCCTAAACACAGACATCAAATGACAATTTTATATATAATATGTGATATACACACTTGTTTTTTTTTTTAACAATTTTTAAAATGCTTTTTTTTATTTTTCTGCTGCTGCTGAAATTTGTTTTTCTTTCACAATAAAAGAGGTTATAGATCTTCATATCCCTTTCATTGTGACCTGGTGGTTTTTATATAGAAATGTTTCTTCACTGCCAGTGAGCCATGCAAGTTAGATTTCAGTGGGTTTATTTGTTTCAATTAAATAAAGAGATTCTGTTCTTTTCAATAATTAAATCAGGATTCTCCCTTCCCATGCATCATGACATAACAGAGCTGTTGTCCCATTAAAGAACAACCGTAGAAGAATCCGGTAAAACCTTGAGATTATATGTGCAAAAAGTTATTCTCTGAAATCCATATTTAGGCTGTAAAACATTTTTTGAACTTGCCTTACAATATTAGATAAAATAATTAGATTTTTCCTACAAAGACATAAATAAGTGGTCTCAGGTGTCTGTTAAAGAGGATGCCAAATAATTCTTCTGTTGGATCAAGTGTGGGGGTGTCCAGTGCGCGCACGCAGCAGGGTGGAGCTGGAGGCGGGCTGCGCCACTGGGAAAAGACGCACCGCTCCGCTATTGGACCACAAGCAAAGTGGAAGAGTTCACTGAAGCTCGAAGTGGATTTCGCTTGGATTTTTTTTTGTTTGGGAACTGAGGACGAGGTGTCTTCCACCTGCGGGGGTTTCAGCGCGCGTCCAACAGCTGCGTGTACGCCATCGTGCTCTACAATGAAGTGTTTCTTATTAGAGCAGGCTGCCGGAGCTGGCCGTGCGTAAAGTTCTCCCTCTCCGCTCCCCGTTCCACGGTCCAAGCCGCATGAGTTCACCGCTGTCTTTGGGTCAGCTGGCCGGGGTTCCGTTTGAAATAATGCACCCCACCATGGAGAAAGACACGACCTACACCAAGATCTTTGTCGGCGGGCTGCCCTATCACACCAGCGACGCCTCACTTCGGAAATATTTCGAGACTTTCGGCGACATCGACGAGGCGGTGGTGATCACGGACAAACAGACGGGGAAATCCAGAGGATATGGATTTGTAAGTTCATTCGTTTTCTTTTCAGTCTTTCTGATTTGGGGTTTTTGTTCAGTGAAATGCTGCAGATCTTTTGAGAAAAATCTAAAACCGAGCTTCTTCTTGTTTTTGGATTCTCTTGATTGTCACTTTAACCTCTGGCAAGTTTTCTTAGCCCTGCAGGCTTCACTGGCTGTCACTCTGTTCAGTCAGAATCCACATGTGGAGTGTCGGCTGATGTCAGTCCCATGCCTAAGGCGTGAGGAGCAGGTTCTCTCTTGAAAGTGTGTCACCAATTATCTCTGCGCTCGCCGAAAAGGAGCGTGCGCGCAGACAGAGACAGATGTGCGTGTGTGTGTGTGTGTGTGTGTGTGTGTGTGTGTGTGTGTGTGTGTGTGTGTGTGAGAGAGAGAGACAGACAAACCCGGGGTGGGGGTGTGTTTGGTCCCAGAGGTGTGACATGTCGGTTGGCAGTGTAAGATAAGGCTGCTGTGGTTTCGTTGCGACTTCCTCCCTTGCAGCCCCCCCCCCCCCCCCCCCCCCCCCACCTCCTGCCAGGATGAGTTTGATTGGTTGTTTTGTTTGTGAGTCAAACAGACAGACAGAGAGGAAGGCCGGATAGACTGGTGTGTGTTGGACTTTTGTTTCACTCATGTCGGCCTGTGCATCACACTAGTAGATGTGGTTTCAGCTTCTCCTCCTCAGAGCGCACAGATCCCCCTTACTTCCCCTTTTTCACTATTTTAACAAACCAGAAACCCATCTGCAGTCTGATTTTAGAACAACAGGAGCTGTGTTTTTGTGTGGTCTCACTGTTTTTATTTTTTCTTGTTTATTTAAAGTTTCTTAAATAATTACCATAGACAAGACTATGTGTAACGATTAATCGATTATAAACGATCCAACCAGTTCGATCTGTCTGAGGCAAGTTGGTAATCGGCCTCCACCATTATAAAAAACGTTTCAAAATGAAATCAATCGATTATATCGATATTGGAAAACACTACTGCAATTGACAAATGGTAGGTTTATTTTACTATAACGTAAAAACGAGTAAGTGCATCACAGCGGACAACACACACGCGATGACGACAAAAAAATGATCAGTCCATCATTCCAGTCCAATGTGTGGACATTTTGCAAAGACATGTGACCATACAGTGTGGTAGAATGTTCTGATAATGTGCCGTGTGTATTATTTTGATGTGGAAAAACAACAGTGGGCTGAACTTTATGAAACTAAAATGTGAAAGAATTTGCCATTAATTCTTCTTTACATGTTTGTTTGTTTGTTGGTTTGTACACATATTTAACTATCTTAACTTGATAATCTTGCAAGAAATACAAGGAATTTGGAAAAATTCACCTGCATATTCACCCATATTTAGCCAAATAACCAGTATTTCTCTCCGAGTCACACTGGTTATTTGGCTAAATATGTCCTGGATCCATTTTAGGTCAGTGAATCAGATCGTTCGAAATGAACCAATATCAACTATGAATCATATCACAGATTATGATATGAATCGAATCATAAATCAAATAAATTGTTACACCTGTAATGTTAAAATAATTATTCAAATAAAGATGACATTAACACAGCATATTCATAGTATTTACAGTTCTTCAGAATCCCAAAGATTTATAGAAACAGTTGAGGCAGAAGAAGCACAATGCACGAAATTCCTAAATTGAGAGGCAAATCAGTTATGCAATGTAATTTCATTATTAATTATTGACCTTTTAAGAGTAGCTTTAAATAGAATAGTCAGAAAACGACAGCAAAATATTAAAAGAAAAGAAAAAATATTAGGATGGAGAGACTGACAAATAGACAGGCATAAAAAGAATAAAAAAGATAAATGCAACAGTGCACAAATCAGTGTCCAGCTTGTGCATGTCCCAAGCCGGGTAAATGCAGAAGGTATTGTCAGGAAGAGACGTATCAAATAGATCAAAGGAGAAGATATTGATAGATGGACATGTATGATGATTGCCTTAACTTTTTTTGATTGACTGATTTTATATATGCAACTTTTTTGACCGAACGCTTTGAGCCCAAAGCCTTGTTTTTTCAGTCGTTGAGCTTTTATATGATGCAGCACTGTGTTTGCAATATCATTTTTCACTCATCACCAGCCTCATTCTCATTAGGAAAGACTCCAGCATCTCATGTCAATCCACTTCAGTCCACTTCTGAATTGGTCCCTGATCCCCATCACATTAGCTGCTTATGATGACATAGGAATGACTCTCTGTTAGCATTGTTTTTATTCTAAATTTAACATGCAGGTTCCAAAACGTTTTTAGCTTTGAAATGTTTGGTTTAAAACAAAAAAAACTAGAGTTAGAATAAAAATCTCTTGGAATAAATCCCTGGAACTTTATCCGTGATTTTATTGGAGGTTCGCCTGATTTTTTTTTTTTATGTATTTTTGACGTTATTTTCACTTGTTTTTTCTTTGCTTTTGGATTCATGCATTTAAATTTTGTCTCTACATGTTTTGTCTTTACTCTAAAACATAAAAAACTGTCAACTGATCCTCATATTTGTGACTTTTGCAAGTAAAAATTTGACAAAAATTACTGTTTGGAACTGAGTACTTTGGATAGTTTTAGTCTCATTGTGTGACTATTGTGTAATAACATGAAAAATATCTGTAAATTGAAAAAAAAAGCTGGATATCAGGTGTTGTCACAAAAGACATTTTTAAAGATAAATCAAAAGAGCAAATTGTAAAGTAGAACAAAAACTTAGAAAGGTCCCAAAATACTAAGAGTGAAAAAAGGAAACTGGGAAAATTTGTTCATTTAGAATCCACTTGTCTGCATGTCAAAAAATGTTCCTCAATCGCAGGTCCCAAAACCCTTTTACAACTATGTTTGGATTTAAAGTTCATTTTTAATGAACCGTGTCCTTTTTTTTATTTAGAAAACAATGCAAAAGGGGGCAAAAACTTTTGATCACTATTAAATCCTCAGCTCTACAAAGCCTTGCAATGTGTTCCAGCAAACATAAGAATTGTTGGACTGTTCAAACTGGACCTAAAAAACCCAGATGGATCACTTAATTAATCATTCTTACAATTCCCATCAATTCAAATCAAACCTGCTGCTTTAAAGCAAACCTCTTATTTGTTTTAACTTCAGCAAGGTTTTCAGAAAAACTTGCACGAGGAAAGCTGTCTCTGTTCCTGATCTTGTTGCTCTAATCGTTCATTTAAGTTGTTGCACAATGCAGATGTGGAACGTTCACAGGTTGTATTAACTAGCACTGCTGTCAACAGGTGACCATGGTGGACAGGGCGGCTGCAGAGCAGGCATGCAAAGACGCAAACCCCATTATCGACGGAAGGAAGGCCAACGTCAACTTAGCGTACCTGGGAGCGAAGCCTCGGAGCTCACACTCAAGTAAGAGCGTTTGGTTCACACTCTCAACACAAGATCCACAGGAAATTGTAGTTTTTCTTATTAGACTTGATTTAAATCACAAAATATTCCATCTGTAATCCCTACCCAGTGCAAAGGAGCAGCTGCAGCATCAGTATTAAAACATCAGTCTGCTTTACAGACAAGCGTGAATAACGTGTCATATCCTGTTTCTGTTATTTATGGAATATTAAAACTCATGAGACTGCAGGATCCCTTCATGCACTTCCTGCTGTTTACAGCATGGGGTTAACTGCTCCTTCTCTGGTGGAGCATTGACTATATATAAGACAATTGCACTCAGTGACCCCTCCCCCCTTACAGTCTATAGTCATAATAGTCATTATGTTTGTCAGAATTACCAGTCTTGTTCTGCTACCTTGTTTTACTATGTTCTCGCTAATCCTAAATTCTTTTCATGATTTTTGGGTTTTAGCTTCTTGGAGCCAGTGGGTACTTCCTGTTTGGAACGCAAAAGGGGAGGGGTCACTCAGGGCAGTTCCCTAAGAAGAACCACAAACGACCACCTTTTTCTGATCTCTATTCTTATCTAATGTAGAAATATTTAGATATTCTTGTAGAAGGGCAGATGGGTCTAATATATTCAATGTTCTTTAGATTTTACTTATCTGGTTTCTTCCAAATTAATTTACGTTATGCTTTTATGTTGAATGCAGCTTCCTATATTTTCAGTTAATGCACCACAGGAACAGCAGTGAATTTTACTATTTTATACTTTCAATGTTATTTTACCAGGATGGTCTGATGAGAGCGAGTTCCACCTTTGATTCTCAGGAACAGTTGAGATTTAACTGGCCTGGGATTTGTCAGAGCTGTAATCTGGATTACAACAAAGTTGTGATTATAAACTATATGAACACAAAAATGAACGAATCAATGGTCTCAAATGCTGTGATTTTCTGTCGATAAAAAAAAAAATTATAAAAAAGATCTAAAAGGGGAAAACTCACACAGTTTTATTTGTCTTTCACCTTCTGGGAGGGGGGCATTTATGCATTTTTGTCTGATATGTGAGTGCAGCCAAATGACCCTTTTGACACTTTGGTCCATGGTTCTTCCAAATGAAAGCAAATAAAACCACAATTTATACATATAAGATGCTTATTTTAATATAAAAAATGAAAGTGATTCATTAATTTTACAGGATTCTCCTCTAATGAAATCTTAGATTTGACTAATATGTTGGTAGTCTTTGTGCCAAATGGGCCAAAAAGGAAATCCAAGGCTCATTTAATTTATTACCATCTAACTTTATTTCAGTTTGTTTCAAGAGGAAAGGCAGAAAACTGGTCAAGATGATTGAATGTTTTTGCTTTTCTGAAACAGATGAGTTTTTTGGATTACAGAAAGTGAAAACTGAAAGCCAGTGCAACAGAGAGGTATGAAATTGAGTCGGGGCGGATAAATCATGGTAAGCCACTGGAATGCTCATCACCCAGCCAGCTATCTCTGCCCATTCCCGCCCTGCGTTTGTTTTTTAGTCTGCTCGAGTTTACCCGCAGCTTTCCTGCTGCTGGGCTTTCTCCACCACACATGCTGCACGCCTCCCCCTCTGAGTTCTGGTTGCACATCAGACCTTGACAGCAGCTTTCCAGCTTCCTCAAAGCTGGCCGGCTGGAAAGCAGTTGAGTGTAGGTGTGATTGACAAACAGTGGTGCCGGCAAGAGCCGGCTGTGTCCTCGGAAGGCTCTGCAGCCTAGCTGCTGGTGCGTGCAGCTGATCAGAGATGGCTGTGCTGGGCGTTTTGCTATTGTTTGCGTGTGCGGGAGAAGGACAGAAAAGGCCAAGAGGCGATGGGAGTGTTAAGACGAGGAAATAACAGCATGTCTGTTCTCTTTGTCTTTCGGAAGACAGAAAATACACATTCAGAGGCAAGTTTGGAGGAGGAGTGATGGGAGCATAATTAAAAAAAGGGGACCAGAAAGGAATGAATCACAAGAGGAATGAAGAAATGAAGTCAGAGGGAGGGGCAGAGAGGAGGACGAGGAGGATAACTTTCCCTTTTCTTACTCATCCGCATTTCTGGTGAAGATGCAACAAGGTCACGGATGTTTGTGTGCAAGAGATCACAAATTATTTGCGAATGTGCAGAAAAGGCTGTCAGCCGGACACTGATGTTTGTGTTACAGTGCGAGATGCCAACAGAGGCCAGAGTGAATCAAAGCGGGTCAACAGTAACTCTCCTCACCTCTGCTTCTCTTTCTGTTCGCAGCTCTTTCTGGTGGAGTTCAGCAAATCCAGCCCACGTGGACTCAGAGGCAATACGGGTAAGACGGAGAAGAATCGATCCCACTGTCCTCCTCCACATGGTTAACCCCACCTCCCTCCTTGACAGCTGTGAACTCTCCTTCCTGCTCCGCATCGAGGTCGTGGTAGTTACTGCCAGTCTGCAGTGAGAGGAAAAACAATTGCAGCACAAATGTTGTTTGTGTAGATGCCTCAGAGAGGCCTGCATCTGAACAGAGGAGGTTTGTGGCAGCTCGTTTCCCAGAGGTTCATCTGTTCCTTTAACTGATACCCGAGCTGGACTTTAGATCCACCTTAACAGTCTTCTTCACCTGCAGCGCACACTCATGTCATATTTGGGTCATAAAAAATGATCTGTCTAATGAGTTGAAGTGGTTCAGGAGTGGTAACATCCTGGCTTCCATGGCTTTCATGAAAGAAGTAGGAGAAAAACTCAAAGCAGTGCAGGTGGAGGTGCCTGGTGGTGTAGTGGTTAGCACGCTTACTTAATAGCGAGAAGGTCCTGGTATGAATTCCACCTGGGTCTTTTCCGTGTGGAGTTTGCATGGTTTCTCTGTGAGCGTCACAGTCTAAAAACACGCGTGTGCCTGTGATGGACTGGTGACTGTCCGAATTCAATTCACTTTTATTTATATAGCCCAATATTACAACAGTAGTCGTCAAGAAGAAATCTGAAATCTGTACAGAAGAAATCTGAAATTTTAAAATCAATCGAATTTATTAAAATGAGGAGTTTAAGTCGCAGCAGCTAAACAACTGCATAATAAAGAAAAAAAATCATATAACAGTCCCAGTGGAGTATTTTCACACTTTTGGGAGAAATTTATTTAACAAAATACGGGAACAAGAAAAGCTATTTCTCATTGAAAAGCTGATCATAACAGAATAGAAAACATTAATAGACTGAATATTTGAACACTTCACTACAGTAACACATTGATGCTTATTTAGCTTCTTAAAAACATAGGAAGAATCTAGTATATATAAGCAACATATGACCAATTCTCCAGATAACCATAAAGAATGTGCTAACAAGTCAACTAAACTCTTTATATTACTTCAAATATTTAAATCTGTTAAATTCTTCATCTTCTGTGTCGCTTTGGCACAATTTCACCAAGCCTAACAAATACAGCGCCCTCTAGTGGTTTTTTCATTTTTTTTTTTAAAGAAAATCATAAGAAAATTGCACCTGAGTATGTTGCAACCCTGGCCAAACTGTGCAAAACAAAGTGACTTATACTCTGAAAAATACATGTGACAAAAAAATCATGAAGTTTGTGGTTTGGCAGTAAAATATTTATCAGCATTTATAAAAAGCTTTGGTACTTCAATAGCACTTTACTACCTTCTTAGAAGGCCCAAAGGACTTTACAGTCACAACCCCATTTACCCCAAAAGACTCACATTCACACACTGATGGCAGTTCCAAACACTGGCACCAACCTGTAACCACCAGAAGCAATGGGGGGTTCAGTGTCTTGCCCAAAGACACTTAGACATATAGGCGTGTAAGGCGGGAATCAAACCTCCCATCAGAGGTCGACCATTCTACCGCCCACTTTAGCTCATTCTCACAGAGGAGTCAACCTGTCGGCGATCCACTTTTCTGACGATCCATTCTTTTCTTTTTTTAGGGAGAAATGCATTTCAGCACTTATAATTTAGAGAAACAACAACTTTACTTTAACTCCACAAAAATTATTTAAAATTAAAACTGAAATGTTGTTGTTTTATCTCCACCACAGTTTTAGAAGGTTTGATAAGTACTTCATTTACATTTTAGTCTACTAATAATTTGTATTTGCAGTCTTTTGGGTAATTTTGTTTACATGCTATAATTTTTCTGGTGAAACTTCAATAATAAAAACACTATTTAAATATTTAGTGTTGTTTCTATTGGAGAAATGTAGACTTAAGATAAGAAATGAATTTTTGACCTGAAAAAGCAGTATACCCACTGAAGAAAGCATCTTGATAATAGAAAAGTCCTGCAGCTCTGCAAAGGATTTCAACCAGTGCTGTAAACATTAAGAAAATACTGCTTCAATTTCCAATCAGAAATCAGGGGAAATTTAAGGGGAAACTTGGTTGTTGAAGTGAAACAATGCAACTTGAAAATTGCTGAACAGTAACTGGTTCATTCTGGCATGTTTTGTTGCTATGGACAGAGAAGACTATTGGTTTCCAGTTTCATTTGCACATATACTTATATACACACATAAACGTTTGTGCTAACTCATGGCTGTTTAAGCTAATATATACACAGCACTATCAGGTACACATCTGGCCAGTTCACAGCAAGGGCAGACCTTCAAATCCCCAGAGAACTCACAAAAAAACCAACTGTGCAGCTCTAACTGTTTCAGAACTTTCTCACATGACTTTTGAGGCCGTCCTCTGGAAACCACAAATTTCTGAACAAGGATCATGTGCCTTACTTCTGTCTCAAACTGTTTTCACACAGTGGTCTCCCTGAAAATGCAGCATGCGTGACAGCTGCAGGATTGTAAGGTTCTCTTCACCAATCAGGCTTATTCAATAACTGATGCAGACTCTGGCTGGTCTCTGTTGCTTCCTTGTAGGAAAAATCTGAGCTTTTAAATGTGGATAGAACCGTTACTCTGTTGCCCCATGGTGCAGAGTGGAAAAAAGGGTACAGAGCTGCTGTGAGAGACATTTTCAACTTCAAGTAAGAAGCTACAGGATAGAAACATCAACAGTTCATGAGGACATATAAGCTTTCCCAGGTAAACATGATAACAGATAATTTAAGTTTTTTACTTATAGAAGCATTTCAACTACGTTAAAACTGGCAAAATCGGAAATGTATTTCAAGGAATAACAAATGAACTCAATAAAAAAAGGGTTTTATCAGCTGGAGCCCCAATTTATGTATAAAAAAAAGCAATAAAAACCCAAATATATTCTTGAAATCTGTTATTCTATGAAAGTTAGATTTTTTGAATAAAATCATGGGAATGAATACACTTTCCCATAATACCGGTATTCTATTTGTTTGGGAAGGGTCTGCATATGTATGCAGAAGTTGCCAACATAAATTCATCATAGACATAGATGGACATATATACATTTATATACTTACATTACACACATATTACAGTACACATTGCAAATATAACATTTGCCAAACAGAGTTTGATTAAGTGCATGAAAGGAAGTAATATGAATCTAATTTATAAATGATCCTACCAAAATTTTTTTTTTACTTTGTGCTGCCAGAGCTGAAACAAAAGAAAAAACGACATCCCGCATCCTCACAGCGACACTCCCACAGGGTAAACACAGACAAACCAAAAAAAAACTTTTTGTTTGCACGGGTGAAACACCTTCAGCTAAAATGTTTCTGAAAGACGTTTGTTTTTCATAACTAATGAGATGTTTCACGAGGAAAACACTGTCATCTGGTGATTGTTTTAGTTATTTTAATAATCAGACTAAAGGTGGACTTTTTTGTTATTAACATGTACTGCCTAACTAGAGTACCAGACTAAGATTTTTATTTTTTCCCCTTTGTCAGGTACACATTTTCTTTTTACTGCATTTTTAACCATATAACGCTAATCTATTATTAAATTCAGAACAAATCTGTTTTTTTTTAAGGAAACAACAAGTACACCCCTACAGTATTCAGACATGTAAATTAAGCCTTATTGCAAAGTAGAAGACTCTTAAAGTGATTCTTTAAAAAAAATTTTTTTTTTTGTTGCTCGATTTTTTTTTTTTTTAATAATTCACAACACTTTTGCTTTTGTTGTTCTTAATGAAACTATGATGCTTCCCTTTGCACAGCTGGATCAACAACATCCCACCTGCATGTGCTGCTGTTTCCTCTGATTTAACCACAACTGATCAAGTCGCATTTTACAACGATAGGAAGGATCCCCCATAATTCTAAAGAAATCAGTCTGTTAAGAAAGAAGAAAAAAAGCTGAAGCATTCTTAAGTGAAATAACTGTAGGATTGATTTACTAGGGTTTTGAGTGCAAAGTTTTATTGACATCGTCATCATCTATTTCCTGTTTTTGCTACTATTTGTGTTGGCCAATTCTGATTTCAATGTTATAACGAGACCAGCAGCTCTGGGATCATATATTAGTAGGAGAGTTTTGAAGATCTTAGTCTTTTAATCACAGAACAATTGAAAAGAATGGAACATTTCTAATCATCTATATTTTAAACATATTCATAAAAAGTCTGTTGCAGAAGAGGATTTGATACCAAAACCTAAAGTACTGCTGACTTGAGAAGATTCAAGTGCTGAACAGCTGCCAAAGTTGTTGTTCTTTGGATGAATAATCTAGAAGTTTATTTCTCTACGGCGTTGATTATCTGTCAAAAATCATGCAACTAGGCCCTTGTTTTTTAAAATGCTCACCATAAAATGCTCCTGTCTGCACAGAACAAAGCAGATTCTCTAACTTTCCCAGCCAGAAATGAAAACAAAAACAGATTTTTCGTTTAACTTTTATTGAAACTAGGAGAAACTTATTAAAATTAACCTGTACATCTGTTGTTTTTTTTATGCAATATAGTTTTGTTGTATTGTATACATTTTTGTATACAATATAGTTATGTATATATCTTGTTTTTGCTCAACTAATTTTGTCTGTGAGCCAGGCTTTGGACATTCAGTCCCTCCCAATATTGAATTCAGTTTGAATAAATTTATGAACAAATGACACTTAGAGACTTTATATAAATGGATTGAATAAACAATTACTCTAAAACATTGAAGCAACATGCAGTATTGACCTCCGTAGGCATGAAGCATTGACTTGTGTTTGCACTCTCATGAGCTTCAGTGCATTATCCTAGCTGTACTGCCTCAATTTTTGTCATGTCATATCGCTCAACCAGCAGCAGTCATTCCAAGCTGTTTGTCTTTTTGGTAAAGGTTGTAGTTTCTGTCAGACGTCACTGCTTCAAGTACACTGGCTGACAAAGTATTCCAGTTTTTAAGCTGGAAAAAGGAAATCTTAAAAGCCTTCTAAAAGTCTTCTTCTTTGTGTACAAAGGACACATCTGTCCCATTTTGAACCTCTGTGCTCCGCGGCTTGCAGGGTTTTTGACATGATCAGTATGACTGCAGTCAGTTGTGAACGTTTCTTGGCAACTTGAGGGTTTTTAGTGTTTTGGAACAGATGGCAGCTTCAGGTTCAAACTGGAATGTCAAAAAGAAATGAAGATTTCGGTTAGGAACATATTTTTTTTGCAGACTAAACAGTAAAGCATTTGATGGTTTGAAATGTTCATCTTTACGGGGGTTCTTATAAACCTTTTATGTCATGAGTTACAGTTTTGTCTGCACAGATGATTTACTTTTAATAATGCTGATAAAGGTGACATACCGGCATGTTTTTGTCAGAATCCAATGTTTTTGTTGTTGAGGTCATTTAAGACAATAAAGTCCAATAAGAATTGCTAAAAAATAAAAAAAGGTTGTAAAAATAAAAAAGGCTAAAGTAAGATTGAAAAACTAAAGTGGAAATTGTTCAATTATACTGTAAATGTTATCTATTTTAGACACATTTCTGAGGAACTACTGCTGCTCTGCAGGAACTATGTCCCAGAAAACAACATTTTAAAAAAAGAATTTGACTATAAAAGTCATATTTATAATTAAAAAATCTCTGGGAATGGTTTTACAATAGATCAAACAACAATTGGAGTTAGTCTTTGATGAGGAGATAACACCACCAGATGTGTCCAGCCAAACAGAAGCTTCAAGGTCGGGCTCAACGTCACAGAAGAAGCCCCTTACTGCTGTTTCTAGATCTAGATCATTTTGTTCATTCTGAAAAAGATTGTTTATTATTAGAAAAGTTTGAAGATTCAGTTGTTGACTCTCACAATGTTGAAAATTGTATTTCCTTCTCTTCAAGCTTCAAGCTGCCTTTTCTATCTTGTATTTTACTTTACAGGATCCTGTTAGCCGAAGTGGCAACCAGAATGTCAAATGTAGACAATTCTCCTATAGAAAAAAAAACATTGTTTCTTAAACTGCTTAGAAAATTAGTGACCTAAACCGGCTTCAACACTAGTGAGCTTGGAGCTGAACTAAAAAAAAACACAAAATCTCACAAATATTTTTGTCTAGAGATATGAGTCATATCTTCTTAAAAATATCTACTTTTAATCAAAATTTATAATGAAACTAGTTTCACTTTACATTTTTAGCAGCATTTTGATTTGTGAATGGTGAGTGGTCTTGTTTCAAGAAACGGACTTGCTCAAATTTATCTGTAACCCTTGTGCTATCTAAGATGACCCCACCCTTACATGACGTGTTCTCCCTACCCTGACAAAGGTGGATAAAGGTGGAAAGATTTCATGTAATCCATGGACACCAGTGAAGATCACAAATCATTGAAGAAAAAAGGTTCAGAGCACTGTCTAGTGGGTCTAAATGACCCAACTCCCAATGTTAAAGTGCCTAGGATAGCACAAGGGTTAAATGTATAATTCTAGTCTTATTTTATGTTGTTTATTGTCTAGATATAAGGATAGTTGAGCCGTTATAGTGCTTGTATTGCATATATTTGCTGGGAACGTGTATAAATATACTTATTTTAAAGATATTAACTTTTTTGAGCATTCCATTCTAAGACATAACATTTCCAATTACCACAACAAAAAACTTAGATGAGGGTTTATAGCTAATCTCAAGACTTAATTTAGGGACATCCTAACTTTTTCAAAGACTACTTGACCAAGACAAATTGTATTCGTTCCATTGTCAGATTTGTATTCTTACTATTTTTTAGCCTGCTTTATTTAGGAAGGACATTTTTCTCATGGGGGGTTTTGTGAGGACAGGATTTCTCTTCGCATTTGCGGGGGATTTCTACAAATTGTGGCTACATAATTATTCCTGTTACTTCACAAAAGAACAGAAACCAAAAAAACTTTTGCCAAAAAGAATTTTTGGCCAATTTTCAGGTGCCACCTTTAAATGTAAAAACGAATATAATGTGTATTTTCTCTCACTGTGTTGCCTCTGCGATCCCTCGTGGCTTTTCTTCTCTGCTCTTTCATCAGCCCCCTCAGACAAACAGACTCAGCAAACAACAAACATGTACACAGCACAGTTCATTCCTTTTGTTTATTTGCGTTAGGTATAAAAAATACGTGGAACAGGCTATGGGGTGCATCTGGGTGGGAAGAAGCCCCCACTCAAGGACCAGGGGATGGAATCTGTCGCCCTAACGTCTTTCTCCTGCCTCTGAGGTTTCAGCAGAACCTAGTAGTGGTGTGGTTGAATTTTCCCCTAAAATGTTGTTCAGAAAGGAAAGCAGTGTGTGGCCGGTTGCTGTTGGAGCATGGACCACAAAGCTGTAGGGGATGGAGGGTGACAGACGTACAGCACACCTCTGGTCTGACGTACATCCATTTACCGCCCAAAGAGGTTTCTGATCAGACATTCCTCTTTTGTGTCTTTATGCTGTCGTTTTTTTGCTATACTTTTCCAACTCAGGTTTCAGTCGGCCTGTCATCCTCCCACACTCGGCTCCTTTGCTTCCCAGCCTCTTCTGTTTCTCCTTTACTATTGTGGACTTTGAGGTAAACGACAAACCCTCTGGTGGATTATTTTTTTTGTCATCCAGGGACTCAATTAGGAAAAGAACATCTGATGGATGAAAGAATAAACCTAAAGAGATCATGCTGGAAGATTGTTATTTTGCAAAAAGCTCTTTTTGTTAAGTTTTCAGTTGAAGTTCCCTTCAGATGGAGAAGAGCCGCAAACTCTCATTTTATTGAACTCAGCAGCTGCATCCTGTCTTATCAAAACAATAAATGAAGACATAAGGTTTACTGTTAACTTCATTTCTCAATTGTCACTTCTACCCGGTGTTTAATATGAAAAAATTTGTCATATTTTTATAAGTCATTAAAAAAAACATAATTATTCCTGATTCTGCATCGTGCCTGACGGTTGCTTTAATTTGAGCTGTTAAATACTTCCTTATACTTAAATACTTCCAGACTTCCAGCAACCCTTTCACCCCAAAAGGGGGGTGGGTTCAGAAAAACTGATGGATGAATTTGGTTTATTTACTTATGCTCTCTGGTCATTTCATTAGGCACACCTGTCCAACGCAAATTTCTAATCAGCCAATCACATGACAGTAACTCAATGCATTTAGGTGTGTGGACATGGTCAAAGCCAACTTCCTGCAGTTCAAACAGAGCCTCAGAATGGGGAAGAAAGGTGATTTTAGAGACTTTGAGTGTGGCATGGTTGTTGGTGCCAGACAGGCTGGTCTGAGTATTTCTGCTGATCCACTGGGATTTTCACCCACAACCATTATTAGGGTTTACAGAGAATGGTCAGAAAAAGAGAAAATATCCAGTGAGCGGCAGTTCTGTGGGCGGAAAGGCCTTGTTGATTCCAGAGGTCAGAGGAGAATGACCAGACTGGTTCCACCTCTAGAAAGGCAACAGGAACTCAAAATACCACTGGTTACAACCGAGGTCAACCTTGAGGCAGATGTGTCTATGAAGACTCTCATTCATCCAGGTTGGTTCCATTGTAGTAGGTTTAGGGGCTGTCATCTGGACTTAGTTTTAAAGTTAGAAGACGTTTCACCTCTTATCCAAGAGGCTTTGTCAATTCTGAATTAGCTGGTCGAAGGGCTGGTATATATGCGCTCATGGGGGAGGAGTCAGACCTGAAACTGGATGGTATTGACAACTTAGCCTACATGGGGCAGATGGGCTACATTGCAGATTCCCATCCTAACTCAACGCTCTGAATTTACCCAGACTTGGGACAGGCATGTGGAAAAACTGAGGAGTGCCCCTATGTGGTTCCAAACTTTCAGCACCAGTATCCCAGGTTGTCTCCCTTCCAAGTACCAACAAGATCCAGTGCTGGTTAGCAGTTTACGCAGTTCTGGCGGATCCACTTCAGGATGTGACGGTTTAAGAGTTAGAGCAGAATATAAACACTGAAGTGGATCCGCCAGAACTGCGTAAACTGCTAACCAGCACTGGATCTTGTTGGTACTTGGAAGGGAGACAACCTGGGATACTGGTGCTGAAAGTTTGCAGTTTACGCAGTTCTGGCGGATCCACTTCAGGATGTGACGGTTTAAGAGTTAGAGCAGAATATAAACACTGAAGCTAAAGCTTTTGTATTAGGATGTTACAGAAAAATCATCTGAAAACGTTATTCTGTATTGAATTCATGGATATGTTTTTGACAACTGCGCTCTTGTTTGTAAAGTCTTCTTTTTACCCTGTAAAGTCAAAAATGTCTCTTTCATTGGGTTTGCAGCTTTCAACTGGTTATAAGGATGTTCAACAAGTGAGCTTCATACTGCAATTTCACTGCGCTGACAGCAACATTTCATCAGTCTGTGGCATTCAGAGTTCAAGACTGAGCTGGCGTGACTGGCTGTGCTGGGATAAGGCCCCCTAAATCTGTCAGTGGTTTCACATCGTCTCTGTATCACACAACAGAGTCTTCCATGATTCAAACTGATGTGCGTGACAGCGGAGCCGAGTGCAGCGTTGATGTTGGTCCTTCTAATGCCCGCCCCCCTGCAGGACATCATCCAGAGAGGACAGAAGGTCACGAGTGTGTGTCTCCGTTAGTTGTCTTTTTGATTGACTCACCCGTACCACCCTCAATCCACTTATTAAAATCACTCCGGCCGAAAGAAGAGAAGTGCGGCCCGATCCCTCATCTCTGTGTCCTTCACCCCATCCTGCAGGAAGGCTAGACTTAAACCTTCAGGAAGCACTCACCACAAATGCCTTTTTGTTCGTTCTGCCTCTTATCTCTTTCATCTGATGCCCACTCTGAGAAAGGACAGTGAGGGGGAGGAACATGGCTGTGAGGGAGTAAAACCAAGAGAGGCGAGGGAGCTGGGAGTCAGTGGAGGTTATTCTGCTCTCATGAGTCTGTTAGTGAGCGTACACCCATGCAGCTGTGCCAATTAGCCCTACCATCTTCCAACCCCCCCCCCAAACACACACACACACACATCAGCGTCCTTTTCTAAACTCCTAATCTAACAACACACAACCTGTTCGGTGTGCTTCGCATTTCCTTTTGTTCCTATTGGCTCTCTCCGGGGACTTCGAGCGTGTGATTCATTGTGTAAGAGCACAGCACATCTGCCCGCATATCCAGCCTGTGTGTGTGTGTGTGTGTGTGTGTGTGTGTTTGCGCACATGCATGTCTGCTCGACAGCCAGTAATGATGTCAGAAGTGGGGTGGGGAGGAGGCAAAGAGAGGCGCAACTCCTTCCCGTGTGATATCTCTGTCACATTGGATCAGTCAGACGGGCGCACAGGAAGGCTGTGCAGCACAGCCACGGCAGTGACACACTTGCTCACTGTATTCTGCGGGCAGATTTCATATCAGTTGTATAAGCTGTGCTAGAAACAACTTTTGGGACAGTAAAGTAAGAATTTCTGTCACATATTGCGTTTTTCTGTCCTTTTAAAGTCAATTTTTAGGATAATTTTTCAATTTAATGAATTGTGGCCACTACTTTATCTGACAACAAATAAGGCTGGACTTAAAACACAACAATGACAACTTATCAAATCAATTAATTCCTGCTCCTATGACATCCTTTAACCCTTGTACTATCCTAGGCACTTTAACATTGGGAGTTGGGTCATCTAGACCCACTAGACAGTGCTCTGAACCTTTTTTCTTCAATGATTTGTGATCTTCACTGGTGTCCATGGATTACATGAAATCTTTCCACCTTTCTCCACCTGTGTCATGGTAGGGAGAACACGTCAATGTGAGGGTGGGGTCATCTAAGATAACACAAGGGTTAAAGCTCCATAGCATTTAGTTAATGCAAGTTCCAACTTTGTTTTATTCAAATCCCTGCTTATATCAATACTCCTGTATTATTATTAACTGGTTTGAAAACATATTAGAAAAACACACTTGTCATAATATTAATCCGACTGAATTGTATAATAAACTGCAATCCTAACTCTGTGAATCTGTATGAAATAAACCTAGAAATCATCAGTGTTAAAATTCCAGCAGAAGAAACACAGTGTCCTTTTCCTTTAGAGCCATCAAAGGGTTTGCTGCTGTAATTGTTCCTTTCGTGTCTTTCCTGCCAGTCAGGTTTGTGTTGATGATGCAGAAGCTGGGAGCCATTTCTCAAAAAAGAGAGACCCGTTTGCTGTGCAGTGAGAATGCAGCTGTGAACTGAAAGGGACAGCAAGAACACGGAGCTTGACCCTTAGTTCTGATTCCAATCTTGTAGGTTGTGTTCACTGCTCTTTTTTTGTCAAAATAATAAAAAATATACACAATAATCTTCAAACACACATTATTGTCCTCAGGTTTTCTGCCCCAGTACAGTGTTGAGTAAGTTGTTAGGGGTCTGTTAAGAAAAACTAAAATATTGAACACTGACTGTGGATCAGTGCATCATTGTAGAAAAAAAACTTTTCATGTTGTTGTTATGATTATTTATACATTTGCATTGAAAAAGGTCAAATATTGGATATTTAAATCACAAATGGGCTCTGGAAGAGTCCGGCAGACGCTCACCACTGACCGTTTTTTTTCTGTTTTGTGTAAGCAGCAGAAAACGAGCCAACCTGGAGTGAGTGTTTGTTGTGAAAGCACACTCAACCCTTTCTCTGGCTGTGTTTAGCGGTAAGCAGCAGCAACAGCAAGTCGCCTCTGCTCAGTCTCAAATGACACGTCCACTGTCAGGTTAAGGGGTTTTCCCGTACAGCCTGACCAGAGAAGTCTGTTTTAAGCCCTCTCCTGATCTGCCGTTTCCATCGAAGTTTGACCTACTTCCTCTGACACGATAGCTGCTTCTGCCAGATGTGACTGAGGCAGTTCAGGTTAAGTGGGCATCCACAGGCCAAACCCTGACTGAACACAGAAAGACAGACGGGGGGCTTTGTTCACCTCGTTATTGAGCCCCAAAAGTCTGCAGATTCTATGCGGTTTACAATAACAACACAGTTTTTGACTTCAGGACAATTTGTGCTTTTCATATTTTAATTGGATCAAATAGCTTTTTGTAACCTTTATAAGCTTGTGTGCTAATTAGCTTTGAACACAAGGGAGAAGGTCTATTTTTAGGCAACGGGTCAATAATATAATTGCAATTAAAGTCACTGAAGAACGCCTGTGGAAGACTCCGGATTTGAAATAAATACAGGGTCGGTCCTGGAGAAGTCACTTCTGTGTAGACCTCTGGTGCCTTCACATGATTCTGTTATAAAATCATAGTCATAAAACCTTTATTGTTTGGTCCTGGATAAACAAAATTATAAATATTGAGATGGCTCAATGAAAAAAGTTTAAAAATTCACTCTAGCATGTAAATACACGGTGTGCATAAAAACGTAAGAGAAAACACAAAATATTTTGTTTAAAGCAGTCATTGCAGAGAGAATAGAATGTTGTTTTGGAGATATTGTTTCTGTGTCAAACAGTGTCTTGCGAAAGTATTCGGCACCCTTGAACTTTTCAACCTTTTACTACATTTCAGGCTGCAAACATAAGATATAAAACTGTAATTTTTTGTGAAGAATCAACAAGTGGGAAACAATCATGAAGTGGAACAACATTTTTTGGATACTTCAAACTTTTTTAACAAATGAAAAAGGAAAGTTGAATTGATAGTCCATTTTTCTGGTCCGGTTTATTTTTTGGCAGAGTTTAGCTTTGTGTTTAGAGGTGAGAACCAGGTCGGCGTGGATTCTGTGATCGGTTGACACTTTGGAAAGTTCTAATGTCTGTTGATGTTAAAGCTTAATTTCCTCAGCAGTTGTGGATGTGTCCTTTTAAAACCAGAGTCTGCATGTTGTCCAGAGGATGGGCAGGTATCATTCACCTATATGAAACTTTGTATCTGCTCCATCTGTTGGGCATTGATGTTGAGTGGCTGTTGTGAGTCTGTGAAGCACAGTTCCTATGTCTCCATAACGCTGAGGTAGCTTTCTGCAAATGTTGTGTGGATCACCTGCCACTGCTCTGTCAGGCCCTGCATGTCTCAAGTGTGCAGCCAAAGCCATGAGTGTCATTCTCTCATCCCTGTAGGTGATGTCTTTGTGTACACAGAAAACAGAAAGGGGGAGACAACACAGCCCTGATGGATCTTTGTCTTAAATCCCTAAAGTGGATCTAAAACCTTTTCAAAACACATCCTGTGTTTTTTTTTCTCCATAAAATCATGAGTTGTTGGACCTGGAGGCTGGACAGTTGGTTAAAAGTGGATTGTTGGTTTGTAAAGTCCAGTTCTTAGGGTAGTCTGACGTCTTATTGGAGTTGTAACATGAAGTCAAAAGATGCATGATAGTATTACAAAAATTAAAATGCCTAAACTGGTTGCCCCCAGGTCCGTTGTTGCTCCCTGTGATGCTCTCAGCAGTTTGGATGAAATCAAGTCCTGGGACAAGCACAGAAGTGACAGAGATCTGTGTGAATTCTCTGGCAGACAGTCCGCTCAGCACTCAGTCTCTCCCTTCTTTTTTTACAGCCCGCCCCCAACCGACCTCCATGTTTGGACTGCATCTCTGTCAAGGCTAATAATGTTAAAACTGAAAGCCACATCTCTACAAAACCCAACAGGCAAACATGGATTATCAAAATGCTGTTATTCACTAAATGACAGTGAGGTGTGGATGTATTCAGATGAGTCTTGAGTCTCACTATCATAAAAGCAAACAGAGCCCAAATTTCCATGAGCTGTAATATTTTGATCTTGTCTGTGTTTGCTTTGACGGACTTGCAAAGATTTTATTTTGTTTATCTGTGATAGTTTTAATTTTACTGATTTTCTTTATAACTAAGTGACTGGCAAGAACCTTTTTAGACTTAGAATATTGTTTTAAACACCTTTTCCTTTTTTTAACAACCACTCACTTTGCTTTACCCTCCCCTCAGGTTTGCCCCACAGTACATCTACCCGCAGGCGCTCCTCCAGCCAGGCCTCCTGCTGCAGACGCACCTTGCACCCACAGCAGCAGCGTTCGCCTCCCCTTACCTGGAGTACAGCTCTGCCTACAGCCCCTACGCTCCCTCTGGGCTGGAGCAATTCCCGTACACCTCCTCACTGTCACCCTCCTCTGGCTACTTCAACTACAGCTTTACACCCGGCACACCCACGCCCACTTTAACCGCATCTCCAACGCCTCCGGCCGCCGCCATCCATCCTCCTTTGGCTGCTCTGACCGCTGTGTCCACTGCACCGCAGGCCTTCCTCCATTACCCCCTTCAGCAGCTCGACCGCATGCAGTGAACTCCTCCCACAAGGCATGCTGCGAGTCCTCTACTTGACTGTCGACCTACAGCATCATCAGAAAAGCACTGGATTGTTGGAAGAGTGTTGCTGTTAAAAGGGCTTTTGTGATGGTTCACTGTAACTGATAAGAAGGATTTGGCGTTGTCCTCAGCATGCGTCCCCTGAATGTTCAGCTCCATGGGCTACCAAGGGAGGAGAAAACTCTGTTGAGGTTGAAGGCAGTGCTGCAGGCCGAACACATGAAGACAATGAGAACATGTCCGCCTGATGTGACGCAACGGCTGCAGTTTCTCCAGAATCTTAACTCTGGGTTCAGCTAAGTTAAAGATCCGAGTTCTTTTTAAGTCTGCCACTCTGCCTCTGGCCTTAGAGGTTTAAATTCACCCAATAAAGTTAATTTTTCCCCTTTTCAATTGCCACATCTACTGTTAGCACAGAGAAGTGTATCACCAAACAAGCAATGATGCGTGAAAACAATGGCATCTGTTACTCAACTTTTGTACTATTGTTATATGGAAAACTGTCGAGACCTAAATTTATTCTTCACACGGGTGATTTTTGAGACTCTTGTTGTCTCTGAGGCTGTTTGTGTCTGTTACACTGCTATCAATACATATCAAACAATGCATTTGGATGAGGAGTGTGTGAACTACAGGAGTAGGTGATGGACCTTGTGCCAAAGGTTGGACTATACTCCTGTATCCAGTCACTAATACTGGTGTTGAGTTGTATAAAGTTTCTTGCAGTCGTGGCATCGCCACCACATTTTTAGTCATAAACCAAGCCATAAATATTTTTAAGCAAGTATGCAAAAATAAAAGGATTTGTACTAATTGTGATACCAGATGTTACCGTCATTTCATCATATTTGACTTACTGACAATTTTGGAACGATGAAACATGATGTTATGTTATTCATACTTGTTAATAAAAAAAAATCTGTTTCTTCATAACTTTGATTTATTTAACAAAAGATTTGATATCAGTGATAAATCTCCTTAAAGGGCATCGCTGATGTTTAATTAACCTGAGCAAAGACGGACAAAAGTATCATGCTGGGATTTTATATGATTGCAGTTGGTACCACAGCTGGAAGCCTTTGAATCAATGTTAAATGAGACGAATTCAGACATTTTATTCCTTCTTGATTTTACAAAGACTGAAGTGTTTAAGGGGCAGCATAAAACAGGGTTACGTAAATCAAAAATGCAGTGTAACCATTTTTCTCACATTTGTTAGGATTTTTTATTCTTTACAGATTTTGTGCACAGATGAACCAACCACTTAGTCACTTGCTTATATTTTCAGAAAAATATTGACTTTTGTTTTCCTCAGCTTCAAATTATTTACTTTTGAAAACCCATTTAAACAATGCCCCAAGTAGATGTTTATTTTTATGGCTAACTTTACTGTTTTATGACTACCCTTAGCAAAAAGTACTAAACTTGGGGTTTATTTTAAGAAGTATAGCAAGTATACTTTAGACCATGTACATGTTGTGTAAGAAATACTGAATACTTCTTCAGATTAAATTGGAACATTTTAGGTTTACATCAAAAAGTAGATTTCAAGTATACTTCCTCACTTTAAACATGGAATTGTACACGTAAAATGTAAAAAAATGATGTTAAAAAAAGGGCTAAGTGTAACCCAGACAGACCTAAACTCCACATAAGTGTATAGTTTAGGGTCATGTAGTCCACTGTAATCCTTTGCTTTTCAATGGTTTTGCACATCCAATCAGAAAACAAGACATAATACAACTCAGATTTATTAGTAAGGAACTGTTGTATTTTTCTGTCAGAGCTGGGAGGGTGTGACTTTCAAATAGTTGCTGTATTATTTCCAGAAGGAGCAATGAGACATTTACATGTCAGCTTTAACCCTGTCGTCTTATCAAACCTGAGCAGCAGTCTTTTAAACTGGGTGGGGCCCAGCCTGACCCCTCACACCCCTTACCCTAAGATAAGCTCACACTTCACCGCATGCTTCCTTTTAACCCTTTGTGCTATCCTATGACCCCACCCTTACATTGACGTGTTCTCCCTACCATGACAAAGGTGGATAAAGGTGGAAAGATTTCATGTAATCCATGGACACCAGTGAAGATCACAAATCATTGAAGAAAAAAGGTTCAGTGCACTGTCTTGTGGGGTCTAGATGACCCCACTCCCAATGTTAAAGTGTCTAGGATAGCACAAGGGTTAAGATGTATACCCCACTGTGTTTATTTATTTATTTCTCACTGCCTTCAATTGTTCTTATTTCATGTGATCATTTTGCCCCCTGCTGGTCATTTATTGTCATTGCAGTGGATGCCTCTTCAGTGCTACCCTTTAAAATCATATTGTTTACTGGTATGAAGATGAGCCAATACTTGTATCAAGATTGTGTTTATTTCATTGATATTTTATTGAAATACCATGTGGTCCAAGAAATGATCAAAAGATAAAAGTAGACTCGATGTAAAGCGCGCACAGCTTTTCTGCAGACCTACCACTGAAGCCTGGGAGACAACACTATCTTTGGATTGCGCTGGTTCGGAACAAAATAAGCAGATGAATGATGTAAAAATGAATATCATAGTAAATACCACAGTGAAGAGAGAAAAACTGATGCGGTTTCATAAATGGATGACAAAGAATGATACAAAACAGGAGAGCTGTCGTGACGACAAAACAATGCATCGTCTGCAAACTTGATCGCACACTTACACACATATACACACTTGCTTGCAAACAACCCACAGGCAGGTGCACACTCTCACACTCCCATGCTCACTCTCACGCGCATATGCACAAAACCACAGATAAAATGCAATGATTGAAAAAAAAAGTGAAGCGCTGTTCATTTCTAATGATATTATACATCCACGTTTTGTGTCTGAAGTGCAGGAAAAAAACAGAAAAGAGAAAAAAGCTGAAAATGGAAATACTGTCAGATGAATTATGGAAATAATTTCCATCTTCAATGTTCTAACCCAACTTAAAAAGTAAACAGATCGAAGTGTTACCCTCTCTGTCAAACCCAAACCCCATCTGATCCATCCTCATCTGCCCCACGTCCTCTTCCTTTGCCCAAGTCATCCTTGCATCCCTGCCTCACTCTCATTCTGCTTCCTTCCCCTGTATTTCCCCAATAATCTCCTCCCTCAAACGTCTGTTTGCTCTCAGGATTCTCTCTCATGGACAAAAATCTGGTCATGAAGAGGAAGCATGAAGGAAGGGAGACACAAGATGGCTACTGATTCAGGCTTTGATCACATTTTATGACGAGCATGATGTCCAGTTGGAAATAAAAAGTGACAAGTGGGGTTAGAGGAGTCCTGTTGTGTTTTGAGGTTGAAGGTGGTGAGCCCTAAAAACCATAAAATCAGTCAAAGTGTTAGTCTACGTGACAGAATGGGGTTAGTGTGTGTGATGGCATGTGTGAAGGCGTTCGGTGGAGTTGGGGGGCAAGTCTAGCTCAGGGCCTTGTCCTTCATTCTTCAGCCCCAGTTTAGAAAAAAGGGGGAGGCAGGTGAAGGTTTATAGGGCTTGTGTCTTGATCTCGATGTGCTCCCCCCTGGTTTCTTGCTGGGTCTCACTCTCAGGGGGTCGGCTGCCCTTCAGTGTGGCCAGGCGTTCAGAAAGACCCCTCATGCGTGGGAAAAGCATGAAATCATACAGCAGAGCCCCCAGGGCACCTCCTATCATGGGGCCGACCCAATACACCTGTGGCACAAAGTTTCAGTTATCATCCTTTATACCAAAATGTGGGCCTGTTTTGGAATGACGCATTCTCAGGTCTTACCCAGTGGTTGATAAAGTTTCTGAAGATTACAGCAGGGGCAAAGGACCTGGCAGGGTTCATTCCAGCACCAGTGTAGTACATCTAAAACACAACACACCCATTAGCTCTACAGTACAACAAAGGGCATTTTTTGTAAGATTCCATCAGATCTTTTTTCAGGTTTCCCACCCCCATGAGATGTCCAATGGTGACAGAGAAGCCGATGGAGAGGGCAGCGGATCCCAGACGCCCATTTCTTCTCTCATCAGTTACAGCAAAGACGCAGATGACAAGCTGCATGGTGAGGAAAACCTCCACGGTGGTGGCCATACCCAGGCTGATGCCAGGCTGCAGCTGGAAACAAAGTACGGGAACACTTCTGAAACAGTTGATAAGAAGTGCTGGTGCTACAAGCAGCTAAATGAGGATGAAATGTAACGTTTAGGGCCAAGTTCTTACCATGTTCATCGCCATGTTGCCTCTCATGTTGCCAGGTGTGACCCCGTACAGCACAGCAGCCCCCGCTACAGCGCCCATGCACTGGGCGGCGATGTAGAAAACGGCCCGAAAAAGAGACATTTGTGAGCCGACAAGGTAGGCAAAGGTGACGGCAGGATTGATGTGGCCGCCGCTGATGTGGCCAATGGACTGGATGAGGGTGGCAGCTGCCAGTCCAAAACACAGGGCCACGTGGAGGACGTGGTGAGGCCCGGTGGTCCAGCGCAGGGCAGCGCCCATGCCAAAAAACACAAAGAACATGGTCCCGAAGAACTCTGCAAAGACTGCCCGCCAAAAATTCATGGACCGGAACTCCCACATGGTGGCGTTTCAAGGATGGCTCTCAACCAGACGACGAAAAAGGTTCTTCAAAAATAAAGTCACCTTCAAGTGCCTTGATTAGCAACAGCAATGAAACAGAAAACGTCTCCGTTTTGATGTCAGCTGTTTTGGCTGACAAAAGCGCCCAGTCTAGGTCAATTTTTCCTAAACTGACCTGGGTCAGGAATCTCAGTTTAGTTGCCACCTGTGTCCACCTGTCGGACAGACATAGGTGTGAATTCAAGTGGGCGGAGATCTTAGGCGGACTGAGTTATCAAGAGGAGGTGGGCATCAATGCTGGAGGGGGGAATCTGAGGAAAAGAGGAGGTTAGACTGAGTGTCTGGCGGACCTTTTAGCCTCTCTGACAGAGGGAAGAGGGCCGGTGGGCGCTTTATAGAACCCCCCCAGGGGCCCCAGGTGACGCCATAATCCCTCTGTAGGGCCAAGGGCGGGGGTGCGTCGGGGTTGGGTGTCCTAAATCAAACAAGTTTAACCCCCTACTCCACCCTCCCCAACCCCCAAAAGAGAGCTAGTCTAATAGAGATGCAGTCTCTCTGAGGGGAACGCATAAAGCAAAGAGACATGTAGGTTGGAAATAGATGACATGGAAGTCGTGAAGGACTCCACCGGAGGGAGGGAGCAGCTCCTGCTCACAGCAGCAGGAGCTCAGGGGAGAAAAGGTTTTCTTTGGGGCTTATGTCATCTGTTGACTTATCAGTGTCATGACGGGGAGACACAAATGCTGATGGACAAGGGCAGAAAACACACATGTATGCACACAGAAAGGCCACAACACAGAGAGAGATAATACACTTAGGGGCCCCAGACGGAAATGCTCAAAGCTACCGGCGCTAACACTAAAAAGCCTGACCTTGTGGAAGTATTGTCTGTCACAAACAGGTGGGTCACATATGTTTTGAACAGGAAAAGAAGATAGAAAGATGCATGTATTGAAGCTTCAGAGTGACCCTTTGTCCAGTCACTTTAAGGTAGAGAAAATGGTAGCCATCGCTGCAGGAGCCCGAATGTGAGAGCTCTGCACATGGATGAAAAGAAATATCAAAATGTAATCTAAATTTTAAAAAAAACAAGGAATTATTTAAATGGTCAACATACAAGTGGCACAACAACAAGCATAAAGAAAGTGCTTATATTTTCATACGTCACAGGAGTTTCCAGGATTTACTTTGGGTTTGTGGTTTGTTCGTGTTTCAGGAGGTCGAACCACCAAAGCCCGGAAAGTTCTCTATATATGTGAGGCTTGGTAAACCTGCAGGAGGTTGGCAAGGGAGGACTACAGAGCAGCATCGGGGCACCACACTGACCAGTCGCGAGTAATCGCTGTGTGTCTGTGTGAAAGTGGAGGTGGGGATGAATGCAGAACGCTGAGCTTGCCCTTTTTCTACATGTTGGAAAGAACACACACAATGCAAAATGCTGGCAGCACCGTGACAGATATGGCTATTGTGCATGCTGTGTGTGTCTGTGTGTGTGTGGGTGTGTGTGTGGGCGTGTGTGTGTGTGTGTGTGTGTGGGTGTGTGTCTGTGTGTGTGTGCAAACAGTGGGTCTCCAAACTGTATATTGGAAAATTTTTAAAGAACATTGAAATAGTAATTGTTAACAAAATTTTATTTTAAAATATTTGTTTGTCAAACAACTGTCAGTCATGTTTATTTCTGACAAAAGGTTCATTTTAGAATAGAATAGAATAAAACTTTATTGATCCCACAAAAGAAAAATTACCTAAATTAAAGGGCAAATCCTGTTTTAATACATAAATTTAAACAACAGTAGTAAAAAAAATTACAACAGACGATGAAAATTAAAGGTTTTATGAAAGCAAATTGAAAACAGTTTTCACCCACAGACACCCACATATTTAAAACTACAAAGCTTGTCCTGACTGAAAGTGTTTTCTACGTGCAGCCATTATGGAGGTATGAAGGTCTATTTGATGCTGAACAAGAGGCTTTAGTAGGAAAAAAAAAACAGAACTAAGAGATGTACTGATCCTGACAGCATGGCTACATCCACAGAGCCGGGGCAGGACCTGCTTAGCATTTCAAAGCGCTCGCAAACACAATATGCAGCAAGAACAGGGGGGCGTCATTCAGCAGATTTTCAATGAGTCTCTTTCACATATTGAAATGGGATGTAAATGCAAAAGCAGATGCTGAATCTCATCATAGTGGCTACAGAGTTACAGTGGAAGGTAGACCTTTGGGTCACAATACTAAAGGGGAATCCATCAGGAGTCTTTTAAATTATATGACACTATACATTTACAATAAACAGCGCCCAAAAAGGTATGGCTTTACAATGAACCCTGATCTTTTTTTGATGTGGCACCAACATCATAGGACCGTCTGAACATCTGGTTTAGTGCATCTCAGATCCAAGCAGGTCAGAGGTGGATGCCACAGAATCCAGAAGGGTTGGCTATCGCTTTTTCAACATTTACTCTATGAAAGTGTGGCTCTTGGGCTGCTTCGATGAGGTGACACAGTGACTCCTGAAATTATGGAAGATGCTTAGGAAGTGTGCTTTTACCTGTGAAAGATGACAGATTCAAGTCTTGTTCCCAAGTGACATTTGCACGAGATGTAACAGTGGATACAGTTTATTTTTCCTGACAGAAAGTTTGATGGGTTTTTTTAAAATACGGCTTCTTTTAACCCTTGTGCTATCCTATGGGGTCCAGATGACCCGATCCTTACAATGACGTGTTGTCCCTACCATGACAAAGGTGGATAAAGGTGAAGAGGATTTCATGTAATCCATGGACACCAGTGAAGATCACAAAACATTGAAGAAAAAAGGTTCAGCGCACTGTCTAGTGGGGTCTAGATGACCCCATTCCCAGTGTTAAAGTGCCTTAGATAACACAAGGGTTAAGATGACTTATGTGAAGTGGAATTTTCTCAAATCGGCTTCTTATTTGAAAAAGTCCAAAAACTGTGATTCTGAATGTGTGTGTGTGCTCTGCATTCATAAATGTAGCAAAAAGACTAATCACAGTTGGGTGAAGAGCTAAAGTAACAGTGAGTAATAAGTATTCTTCATTTTAATGCTAAAAATTCATTTTAGACTAAAGATTTGTGGGGAAAATACCAGTATGGCATAGTGTTTTCATGGCACACACAAAAAAGTGTTTCTGTATATTTCCAAATCCCCCTCAAACCATTTGTGTTTCAGTGCAGGAACTCAACAGTGAACCAGTCAAAACACAACCTCCCCCACATGTCCTGAAAACGTAACCAATCAGAAGAGACCAGGTGTCAATGGTGGGGGTGGAGCAAAAATGATCAAGTTACAACAAAACTAAGTATTGTTTACTTCACAAAAATGTTTGGAAGTGTGAAGATACATAGAATTAAAGCTGTATAGTCCTAAAACTAAATGGTTTGAGCTTTTTAGAGAATAATCACAGGTTTCACTTTCAAATATCACTTGTTTTAACAAAGGTGAAAGCTCAAGCACATTCATCCTTTAACCTGCTTGATTCAAATGTAACCATTCGTTTATGGCGACTGTATATGTTAACTGTATGTGGGAAGTTAAACCAGCAACCTCTCTCCATTCTTTTCATTGTTCCCCAGCAGTGTGAAGTCTGAGTGAATTACAGTTGAGCTGCAGGAAGCTCCGGATCCTTTTCCACCATCAGTTGTTCTCCGGTTTGTTGGCCTGTTTGCTCCTGGCGGCGTTCTGCGTGACTGTGGACAGCGATGACCCGGTCATGCTGGTCGTCTCAACAATCTCAATATCTTTGCAGGTCAAACAGGCCACTAGCTTCTGACGAGAGGCGCTGCGTGCAAAGAGGAACTCATGGGACACTCCAGCCAGCAAGGCACCCATCACTGGTCCAATCCAATAAATCTGGCAGCAGAAAAATATGTCACAAGTATTTATCTTTTAGCATTAAAATTCTAAGCAAGTACATTATGTACTTCTTACAACAATCCCATATCATTTTATGCTGAAAAACCTGCTTGTTTCAGTTTTGAACAGTGCCCCAATTGTAATAAATTGGCATCTTTTGGTGGAGGTGGTATGATGGTGTGGAATGACATCCTCTCACTGGAAAAATGAGCCTTGAAGCAAATTTAAACCGAATAAAATGTGAAACTGGGCTTTTAAAACAAAGGACAATTTCTTTTCTCTGCGGTCTGAGACCGAACTCTGTCCTCTAAGAACTGGCCCCCCCTGCCCTCTACCCTACTGGACACTCATGGAACCATATTGGGGGCGGCTTGTTTGTGCAACCAGCATGAGGAGGAGAGGCCATGCTAATGTGACTGTTTGATTCTTCTTCTTCTGTTTGTTAAACAAAAATAAATGTTACATTTTTCAAAATACAATGTATCTCTAAACTTTAAATCAGCCAAACACTGAACAGCACACATGGCAGAATAAGCTGTTTGGCACAGGAAGTGCAGATTTTTCCGACTCCGCTTTGAAACTGATTAATCACACAAATCCATGTTCCTTTCAAATGTGGCACTATTCTAAATAAAGAAAACAAAGTTAAAAGTCTCATTAGCTGTCACGCACCTACTGTAGGTGCATGAAATTTGTTCTCTGCATTTGACCCATCCCCTGGGGGAGGGGTGACCTGCAGACACGGCTGCGCCCAGGACGCATTTGGAGGTTTAATGCCCCAATCCAACCCCTTCATGCTGAGTGTCAAGCAGGGCGGCATTGGGTCCCATCTTCAGAGTCTTTGGTATGAACTCTCGACCTTTCAGTCACAGGAAGGTCGTGAGTTCAAATCCAGGGCGGACACTCTAACACAAGGCCACTGAGCTGGTCAAGCAAAAAAAGACACAATGAAAGCATTTCTCACCCAGTGGTTCTCCCAGAAACCTGTGACGATGGCTGGACCCAAGGAGCGCGCCGGGTTCATGCTGGCACCAGAAAACCGAGCCTGACACAGACACAGTCATTCCAGGTCACGTTTGTTTACACTTTGGTTATTTTTCATGTTTAATGCAAACGTACACTTCTCAATTTCAAGTCGCCTAAAACAAGAAAAACATTTGCGCTTAATGCTCAAAGGTTTTTGTGGAAATTTGCCAGAAGGAACCTAAAGATCGATCCACTTGAACGTGAAGAGGGATCCCTGAAGGATTCGTGTTGATTGATTCTCTTCAATTCAAGGTCAGAGAGGTTGTGGTATCTCCATCAAAATACCTCATCCACTATAAGTTAGACAGTTTAAACTATCTTGAATGTTTGATGATTTTCCATACGGTCTATGTTTGGTTAAAAAAAAAAAAAAGAACCTAAGATAAATGGAAAGTAGTTCCTCTCACCCCTATAAGTACTCCAGCAGAGTGTGCCACTCCAATGGCCAAGTTTCCTGGTTCTGGGCTGTCTCTCCGTCTCTGATCCTCCACTGAATAGACAGTGAAGACCATCTGAAAGGTGCACAAAACCTCTATGCCCAAAGCCTGAGCTGCATTTAACTCAATGGGCACCTGCGGAATATTGGGTCGAGAAGGAAGCAAATTCTCTATTAAAAACAGAATAATGAATCCTGACCTTTTTACCTGTAACTGACATTTGAGAGCTGACCCTGTTAACGAAGTGCTCCGCTGTTGTTTTGAAGGGTAAGGCCAGGTACAGAAACCAGGCGGCTAAACAGGCCCCAAAACACTGGGCAGCAATGTAAACCAGGGCCCGCAGAACATCCAGCCTCCGAGTGGCCAAGAGAGACAGAGTCAGACTAGGGTTCACCTGAAGGAAGAAACAAGAACATACTGACAAATGTCACATAAACAACACACTCACCTGACTTTCAATCCTTTACAAAGTAACTTTAAGCATCTTATTTTGATTGTTCAGAAGAATCCAATTTTCGGTCTATTCTATCAGAGGTTGCTCTGTTGGTGCTACATGACTGACAAATCTTTAAATGAAATCTGAAAAACTGATTACACTGACATTAACACTGACTCATTACACCTGAGACTGCAACTTGCAATGATACAAAATGATACTCATCTGTGAAACTCAACCGCAGATAGAAATCATTCAACCTTCAATGAAAAAAACTTTTGAAAAACTGCGGAGAATAGTTTTTCTAACATTTAATTTTTCTTAGGATCTTGGTTTTAGACATCAAAAGAAAAAAATACTTTCCAACGTATTCCGTAACTCAAGAAACTCACTTGTGCTCCGCTTATTTCTCCAAAACAGTGACTCAGTGCAATTATGGCCACACCCACTGCCACTGCAGGATACATGGGTCCCACGGCGGCTTCTTCAGGGCCCGGAACGGAGGCACCCAGCACGGCACTCACCAACACCAGGGTGCCTAGCAGCTCGGCTAGAATCGCACACCAGAACTTTCTACTACGCAGGTCCTGAAACCAAAAGACACATCAATAAAATAATATTTAGCCAACCAACATATTAGAATGGGGGGAATAAAGATCATTTTAGTCTAAAAATTGTATGTGAAGAGTATGCATTTACAAATCATTTTGACCTTGATTGAAACTAACATTTTCAGTGGAACTTTGAGAAATTAAAGAGTTAATTTCTGTCCTGAAGGGATGTTTAGACTTTGTGAGGTTGATAAAGTCAGCCCCCAGAGTCCAACAGAGATGATTGACTGTTTCAAGCCTAGAGGAAGTTGAAGACTGTCAACAGACAAATGTTCATTACCCAAAGTTTTAGTTAACCCAAAGCCTAAACTCTAGAACTTTATTGATCCCGTTGACTTTCCATGAAAGGTTTGTAATTATCTCGACATGAATGCAGCTACTAAAGGACTGAAAACTTGATAATCGACTTCCTAAAGGATTAAGAAGCGCAAACATCAAAAGCTGGTTTACAACTGCGAGATTTTCAATTTTGTGCCCGGCTGGCAGCAGCATGCCAGTAATTATCTTTGGAGGGCCTAAAACTAGATAAAAAACAATAGAAGTTCATTAAAGACTGATGTGTGTTTTCAGATTTGCAATAATCAGCTTATGTTTTAGTAAGATAAATGCTACTAAAACAAATTTAAAAAATGTTCAAGGGCTTTAGGAAAGGAGGCAAGTTCCAGTTGCGGTCAGAGCTGAAAGAACCAAAAAAAAGCCTCTCAAAGAAGAGATGAAACTTCATCTGTCATGAAAGATCAACTAAGTCCAGTCCGTTGCTTTTTACCTGCTATGTTGATGGAATCTACCCAAATGAATGAGAATCTACACAGACACAGCTGGTAGTCATCGTTTGAAGTCGTGTGTTTCTCACTGGATACTTTAATAACTGTGGTGAAATATTCTTTCAGGTTTAATTCTTTTAACTTGTCTGTAGGCGAGGTTATGGAGGCACAACGTAACACACACCAATGCTGTTGCTATTATGGTATGGCTGGGGGGCTCTGAGTTTTGTTAAGGGCCCTAAACACTTTTTGAAACACCCCCTGACTCCAGACACGGCCAATGTGGAATACTGAAAAATAATAATAAAAACAAACAACAACATCCCAAAAATTACAATTTTAGTTTCAACAACCAAACCCAAAATGAACAAATCGACAAAAATAAAAAAAATTAATTGTTTCGGGTGTGTATTACACACGATGAATACTTTTTACTTTTTATTATTTTTTGCTATTTTTATTAGCTTAATTATTATATTTAACACTATACTTATTTATTCTATTTTTGTGGGTTTTATTCTACTGTGTGTGATCTCATCTATCTATCTATCTATCTATCTATCTATCTATCTATCTATCTATCTATCTATCTATCTATCTATCTATCTATCTATCTATCTATCTATCTATCTATCTATCTATCTATCTATCTATCTATCTATCTATCTATCTATCTATCTATCTATCTATCTATCTATCTATCTATCTATCTATCTATCTATCTAATCTATCTATCTATCTATCTATCTATCTATCTATCTATCTATCTATCTATCTATCTATCTATCTATCTATCTATCTATCTATCTATCTATCTATCTATCTATCTATCTATCTATCTATCTAACATGTTCCCTGTTTGTTTACTTTTTAAGTCTTCATAACTTTTAAATAAACATTTATATTGAAGATTAAGAAAAGCTTCCTAATTCCTAAATTCACATATGAAAACAGACAAATCCTTTAATGTTTTCAATTAATTCTCTGATTTTACGCAGATATTATTACACTATTTCAAATTTAAACTTGGATGTTACCCAAAAAAAATCCCAATTTCTCTTTTAGTGTCAACAGGGCCTTTTTGTTGTTTGAAATAATTGTTAAAGTATTTTACTATTCAAATCACAGGACATTTGCAGCGTATGCTCACCTCTCGCCACGTCATTTTAAATCCACTGATGCTGCTCAGCTCAGGCTTCCAGTTCTTTACTCCGTCCGCTCATCCGTCTTTCCTTCTGTCTGTGTGTCGTTGAGGAGATCTGGGGGCTTCAGGGTGTCATTATCTTGTGGAGTCTGTGAGGTCCTTTGATGAAAATAACCTCCTCCTTCTCTGCCCCCCGCCCTCCCACACAAAACAAACACACACTCTCTGTTTTCATCCACTCAGGCCTTCTTGAGATGTTTCCTCAGGGTTTACCGCTCAACATCCTGAGAAATCGAACAAACCCATCAACCTTCAGAAGACTCCGATGAACATCACAGTGTGTGGACAGATTGGGTTCACGTGCAGCAAGTTAGGACAAAGAACCAAACAACAGCGAGGCATCAGTGACATCAGCTATTAATTACAATGCATATCTGTCAAAAAGAAGAGGTAATGTTTCAGCTCAGTTATGCAGTTTCCTACAGTTTTTTTCAGTCGCTTTAGTACAATTCTCAGATCAGAATGAAATTCCCAAAACTATTTGTTCAATCTTCACATCATGATGTCACTTGTGCACATCATATAAGCATTTTCTCACTTCTTTGAACAAGTTGCAATTGCTTTGGTACATCCATGCAAAAGATTATGTACAATTCTCTGCTCTTTGCTACATTATCAATTGTTTATGT
This sequence comes from Oryzias latipes, assembly GCF_053564925.1. Classification (NCBI taxonomy): domain Eukaryota; kingdom Metazoa; phylum Chordata; class Actinopteri; order Beloniformes; family Adrianichthyidae; genus Oryzias; species Oryzias latipes. The sequence continues at coordinate 17,139,344 of NC_136243.1, read as the reverse complement.
CATGTTGATCAAAATGTATTATATAGTTCACTGTGCAATATGACAAACATATTTCGCTGCATTGCAAGAGAGGATATTCGCTGTGATGTGGATGAGAATTTGTGGCCTAACATACAGGAATGACAAGAGGTGTAGGAAGACCACACCAGTTCCTACTGCACTGCCTGTACTATTGTACAGAATATTGTACTATTGTACAGAATATTGTCCTATCTTTTTTTCCCTTTGTGTTACTGTTTGCAGTGGGTTTTTTCTATTTTGGTATGACATGGTCTGTCACCAAATTACAATATGAACAATAAAAGTGTAAATGTGAATCTGGTCCAGTCTCTTGCAATCAAACAAAAAAGGTATAACTTACATTTTACAATTATTGTCATCAAAACTTTAGCCATAGTTTACATCAGAACCTCCCTCTAAAAAACACAGTTATATTGACAACATGACTAAGTAATTTGACTGTGTTGTTCGTAGACAATGACACAAGGACTTGACATTCTGATGGCACTGACATGTTCAATGACATAAAGACTTAGTTTTGAGAGATGAACTAAAGATTTTGAGCAAGTTACAGGCTTTTGCAAGAAATCCATAGTGTTTTGCTGTTTGTACAAATTGTTTTGAGAAATGCACACACGTATTTGCAAACTTCAATTCTGATCTGAGAATTGTACTAAAGCGACTGAGAAAAACTGTAATAGTGCTGTTTCTGAATTACAATGAATTACAATTATATTTGATTATTTAGGGGCTGCACGGTGGTCCAGTGGTTAGCGCTCTTGCCTCACAGCAAGAAGGCCTCTGGTTCAAGTCCCAGCTGGGGGACATGAAAAAAACAACATCAACAGGGGACCTTTCTGTGTGGAGTTTGCATGTTCTCCCCATGCAAGTGTGGGTTCTCTCTGGGGTCTCTGGCTTCCTCCCACCATCCATAAACATGCTTCATAAGTTAATTGGCAACTCTAAATTGTCCCAAGGTTTGAGAGTGAATCGGTGTGTGTTTGTGGACATTCTACCCTGTAACAGACTGGCAACCTGTCCAGGTTGTCCCCTGCCTTCACCCACAAGTGGCCGGGATAGGCTCCGGCAACCCCGTGACTCTGAAAGGGAAAAACGGTCAAGGAAAAAAAAAAAATTTATAATTTAGAACAAGGTTTTCTAAATAGGATACAAAAATCTGCCCATTCATTACCTAAAAAGATTAAAAGACGATGTAGACAAGGCAGTGACTCTAAAAAGAGTAATGGGCTAAAAGTCTGTTAGAATAAAGATAAACTTCTAAGAAAAAAAAGTTGATGTTGATTATAATATTTAGATCAGGAGTGTCATAACTTTTTGCAAAGAGGGCCAGATTTGGTGAGGAGAAAATGTGTGAGGGCAAACCTATGGGCCTGCATTCTTTGAACCCTAATACAGTTTTTCTCAGTCGCTTTAGTACAATTCTCAGATCAGAATTGAAGTTTGCAATTACGTGTGTGCATTTCTCAAAACAATTTGTACAAACAGCAAAACACTATGGATTTCTTGCAAAAGCCTGTAACTTGCTCAAAATCTTTAGTTCATCTCTCAAAACTAAGTCTTTATGTCATTGAACATGTCAGTGCCATCAGAATGTCAAGTCCTTGTGTCATTGTCTACGAACAAGACAGTCAAATTACTTAGTCATGTTGTCAATACAACTGTGTTCTTTAGAGGTTTTTTGTTTGATTGCAAGAGACTGGACAAAATTTACATTTACACTTTTATTGTTCATATTGTAAGTTGTTGACAGACCATGTCATACCAAAATAGAAAAAACCCACTGCAAACAGTAACACAAAGGGGAAAAAAGGATAGGACAATATTCTGTACAACAGTACAGGCAGTGCAGTAGGAATTGGTGTGGTCTTCCTACACCTCTTGTCGTTCCTGTATGTTAGGCCACAAATTCTCATCCACATCACAGCGAATATCCTCTCTTGCAATGCAGCGAAATATGTTTGTCACATTGTGACAACTTGGTCAACCATTTTGCAGTTAATGACTTATACGATGAACTAATGACTAGGTGTTTTGAGGAGTAAGACTATTGCACAGTGAACTATATAATACATTTTGATCAACATGACATAAACAATTGATAATGTAGCAAAGAGCAGAGAATTGTACATAATCTTTTGCATGGATGTACCAAAGCAATTGCAAATCATTCAAAGAAGTGAGAAACTGCTTATATGATGTGCACAAGTGACATCATGATGTGAAGATTGAACAAATAGTTTTGGGAATTTCATTCTGATCTGAGAATTGTACTAAAGCGACTGAGAAAAACTGTAATAAGATTTAATGTAAGGGAAATATTTATTGACTTTTTTTTTTGCAATGGGATACTTTTTGTTTCTGCACAAAGTACAGTTTCTGTTGTTCAGAATTGAACAACAGAAATAAAATATTTTAAAATAGTCTGTCTGGAAAAAAAAAACTTTTGTCAACATTAAATCTGGGTTAATATCAAATGTTATGCATCATTCACCATTAATCATGTGAGAAAAAATAACACCAACAATTATCTTATTTAGAAGTACAAAACACAGAAAACAGATTGTTGCCAAAGGTTTTTACCTCTTTTAGCCAATCACAACCATGAAACCACACACACTGTTCTTAATAAGAACTGGTTAACCCCAGTATTTTGGATATTATGGTGGGAGCCTGCGAAAAATTGAATGCAGGCTGTATTTGACCCATGGACCGACTTTGGACATGTCTGATTTAGACTTTTGCAGTAAAAGGTCTAAATTCCTGAAGAAAACTTTTTAAGAACCTTACCAGGTGTGCATTGTAAGGAGGTATAAACAAAAGACATTCTCTCTACTGGTGGAATTTATTTTATATTGGTGTTCTCTTTACGAAAGAAAACTGCTTATTACTGCTTTTTTTTTTAAGAACAGTTCCTACAGCAATCACTTACTAACAAACAAAGAAAAATAATCTCTATTGATCTTTTTCTGGCCATAAAATGTTTTAAAATGATCAAATCAGATTGAAAAATAAAGTGATGAAGAATATACTCTTTTTTTTTCATTTTTCTTCCAACCCTGATTTGGGGTCATATCCTAAAAATGTCTGTTTCTTTTAAATCCATATTTTTTGTAAATACTATGTTAGGCATAAAGGATGGTTTTCCTTACCTTGTTTGTGTAGCGCCTTGAGACAGACTCAGCTGTAACTTAGTACTTGGATTTGGGTTGTGGCTAATGTCATTGACATTTGTGTGCAACTATAAGATGTTTTAGAACCAAACAAAAAACAACAAAATGCCATTTGGATCTTTCGACCTTTTTTCTCTGGTTTCAAGTTTAACATTGATGCACCTGGAACACATCATAATTTAATCATAAATAAAGGCATAAAAATGAACTCCTTTCTGTGACTGTCAGCTTCAGTCCTTTATTTTATTAGAAGAGGCAACAAACATTTCTTCTTGCTCTCTTTCCTAGTGTTCTGACTTCCAGAGGTCTATCTTTTTATTTTGGCCGTTTTGTTAAACCTCATTCTGTTGGATGTTTTTTGGTTTAGTAAGCTGCCAATCAGCTTCAGTTGTGATTTTAGGAAATTTACAGACTAAAGAGATGATTATAAACTCTCCTGTACGTCCGTAGAAACCTGTTGTGAGATGCATCTTTGATCACCATGGGGACTAGCCTTTTTTTGTGATGCTGTCGCCATGGAAACGTGAGAGAGGCTGCATCGATTTCACAAATGTGCTAAAAGAGCACATTTAACAGTTTAAACGGTGAGTGGATGAGGCAAACGACAGCGGTTCACAGTGAAATTCTTGACTCTTTGGACTCCAGAGGTGCTCAATCTGGCAGTCTGTGTCCAGAATGAACTGGATGGAGGGGCAGGCGGGCGGGGGGGAGGGAGGGGTGGTGTAGAAATCTGCTGGTGTTCCGCATTATGCAGTGGATTACCCCCGCACTCACCAGGGCAACAGTGTAACTGTTATCCTCCCTTTTGTGGGATTTAAGCCCGAATGTGTGACAGAGGCTGGATACTGGGTGTGTGTGTGGCGAGGGGGGGCTGTACTGGAACCCGCTGGCGTGGGGAGTTTTCTGCCTCCTAACCCACCCAAAGACAGTGCTGAGTAGTCACTATTCAACACACGCACACACTCAAAGTGCAAACTCAGGGGTTTGATGGGGGGCAAAGGGAGAGGAGCAGGACAGATTTTTGAATATGAAAACCCAACTGTGAAACACCCACATTTGCTTTCAAACTGGAATATGTGTGTGTGTGTGTGTGTGTGTGTGCGGAACTGGAGCAGCTGCATGTGATGGCAGCATATGCCTCAGACAGGACTCC